>NW_025335349.1:11522098-11770463 GCF_004798865.1 Varanus komodoensis | reverse complement strand
TCTCTCTCTCTCTCTCTCTCTCTCTCTCTCTCTCTCTCTCACACACACACACACACACACACACACACACACAGCATGCATGGAAAAATTACTGTTCTGAGGTTTTTTTAAAAACCGGCTTCTATAGAGAAGATTTGTAGTGATATAATTGTCCTTTATTTGTAGGAAGAAAACTAGCAAGGCTATCTGGCATGCAGGAAAAAGTAGAATATTCACCAGGGAATTGTCTCAACTGACACCCTTTTCCTCAGAACACTAGCTAGCTAGCTAGCTAACTAGCTAGATAGATAGAATACACTTGATTCAGAGGCAAAAGAGTATTCTGACAATGCCTGGCTTTGGTTGCTGTTATGAAGATTCATTGGCAGAACTGCCTGCATATTTTAGTTCAAAGCACTAAAATTTTCAATTGTTTAATTTTAGACGAGCAATAGGTAGAAAAGTCTGTTATTGCTAGCCTGAAGTTTCAATTTTAAATAGTAGCTGCCATCTAGTTTCAACTTTTGCTGTTAGACAAGCCTCTGGATAAGCTCCAGAAGACTACAGTATGGATTCTAGCAATAGATAGTTCCATGAATGTAGAAGCAGGGAACTGGAAGAGTATGCATTAATTGTGCCTTTTTAAGATAACTTATTTTTGATCATTTTCTTGGTTATTTTCTGAAACCAGGACAATCAGGACTGTATTTTTCAGGTGAGCTGATTTCCAGAAGGAATCAGTATCCCATGGCATAAAAAAAACTTTGGAAAATATATGTGAATTTTTCCAGTAGTTGTAATGGAAGCAACCTGCCTAATTAGTGGAAAATCAGTATTTTAAGAGCAGTTCTAAGGATGCTTTCAGATGAGGCTTTTGTTGTTTTAATTGCACTGCTTCATACACAGAATTTTATGTGGGGGTCTAGATGATGACATGTTTGATTTGTAACCCTGCTGTGTTTTCCAACTGCTGCTTATATCTTCTTCCTTACAAGAAAAATCCATGAAGGAAGAAAAGATAGAAAAATAAAAACAGATATCACCTATTCATTTCTTCACTCTTCATTGCATCTTTCTCATTTGTTGCAGTTTTTATTGCATCTGTCATATTTGTTGGTTAATGGGGACACATGGAAAAATGCACAGTGGGATAATTAATTATCTTGGCTAGAGCTGTTTTACTCCTGAGGCTATTTGACTTCTTTAGGGGCTATCCATCAGTTTCTTTATAGTCTGCTTATAGTGTACACATTGGTGGTATATAAATCCTAAAGAAATATAGAGCATATACAGAAACAACCAAGAAAAACAATAGAAGTTGCTTCATGTTGCAAACAGAGTACCAGTTACAAGGGCCAGGTTATCTAAAGGAGCATATCTTCCCATACATGCCTACCCAGCCCCTTAGATCACCATTGCAGGTCATTATTAAGGATCCCCATTCTTAGGAAATAAGGAAGATGGCTACAAGTAGAAGGTCCTTCTTGACAGTGGTAACCCAACTATGGAACCAGCTCACCAGAATGGTTTGCCTGGCACCCTCTTTGTACTCTTTTCGGCACCAGGTGAAGACCTTTTATTCTCTTGATATTTTAATTGTTAGGATGATTTTAATGGTTGTAGTATCTTATATCTGTTTTATAATCTGCTTTTGTGCCTTTTATTTTGTACTTGGTTGGATAAATTGAGGTTCTACGAAGTTTTATAATGTCACTGTTTTTGGATTGTTGGATTTTATTTTTATATTAATTGTCATTTTAATATCATTTTTATTGTATATGTTTAACCTTGTAACCTGCTCAGGAAGCTTATTGGCTAATGTGGCAGGATAAAAATCCAATAAATCAATATAAAAACAAATGACTTAACTTTTTGTTCCACCTGAAGTAGGGAATGGGTCAAAGATGATTGACTCTTTGTGAAGTAGGCTAATCATTATGTCAGGTTTAGTGGTAGGTCTGACTTTGCCTCCAGCAAGTAACATTCTTTAAATAGATAAACAAATTTAAGAATAAATTCCCATGATGTGAGAGGAGAGACAATCTGAATACATCATTAATCAGCTTATGTGCCTATGTCTGGAAAGGTGACCACCATACCACTGGAGAGCAAAGGAATGGATAACTTTTAATGATATTCACAGAAAGCAAGCTTTGTAGCCTGCCAATGTGTTCTGGTTTTGTCCAACCATTATAAAGAAAATGGGCGGGGTTGTGTAGTGCTGTATTATTTTTTCTTGTAAAAATGCAATAAATATCTTGGATTAAAGGAACAGCTAACATTCTCAGAATGACTGTTTTGTGAAACAGTATATAAACTCATTTAAACAAAAAAGAAGGGCATGTCATTCACTAATGCTTGTAGTATTCAATGTTACTGGATGTTAAAGGAGATAATGAGTAGATAGTTGAAGAGTGAATATGCATGAAGGGTAATTTTTTCCATCTGCCCCATAACTTTTTGGGTAGTACTGAAGTTATTAAAGTTGTAATAACTGTATTTATATGATGGCTACTTTCAAGAGGAACTAAGATTGTTTAACAAACTGAAATATAGTTTGCATTTCAGTGTTCATTAAAAAAATAGGCAGGGAAAGTAAGTATTTGAAGGGAGTTATTTCTGTATTAAGGTACAAAGTCCTAGTGAGTAGAGTATGAATGTAGCCAGTCAAATTGCTATTTGGCGAACAGGTCTTTAATATATACAGGCTCACACTAACTGGTGTATGAGAAACTGAATGTTAAATACAACCTGCTATTCTGTAGCAGACTATCACCAAGAGCTCCAAAAGCTGACCAGCCTATACACAACTGTGGTTTTACATCTCAGTCCTCTTTCAGTTGATGGGAAAGTGATGCCTGTCTGCTTATAGAAAAAGGAACTGCGACAATGGAATAGTATGGTCATCTAGGAAAATCAGTCCAGAACATGCTCCTATATTACTACTCTATTCAGAAGAATTCTGAATGAATATTTGACTTTTTTTTTTTTACTAGAAGCAGCATGGAGATTTGAGTTGTTTAGCTGTTGTGGTATGACCTGTGCTTTAACTTTTTTATGGGTTTAATGTGTAAGTGCATAATTGTGATGTCTGGTTGTGGTTTTTTAAAAAATGCACTCTTTGAAAAGGGCTGACAGTTCCTCCAATGTCCTACTTAGGTGCTTGGAAGGTACTTGCACTAGCTGTCCAATTGGAGATTATTTTGCACAATCTCAAAAGGGACAAAAAGGCTATGACAAGCACAAAAGGTTCATGGCAGGGGTATTGCAGACAAATTAGTTATGTTGCAGGTATGCTTCAATATTTGCAGGAGGACTGAGGGGGAAGGAGAAGAGAAAAACTCAGGATGAGCACAGTTGTCTGTCAAGCTCCCCCATAAAGAGAAGTTGTGGTTTGGTGTTGGTTGTGAACTTTAGCTTCATAAACCACAGTTTGTTTACTCTGGCTGGGTTCAGACAACATAATAAACCATATTTCAACAACAACCCACACTCAACCCTTTAGTGTGTGCTATGTTTTCTGAACCAGAGAAAATTAATTGACTAGTGTAAATCTCTAGGATACATATATGAATGTCTGATTTTGGATCTGAATGGTTTAAATGAGTTGACCAATATGATGATTTTTGTCTTTTTTCTTTTTAATAGGAGTTGTTAAAAGACCCTTTATATATTGGGCTGAAACATAAACGAATCAGAGGCCAAGCTTACGATGATCTTCTAGATGAATTTATGCAAGCTGTGACTTCCAGGTAATGGATTTTATTTGTGCAGTTGACTGTAGAATGTCCGTGAATTTCACTTTACTCAGAAGGAGGAGGGAAGCTTAACTGTTTTTCTTCTGTACAGTTTAAATTGCTTGAAAATGCTGTTGTTTGAGCTCATTTGTTGATAATATTGAGCTGTTGGGAACTTACTTCTGTAGAGAATAACAAGAAGCTGTGGTGGGTATGGGAAGTGACTGTTTTTATTATATTAGGAAAAAGCTCTGTTTTAAAAACACTTAATTTAGATTGAAGGAAACCATAATGCGAAGAGGCAGCTTTTATGGTAAATACCTTTGCTACAGTACTTGAGATTTGTTTATGTCTAATGGCCAGAATGTATGAAATACTGAACAAGCAAATAAGGGTTATTGCACATCTTTGCTTGGATGTATGTACATGTAGCAGTAAGCCACCCAGGCATCCCCATTCTTCCAGTCAACTGGGCTAAAAATTCTGCCCAGTAACTCCCTGGTTCCAGTACTCTGGACCAGACATTGGATTCAGCACAGGACAACTCAGCTGTTAGGGAAAAGCATAACTATTAAACGGATAAAATATAGGATTGGAGGGTACTAAAACAGCAAAAAGATGTTAAAGGAAAAGAAGGTGGGAAGAAGAAAGCAGTAGGGATTTAGAGAGCAGGTACAACAAAAATTCCAGCCAGCCAGAGCCACACAACTTCTGGGCCTTGTTGGCCTGCTCAGACATGAAACAACAAAGCTCATCCTGGCCTCGGCTATACACACAAATGCTATATCAGCATCAGGCACAGGCAGTGCTAGGTAGCACAGTGTTATTTGGCGTGGAGAACAGCAACAAAAGTGGAACCTCTCCAGGCAACATAGGCAGGGAGTATACCTTGGATTGAATTTCAGGCACCGTGGTTGATGAGATACTTGCAAAGAGTGGCAGGATTGAGTGGGGAGGATTGAGATCACAATAAACTAGATAAATAAAGAAATAAACCACAACCACTTTATTGTCTATCCAGTAGATAATGGTAAAAAACCATGAACCATGATGACCATGCAAAGTTGCTTACACTCACCCTGTGTCTCTGAAGCAACATCATAGACTGACCACAGTTTTAATGTCTAATTTTCTTAGTATGTGATGTGTTCTGTATTGTATCCATTCTTTCCGTATGACAAAAGAAGACAAAAGTATAATGTTAACTTATAAGGAGTACTGCATAAAATGAACATCTAATAAACAGAATTTCATACTTTGCTTCCTTGAAATCAGGGCCAAATAATGCAACATATGCAGTCATGCATATTTTTTCTCCAATGTTTCCTTCATTGAAACAGAAGTACGCAGGATATCAACAATCAAGTGAGTGAGGGAATTTGAATGGCAAGTAACCAGAAAGGAAAGGGTTAAATAGTCCTTTCCTTTCCATTCCTGCTAGCAACTTTGTACTTAGAGGCTACTTTGTTTTGTTTTTAAAATTATTTTGGAGAAAGAAACTGCTGGAGAACCTTGCTTATGACTTATTTGTGTTGTCTGCTGTCTCTGCATGACTGCTGCTGTGCCCTCAGATTTTGGGATCTGTATGGAACCTGCTTTGTGGGTGGGAATCTATTGGATTCTCTTAACTTGGCTCCCTGGACTCCAGCCTGTTTTCTCATGGCTGTGAATCCGACCTAGCACTTCAGCTGTGCCTGCGTGGCTGCTCAAGGGCCATCCCACATGCCTTGCAGCCTTTGTTTGTGTTGCCCATGCTGTGGAAGAAGGGTGCCAGTTGAACAATCTGTTGCACACATGTTCGTGGATTTCCTCTCAGCTCAGCTTGCTTCCTAACTCAGGACAGAACATGAGAAGAAGTCCATCGAACAGGAAGGAGCTGGATCCTGAGAGGTTTGTTACAACCCTAGTGCCTGCCTGCACTCATTTTTGTTTTAAAATGAGGTGTGGAGGAAAAGACAGAGTCATAGAATAATAGAGTTGGAAGGGGTCATGAAGGCCATTGAGTCCAACATGCCTTACTTTAATAAAAAATTACACTCCCACAAGGAGTATGATTTTGCATTTTAAAAACATGCATCTCATTCATCCCATTGTAAAGTAAAAATGCACCTTTTTCTTGCTGCCAAATTGCTGATGAAATCTAACAACAATCTCTGCAGCAGTGGGGGGATATCGCTCCTGGTGGATTTGAGGAGGTTGAAGTTGGCCCCGGAGTCTCTAAATTTGCCCAACTCTCTTTTAGTCAAGCTGTTATATGCACTTCATTTCAGTTACTATATTGTTACTATTTATATGTATAACTCTTTCACATATGAGTTTGCATTTTTACATCTGGTTTGAGTGTTCAGACTTCAGTGGTGCTGATGTTAGGCAAAACCATATTCCCTTCAGCTTTATGGGTTCTGATGAAAGATAAAAATGGTGGTTTCCATTCTGTGCAGGAGATTCTTTGACACAGATTTCTATCCAGATTCAACTCTCAGCAATTGAGTCATAAAACTGATAATGAACCTTCACATAAAAGATGAGCAAGCCTGGCCTGAGCTATGCTACTATAAACTAAAACATCTCTAATGTACATCTCACTTCAGCAGCTATTCATTTACCCTAACCATACCCTAAGCATATGGGCTTTATTTCTACTCCAGAAGTACAGATGTCCTTTCATTTCCATAGTCAGTGATTTCTAGATTTTACTGGTTGGTACTACTCAGCCAACCAGCTTATGCTGAATGTTACTCACAGACTTCCTTTCAGGCCTTTGTTCCTAGAATTAGCCTTCCTCACCTCTTTGCAGGATTTCCATAATTTTGACTTCTCCTGTTCCTGATTCACTGCAGCAAAAGTGCTGTCTTTGGGAATTACTTCTGATTGCCTAGATCTAAGCTCATCCTTGAGTCATGGCTGACCCCACTGGGTACAGCTATTACCCAATGCAGTGTAAGAGTGCAGTGTTAGAGTAATTTGGGTACAGCTGTTACCCAGTGTCAGTGCTGTGTAAGAATGGGATTTGTTTTAAGTGTTAGAGGTTCAGCTCAGGGCACAAACATGTGGTAAGTATAGATTCACAGATCTATAGGATAGCCACTGAGCTGCTTTGTATAACTCTAGGTTAGACCTCAAGTTTTGTTAGAAGTTTTTGTTTTTGTATAAATAAAATGTTAAGTGTTTTGTTATAACAACACATTTGAAGATTTGATATATGTAGGCTGATCAAACCATTCATCCCTTTGCAGCATCTCCCCTTAAGCTTACATGGACTCCTTAAGGTTAATGCCTTCATCTGCTTTGTCATCAAATGGAAGGAAAAGTGAATAGTGCAACTTAGGTTTATTTTCCCTTGCCTTGCCTTGCCTTGCCTTGCCTTGCCTTGCCTTGCCTTGCCTAAGGGCCAGGAAAGAAAAAAAGCCATACAATAATTATAAATAGTCAGATTTTAGAATGATGGTTTTGTTTAACATTTCATTAGACTGTTACAGAACTTGTCATTAATTTATTCATTTGGCACAATCTTTTCCTTTGGCAAAGGAATATATTGGCAAAAAATCAGTTAA
Source organism: Varanus komodoensis (assembly GCF_004798865.1). Lineage (NCBI taxonomy): Eukaryota > Metazoa > Chordata > Lepidosauria > Squamata > Varanidae > Varanus > Varanus komodoensis. The sequence goes on along the minus strand of NW_025335349.1, from coordinate 11,763,193 downwards.
ACATCACTCTTATTGGAAATCACGAAGGAATGGTTGGACCACACAGCAACTTCAATAGCAACTATTGCATTTTAGAGTTCTTAGTTTAATCAGATTTCGGCTCATTTTAGATTCATGCCTACCACTAGTCCCATGTACAAATTTTTATTTCTGCAAATTCTTCTGCGAGTTACTGTTGTGATTATAATCATGACTGAGAAGAGCTTGTATTCCTGTCTACTTGCAAATTGGCCATCAGTAATATGAAAAGAATTGAATATGAATTTCTGAATTTTCCATGATGTAAGAGGAAAAAATCCAAAGTAAAATTGGATAGTTTCTAAAACTAAGCAAAATTGGATAGCTTTCATCAGGGGACTACTTTAGAAATTAAGGCATTATTAGCCTTTAAGATCCCAGAGATTTGGCTTTTCCATTGCACTAAGTATTCACCTATATGCAGCTGTATCACAAGTCACCTCATGAGAACAGTTTGTCACAACATGCATTTGTGTTAATGTGACAGCTGTATTTAGGGAGAAGGAATCATGAGCCGCCCCGAGGCTTTGTTGCAATGGGGGCGGCATAGAAATGTTTTAAATAAATATTTAAATAAATAAATAAATAAATAAATAAATAAATAATGAGATTAACTAGAAGAGTAGGTAGTGATTATTTTACAATAGAACAGTTTGGCCAGGGATGCAATAAATTTCTTTTGCATTAAAGCAACTATGATATGCCACGTTATTCTGACTCACAGAGTAGGTTTTTCAGCTGTTTTCTGCCACTTCCAAAGAACTAAGTTATGTCCTACAGCTACTGAGGAGAGCATTTATCAAAAAAGTATGATGAAGAACATACATAGCAATTTACAAAATGGCTAACACAGCAAGAAAATGTACAGAACATATTTCTCAGGCTGCCTAACATCCCCAAGCTGTGTATCTTGGGGTGAACAGTTACGTAATGTTTGGTTTTTGATAAATTTAGCTGTACTTTTGCTGCACCCAGCATTCTCTCTGGACAGTGGTTTTTAAAAATGCAAGCAGAAAAACCGTTATTGAGTAAATGGAGTAAATGTTTGAGTAACTGGTACATTTGCCAGACATCCAGTTCATTTTCAGGAACCGTTTCTCTTGCAAAACTTCAGATAATATGATAGGGCTCCTGCGCATTCAGTACTTGTGAAGAAGAGGAGCTAATGGACTTCAGGTTTGAGGTATGTATTTGGTTTTTCTGCTAGGACCTGGAGATCCACTACTGGGACCAGGTGTAAAAGAGGAGCTCTGAGTTAAAGAATGAGAACAATTGTAAAATGTAGCCTAAGGGATGGCTTGAGTGTTGGACTTAGACTCAGGGAATCTGTCTTCTAGTCCCCACTCAGAAATGAAGCTCACTGGGTGAATCAGGACCAGTCACTCACTCTCACTCTAAGCTACCTCACAAGGATGAATTGGAAGGGAGTATCATCTAGTACTGCCTTGGGCTTCTTGAAGAAAAAAGGTTAGATGTAACAAACAAACAAGGGATGCTCTACTGGAATCTACTGGAGCTCTTGAACTAAGATGACCTGTATACATGTTTAGCCCAGAAATTTATCTAAATAATACAGTTCTGGTTCCATACAAAATTGTTGACTTCTCCCTTGACTTTCTTTATATTATTAGTATAATAATATAAGTAGTAGTTTATTTTAGGGAGGATAATCCTTAAAATCCCTAAAAACGTTGCTGTTGTTAAACAAGAATTAGAAAACTCTGCTGATGTACTGCAAATCATCCAGAAATCTATAATCAGATAGTGACTGATGTTCTGTCCATGCCTGATGTATAAAGTGGAATTTAGGGTAGAGGAGCTTGACATTAGGTGATGGTTTAAAAAAAGGCTGACTCAGGGTCTAGGGATGTTAGTGTGTAGTACATTGGTACAGTGGATCAGGTTGCCACAACTCTAAAGGACCAAACTAGACAAGGTTTGTTGCATACTTAAATATAGGAAAACTTAAAATTCTTTGTTGTCATTCAATTCAAGAGAAGTGTTAACAGCAGAGTTGAGAATAATAGGTAGGGTTAGTTTAAATGTAGTGACTTAAAGCCCAAGGAGTGATGCTGAAGTTTTGTTCTATTAGGTTTGTCTGACATCTATTTGGCTGAGAAAAGTTAATTTGATTTCTGAACTGCAAGAATAATGTGATCATTTGACTAATTCATTTCCTGGCAATATTTGGCATCTGTAATATTCTTGACACATCTTCAAAAATTCACACAGCAAATCCCTGCATCACTGTAATACATGCACAAAGGAAATCTGTTAAGAAGATTAGATGTGAAACTCTGGAAATTGAATGCTAGTCATCATCACATATAATACATACAAATTTGGGGAACTGGTACTTCATTTGAATCCCTGACTGAAGTCAGCACTCCATCAAGTCTACAGAAAGTACATGTATCTTTTGTATTTCATAAATAAAGCTTGTTTTTTCCTTCATGTGAAATTGCTAAAATTGAAACTTAAATTTCTCGGACTGCAATTCTAAGCACATTTATTATTATTATTATTATTATTATTATTATTATTATTATAACATTTCTATGCCGCCCCTTGCCGAAACCTCGGGGCAATAGAAAATAAGTTCCACTGAACTTAGTAGAACTTACTTCTGAGTAAACAAAACCTTTGATCTTCTACCATAATTAGGAAGTTATGTGTGTACGTCAATCTTCTAATCTTATACAATGGTTTTGAAATGGGTGTGCAAACACTGGTTAAGATGGAAACTGGTCATCTACAGTTTTGGGTAGTTTTCCACCCTGATAAATGACGGGGCAGATATAATGTTGCAACCTGATTAAGGCTGGCGAGGGAAGGCAGTAAGGATTCATGCCAGTCAGCAAACACAGCACCAAAGCCCAGATACTGCTACAGATAACTTAATTGGAGTTATAAGATGGATAGCATAATTTCTGCTTCAGACAAATTTATCTATGATGGCTTCACAAGCATTTTCACTAGCTGATACTTAATGGTAATTGTGGGCTTTTCTAAATGAGACATTTAACCCAACATTTTATTCCAGTATTCTTTGCAGGAGTAAGTAGGTCCTTTACATGTATTTTTTTCTTGAGTTTTGCTTTCCTTACTTTCTTTTATTACATTATGCAGCTACCAGGTAGTGTTGTGATATAGTTGTGGTATTGTGGAATTGGAACAGTTCACCTGTTTCTTATATTATCACAGAATTAGGAAATAATACTTCACTTTCTATTTTCACAAAAAAGTTGTGAAATGTGCAAAATTTGGGAAAGGCCCTGGGAGATGATGTTACTGTGTAAAGTTCCCACAAACTGTTATGAGTAAAGAATCACGAGAGCACAATAAATGCTTCATGTAGAAAAAGCCTTCTGTGTAAGTAAGCCTTTACTATACAGGAAAACAAGATCTGAAAGGCATGATGGTTCACTTCAATTCTTAACACTGATTAAATTCTTAACACTGGTTCTATGACACTGATGCAAAGATTCTTTTGAATTCCCTTTATTTTTCCTTACTAATCCATTATTAGAATAATTATTTTATTATCTCATTGTTCCCACCAGAGGAAAATTAGCTTGGCCTCTGACACAATATTAGTGTGCTATTGTCCTTTATAAGAACAAAGCATTGTATTTAGGTTTTTTTGTTTATTTTAGTTTAACTTATGTAACTATTCTCAGTTTGTATGCCTTGTAAATCTTTACATAAATCACACTTAATTGCTTAAATTAATTTTATCACTGGTAGGTGATACCAAATTATGAGTGTCCTTCCATTTGCTAATTTTATTGCACTTAGTATGGTATCTGGAAAGTGAGTGCTACCTAGTGTGTGTTCTTTACTTCCCTCTCTATATGAACGATCTAGACAGATTTCAGTAAGAAGGCAATAATTAGGAGTAGAGAACATATGGAAGTACTTGGCTTATCCATATGGAAAAATTAAAATTTTCATTTTAGAAATGAATCAGAGTGCTGGACAACCTGCTTCTTTGCATTATAATTTCTGTGTCTATAATCATGAAATTTCTTCTTTGTCAGTGCCTGTTAGAGTAGTTTGCTTAAGAAAACTGATAAAGGTTTTCATTTCTACTACATTTGTTCAGAACAATAAATTGTACTTTTTAAAAAATTCAAAGTTTTACTATATTTAGCTTTAGAAAACAACCACAGAACTTCCATAATCATTATTCCAATGTTTGTGTTGTAATATCTTCTGCCGAGGATGCAGTTTGAAGATGAAAGACCAATGTGGGTTAAGGGCTTTTTTATCCTTTCCTCCCTAGGGTTTGTTCACCCCAGTGATTGGGCTGGCCTTATTATTGGGCAGAGTGAGTTGGTCATCGCAAACTTCTTACACCCTTTTTTGCTTCTCCCAAGAAAGCCTATTGCAGTTGTGTGCAGTACATGAAACCATCACATCACATTGTTGGAGTTTTAATTTATTTAAAAAAATACTGACCTGTCCACCACTAGTGTTGCAGGAGAACTTACAATAGAAGATGAGTAGAATAAAACAAAACACCACAGCATTTGACAATTTGAAATAATAAAACCCCAGTCAAAATCAATTAAACATTAAAATGATGGGAAAATAAAAAGGGTTTTGTCCAATGCCAAAAAGAATATAATGTCAGCACCAGGTGATCCTCTCTGGGGAGTGTATTGCATAGATGAGGCACCACTATAGAGAAGGCCCTCATCTGGGTAGTCACCCTCCTAGTCTTCAAGGAGGGCTCCTGGAGCAGGACCTCCGCCTCAGATCTCAGGGTGCAGGAAGCCACATAGGGAAGAAGGTTTTCCTTCAGGTATCCCGGACCCAAGCCGTAACATTCTCATTGAATTGGATTTTGTATTCTTATACAACAAAATGTATTGCAGTAGCTGTGTCCAACAAACTCCTGTTAGTCCTATTTGGGAAAAATGGTTTATTCATTATTTATTTAAAACATTTATATGCCACCCATTGTGCCACAGCATCTCTAGGTGGCTCACAATCAGACAGTTAAAAGCATTAGAAAACTATAACAGCAACTATCCCTATATAAAAATCCAATAAGTATACTATATCATTTGAAATACAAATAGAGGTTTAGTGACATCAAATATTAATTTTTTTTTTTAAAAAAGGCAGGCCTTCTGGCATCAAAAAGAGTATAAATAAGGCATCAGGGGAACCTCATTAGGGAGAGCGTTCCAGATGTGGGGAGCAGCAGCAGAAAAGGCCCTAGCAGCCATCCCTCTTACTTCCCCAAAGGATGGCTCACAGAGGAGGCCCCCCTGCATAGATCTCAAAGGCCGGGTAGGCATATATGGGTGCAGGTGCTCCTTAAGGTAAATGGGGTCTAAACTGTTTAGAGCTTCATATGTCAACACAAGTACCTGGAATTGGGCCTGGGCCACAACTGATAGCCAGTGTAGCTGCTTTAGAAGCTCCCATAACCAATCTAGTAGCCTGATTCTGTACTAACTGTGATTGCCAGACCATTTTCAAGGGCAGCCCCACGTAGAGTGCATTGCAATAATGTACTGTGGATGTTACCAGTGTGTGGGTAACTGTTTTCAGGCTATGCCTGTCCAGGTAGGGATGAAGTTAATAAATCCACTACAGTTGAAAGAAAACACCCCTGGACACCCAGTCCACTTGGTATTCCAGGGACAAACCCAGGTTTAGGAGCACCCCAGACTGTGGACCCTGTCCCTTAGGGGGAGTGCGATCCCATCCAGGACAGGGCAATGCCCCTCCAGCCTGTCAGATGACTAGTAGCATCTCTGTCTTGTCTGGATTGAGCTCAAGTTTGTTGACCCTCATCCAGTCCATTATTGAGCTCAGGCCCTGGTTCAGGACAGCGACAGCCTCACCTGGATGGGATGTAAAAGAGAGGTAGAGCTGAGTATCATTAGCATATTGCTGAGACCTCAGCCCAGATCTCCAGATGACTTCTCCCAGCAGCTTCATATAGATGTTAAAGAGCATGGGAGACAGCATTGAGCCCTGCAATACCCTATGATGCAACTGCCACAGAGCAGAGCAGGTGTCCCCCAGCACTACCTTCTGGACCCGGTCAGCCAGGGAACCACCACAAAGCGAAGCCTTCTACTCTGGCCCCGGCCAGCCTGTCCAGAAGGACACCATGATCAATGGTGTCTAAGGCCTCTGAGAGGCCAAGGAGAATCAACAGGGTCTCACTGCTCCTGTCTCTCTCCCTGAAAAGGTCATCATACAGGACGTCTAAGGCCGTCTCCACCCCAAACCCAGGCCTAAAGCCTGATTGAAATGGATCCAGATAATCCGTATCCTTAAAGAGCGCCTGAAGCTCTCAGTAGTTATCTCATATCCCTGGATCCAGACCTGGCCTTTTTAAGGAGTGATCTCACTACTGCCTCCCTTAATTACATGGGGGTGACGCACTCTCTTAATGAGGTGCTAACAGCCTCCTGGATCCAGGACTGAACCTCCTCCAGAGATCAGTCAACCAAGATGGGCAAGAGTCAAGTGGGCATTTGGTGAATCAGACAGAGCCAAGCACCTTGTCTGCATCCTTGAGTCTCAATAACTGAAACTCATCCAATAATGGACCATCAGATGATGCACTGGATACATTCAAAGATTGCATTGCACAAATGGCAGAGTCAAGCTCCTGATGGATCTGGGTATCTTTTCCCTCAAAGTGCAGAACAAATTCATCACAATGAGCTTTAGAGGATTCTGGGCTCTCATCCAGAGAACCAGATTGTAAGAGGCCTGGACCATTTGAAATAACTCAGCTGAATGGCACTGTGAGGAAGCAATAGAGAAGGCAAGGTATCCGTGCTTTGCCTGCTTTATTGCCACTGAATAGGCTCGATAACGAGCTCTTAAACATGTTCAATTGGACTTGCCATGAGACTTCCTCCACCTGCGTTCTAGCTGTCTGCCTTCTTGCTTCATTGCCCTCAGCTCATCATTATACCAGGGCGCTGAGTGAGCTTGAAGAGAGGAGAAAGGGCACTTTGGCATGATCAATCATTTCCCTATTCCATAAGATAACTTGAGCATCAACTGCAGCACCAGCCATATCACTCAGATCTTCCCCAGAGCCATTTGGAAACCATTTGTATCCATCAGGCTCTGAGGGTGGATCATTCAAATTGATCCCCCATCCTTGCAGAGGGGGAAGGAGGTGATAGACTAAAGATGCAAGGAACTTTATCTTTCAGGATCTGTAGATTACCCACAGTGACCTACAACCTTCTTAGAGAATAAAAATGTTTTAATAAATAAATAATATTTATTTATTTAAATGTTTTAATAAATAAATAATAAATAAAATAAATAGAGAGTCCCAATCCACAATTCAAATAGAGTTGAGTTTTGAGATAAATCTTTAATTAAATTCTGTAAGTGTATCTCATGTTCTGTCCATTACTACTCTCATCTTTATTCTCTTCTACTACCAGGTGCATAGAAAATCAGTATCTTCTTGCAGCTTATGTTACTCAGTGTCATGGTTAAGTCAGGCTTCAAAATGTCATATTAATGCATCTTGTTCCTTTTCGTAAAATTTCTTTTCTTAACAGTGTTTGTCTTCATATATTTATTACTGGCATTTACCTATCTTCCAATGCTAGCTGTCTCTAGCATTCTCAAAGTAACTTGCAACGTACAATAATATATAAACCTAAACTACAAATATACCAAATAAAACATAGTATATTGTAGCCTCAGAACACAGGATAAAAGACTAATTGCCAGTCAAGTCAAAATTGCTTATAAAGGATTTAAATGCCTTGTAAATGCTGACACCAGAATGACAATAAATTAGGTGCCACATGAGTTTCCCTAGGAAGAGTATTTGATGGGTAGACCACAGTAGTAGCCTTATCACTTAACTACTCCGTGAGTAGGAATGGGGGAAGTTGGAGAAGAACCTTGGATGAACATCTCAGTGACAGACTGCATTTTAAGTGTATTTACTTCCTGGTTAGAACAACATGGAATTCCTTAAGCTGCTTAACACAAAGTTAGATTTATACTAAATTTAACTGGAATTTTTGTACTTGTATCTCTTAAATTATGATAATGGATTTGTTTACAGATTACAACTTTATGTATATGAAATTGAGTATGCTAAATAACCTCCAAATACTATATTAAGGACTCTAATATGTCTTCTGCTTCCTCTAGTATATGATTAACTCCATCCAACATGGCTTATTTAAGCCATGGTGGGTTGCAGTGTGGGCCAGTGGTCATTTTGAATTTTCAGCCCCCAGAGGAGGGATGCCATGGTTTGTGTATCTTCTGAACCCTCACAGCAGGGGTCAAACAAACCTGGCTGCCTGAGTTAGACAGCATGGCAAAACATGGTATCCCTCCATAGGAGGCTGAATGTTCAAAATGGCTGCTTTGATGCACTATAAACCATGCTTAAATAAGCTATGTTGGGTGATGGTTATTGCATACTGAGACTTTATTTGCCTGAAATACAATTATGTTGAAGTTGTTCCATGTGGTGTGGGGTTTTTTTTAATGAAACTGGCTTCATACAACAACTAGTACTTTTTGTCAAACCACTTAGTACAGAGCTGCCTTCATATAGCTGCCCTTGAAGAAGCCATGATGTGCAGTACGTATTAGTATCGGACTTAAATCTGTTACTGAAGGGTTTTTTTTCTGGCCCTGCCATAGGAAGTGTGCTACTTTCTTCTACAAATTATATGGAAAAAGACATACCTTGAGGATACTGTAGTAGATTGTAGTGCAGGTATCGGCATAAGACTAAAAGATGCTAAGGGCAATCAATTTATATTATCATAGCTATTTTTGTCACATTAAAATGGCCCAGAGCTGCTTTCACACTACAGAGTTTCAGAGCTTCCACCTTATATTACACAACAACACTAGATTTGTCTTACTGTTAAAGACTTAGCATCTTCTGGTCTGAAGCCAAACTGACTACTCAGCACTGGACTTTTTGTATGAATGTGGATTAAGAGTTTGCCAGGAGACCACAGAAGCTGTAAATTATGGATGGAAAATATTTTTAATGGACAATATTTGCAGACTAAATTTACCAAGTACAGCTGGTTTGCTATATTTTCCAAATCAGTTTTTAAAATATGATCCAGCTGCTTGCATTTTGCAATTAGCCAGCATACCGACATTATGTCAAAACTCCTAAACTGGCTTCCTTACTTACTGTACACTTGGGATAATAAGCATTTGGCTGGAGTCAGTAACATCACTATCTCTGTGTCCAAAGACAAATACATAGCTGCCTTATCATGGAAGTGGTCATTCTGATGCAGTGTACAAATTTAATTAAGAAATTTTCCACTGGAATGACTTCACAATTTCATGAGTTCTACAAGGTTAACTGTAGAACCTATCAAACTGTTTGGGATCTTTATGGCATACCAAGCAAATATATTTCCATCCTGTGAGGTATGTTTGTCAAATCTTTTACATCATGGGTGGGGAATATGTGGGAAAATTGTTGCCAAATTGTCCTCCACTAGACTGTCTGTGGGCTAGATGTCATAGCCACTAGCATGCCCACACTGCTTTTCTCTGTACTGTGAGAAACATGGCATTCAGTGCCTCTTTCAACATGGAAAGGGTGCCTTAGATGACATTGGGAGGAGTGGATGCTATTCCTGCTGCTAGTCAGGCTTTTCTGTGCACAACTTCCAGCACTTGAATGGATTCAAGCACTGCTGTAAGAGGCTAAGCTCCATCTCTAAAGGAATCCAAGCAGGGTCTTCAGGCCAAATTAGGATCACAAATCATATATTTTCCAAGGCTCTTTTTCTTGGAGCATCAAGCTCAAAAAAATCAAGTCAAAAAACCTTTCATTTAGGTTAACAAACCAAATAATAAGAATTGTGAGTCTTAGAAGATTGTCACGGTCATTTAATCCAACTGAGGGAGGACCATTTGTGCCAACCTACATATTCTTATAATGTTCCTGGTAACTAGTTTATGAACCAGAAGAATTCAGCCTAGGTCCAGCCTGCTTCCAGTGAGCCACTGTACCAGAAAGCATGAAGGACAAGTAAGGGAGCAATACAAGAAAGCAATAAGCATGTATGATGTTTCTTCCTTTGGATCACTGCTGTTTTGGGCAAGATTGATCTGTATTAGAGCTTTCCAGAATCATTAAAGTGGAAAGTGGGGGTACTGCTTAAATATTTGATCTCTTGCAATCATATAATTCAAATGCTAGCAAAAATATATGCTTTAGTGCTGTTTTAATTTTGATATCCTCTAGAGGTGACGGGGTGCAAATTTGGGATTTCGTTGAGTTAAATATTTACCTTTCATTGACTCCAATAACACAGTAAGTTAACATTATCTGATTGCCCAATTCAGGATTATTATGTACTGAAAACTGTTTGCCTTTTTCATGATAATGGGTTCTTAACCAATTTCTGTTAAATGTTTAGCTGATAATTTTAAAGACAAGAACATACAAAAGCAAACATGTTTCATTGAGCATATAAAGACTAATTCTAACAATCTCAGGGGCATGAGAAAAGACTTTTTCCAAAATTATGTTGTGATTTCCAAAGGTGAACTTTATTTTGGCTTTGAAAATATTTTTTTCCATGAACACTCACCAATGTGTACTGTAAAAAAGAAACATATAAATCAGCCAGGCTATGTCCTAAATCTACTTTCAGCCATAATTCTGTAATAGCAACTTTATACATAACCTATAACTTGCTCTTTTACTTGAAAGAAGGTATCTGGAAGGGACAAAGTGTGGCTTTCACTTAAGTAAAAATGACCCAATCAAGCTTGAAGCATGATTGCTATGTATGTTACAGGTTTATGAAATGACCACTGAAGGAAGCAGCTTTATTTTCTGGTTCAACATCGGCCACACCCAGCAGGGAGGGGAGGGGGGTAGCTTTAGTTCATCGAGCCTCTCTTTCCCTTGTGGGGCTTCCTGTCCTCTCGAGACCAGGTCTAGAGTGTCTCTACTTGGCGTTAGGCGACCGAGACAGATTGGGGATTCTGTTGGTGTACCGTGCACCCTTCTTCCCAACAGACTCCCTGCCTGAGCTGACGGAGATTGTCTCAGACCTGGTGTTGAAGACTCCCAGGATGCTGGTCCTGGGGGACTTCAATCTTCATACCGAGACTGTTCTGACCGGGGTGGCTCAGGACTTCATGGCCTCCATGACGGCCATGGGGCTGTCTCAACATGTCATTGGCCTGACCCATGAATGTGGACACACGTGGACCTGGTTTTCTCAGCGGGACAGGAAGAGGGTGATCTGAGGGTGAGGAATTTGTGTCTGACTCCCCTGTCATGGTCAGACCACTTCCTCGTGAGGTTTGAGCTCAATGGCAGCCTTTCCCTCTGTAAGGGTGCGGACCCTATTGTGTGGGTCTGCCCTCGGAGCTGGATGGATCCGGATGGATTCCTGAAAGCTCTGGGGGAGTTTCCGGTTGATAAAGCTGGCACTCCTGTTGATACTATGGTCAAACTGTGGAATGGGAAAATGACCAGAGCTATTGACACGATCGCTCCTAAGCGTCCTCTCCCGCCGGGCAGAGCCCGTTCATCCCCTTGGTACACACCTGAATTACGGGTGATGAATCGGGTTGGAAGATGACTAGAGCGCAGGTGGAGAAAATCTCACGATGCATCTGACCGAAAACACTTGAGAGCCCATTATCGGGCCTATGCTGTGGCGGTGAGGGCAGCAAAGAAGAAATTCTTCTCCACTTCCATTGCCTCCTCACACTGCTGTCCAGCTCAACTTTTTCGGGTGGTGCAGGGGCTGGTACAGCCAGACCCCAAGAAAGATCCTGTTCCACCCTTGATAACCCACTATGATGACTTTGCCCAGCACTTAAAGGAGAAAGTCACTCAGATTCGTCACGAGCTGGATTCCACTAGTGACTCAGATTCCTTAGGGGAGGTGCCGATGTTACCGTCTGGTCACACATGGTTGGATGAGTTTCAGTTATTGTGGCCTGATGACGTGGATAAGGTGCTTGGACAAGTATGTACCACCACCTGTGTACTGGACCCCTGCCCATCGTGGCTACTATCCAAAACCAAACACAGGATTGGTTCCTGGATCTGGGAGGTCATCAACACCTCTTTGAAGGACGGCTGGGTGCTTGCCCCTCTAAAGGAGGCGGTGGTCAAGCCAGTCATAAAGAAGGCATCACTGGAACCAGAGATGGCCGCCAATTATAGACCGGTGGCCAACATCCCATTTTTGGGCAAGGTGCTGGAGCAGGTGGTGGCTGGACAACTCCAAGCTCTCTTGGATGAGACTGATTATCTGGACCCATTTCAGTCTGGCTTCAGACCCGGGTATGGTACTGAATCTGCCTTGGTCACCCTGTATGATGACCTGTGCAGGGAGAGAGACAGGGGGAGTGCGTCCCTGTTGGTTCTCCTGGACCTCTCAGCAGCTTTTGATACCATTGACCATGGTATCCTTTGGGATAGGCTAAAGGGATTGGGAGTAGGAGGCACTGCTTGGCAGTGGTTCCGCTCCTACCTCGACAGCCAATTCCAGAAGGTGGTGCTGGGGGACTTTATCTCTGCGTCATGGCAGTTATGCCATGGAGTTCTGCAGGGGTCTATTCTGTCCCCCTTGCTCTTCAACATCTACATGAAACCGCTGGGAGAGGTCATCCGCAGGTGTGGGCTGCGGAATCATCAGCATGCTGATGATACCCAGCTCTACCCCTCTTTTTTTCAACCAATCCAGGTGAGGCAGTGGCTATACTGAACTGGTGCCTGGCCGAGGTAATGGGCTGGATGAGGGCCAATAAACTGAAGCTCAATCCAGACAAGACGGAGGTCCTGCTGGTAGGTGGTTCGAACTCCTGGGTAGGTGACTTTGATCTTGTCCTGAATGGGGTTGCACTCTCTCTAAAAGACAGGGTCTGCAGCTTGGGAGTGCTCCTCGACCCGGAGCTGACTTTGGAAGCTCAAGTGTCGGCGGTGGCAAGGAGCGCTTTCCATCAGCTTCTGCTGATCCATCAGCTGCGTCCCTACCTGGAGGACGACTGCCTAGCGACAGTGATGTATCCATTGGTTACTTCCCTGTTGGGTTTCTTTAATGCGCTCTATGTGGGGCTGCCCTTGAAGACAGTCCGGATACTTCAGATGGTGCAAAATAGAGCAGCCAGGTTGCTGACGAGGACTGGGTGTTACTCTCATATGACTCCAGTCCTGTACCAGCTTCACTGGCTTCCCATTGAAGTCTGGGCTCAATTCAAGGTGTTGGTAATTACTTATAATGCCCTTAATGGCTTGGGACCCGGATACCTGACGGAACGCCTGCGGCCATATTTGCCCTCCTGCATAAGATAAGGCTACAAGTCAATCCTATCTATATCCACAAATGACTCGTACACAAGTAAGGTTGGTGGACACAATGGAATTGGGTTTGCAAATCAGGGCCAGCACAAGAACATCTTTAACATAAATTATAGTCTTAACCCTAGTCTTTTCATCTTACTTATGATTTACTGCAAAATCCACACTGATACTGGGTAACATGGTCAGGGTTAACTGTGCCCAGTACTGAGGTGCATCCGTATGTGTGTAAAGTTAAAATATAGTTAGGCTAATAAATGAAGGGGATAATTCATGGTAAAGAGTAAAGTGGAAGGAGTGTGCATTGCTGTTATTTCTCCAGTCATGATCTCAGTAAAAGTGGCCAACACACCAAGTTGTAAGTTTTCCACTGTGGATTACAGTGGTGCCTCGGCTCACGAATGCCTTGGTTCACAACCAAATCGGGTCACGAACAAAAATCTCATGAAAAATTTGACTTTGGTCGCGAACTCTGCACTGGGGGGCAACCAAGTTCATGGCCATCTCCCCCGCCCCCCCTCCCGAGTCAGGAGATGGCCACGATCACAGTTGCATTTGTGCAGGGGAGACATAAAGTAGCTGATGACAGAAGAACTTGCTGAACTCCAGAGTGAGCAGCAGAAGGCACTTGCTGAGGAGGATTCCACTGAGGAAGAGGAAGACAGGGAGGAGGTTAGCAGTCATGTGATGCAATCCATTATGAAAAAATGGAATGAGTGCCAGGATTTCTTTCAGAAGCACGTGGTCTCTCATTTCTGGAGGGTTATGCAGCGCAGGAAAAAACAAGTGACTACAGACAGCTTTTTCACCCAAATTGACCCTGCAGCTAAGAGACAAAGAAGAGAGGAAACCCCTGAAAGAGATCTCCCCAGTGTCCTTATGGCGGGGGACTCTCCCTCAAAACAATATCCTCCCCCCCCCACCTAGGTTAGTGTTCTGCATTGTACTGTACAGTACTTTGTTACTTTGTTGTTCTTTGTCACTTAGTTTCAAATTTTTCTGATCGGATTAACCTTATTTACACTGAACCTTCTGGGGAAATTTGACAGGGCTGGTGACCAAAAACTGGCTCACAACCACATTTGGAGGGCCCAGAACGGATTAACCTTATTTACATTGAATCTTATGGGGAAATTTGAGTCGGGTCACAACCTATTTGGGTCACAACCAGAGTCATGGAACAGATTAAGTTCGTGAGCCTAGGGACCACTGTACTTGGTTATCTGTGTTGAAGAGAGTTTTTTTTTTTTTTTTGCTAAACATTCTAAAGAGGGCCTTAACAATAGGTATTTTTTCACTTGATAAGCTAGTCCTCGTTTGTGTTAGCCTCCATGGCAAATAAAATCAAGTGCAGAAAATAAGCCCTTGAGCTATAGTTTTTATGCCCAGATTTATCTTTAAGGAACAACCTATTTCCCTGTTGTTTCTTCATGGCATTCATGCTTTAAGTTTAAGATTCAGATTTCTACTCCAAGTGGTTGTTAACTTACTCTGAAAGATTTAAATATTTGGACCCCAAGAAGGGCTGTAGGAAGGGAATTGAAGGAAGGTGACTTTGCTCCTTCTCTGCCTCCTTCTTGCCATCTACTAAATAGCTCTATATGCTAGATACCTCTGTACAGTTCTTTTAGACGAAATGTTGTGTGTGAGAGAAATAGATTGAAACATCATTTGAACAGAGGCTTTGTAGGTCTGGTAAGTCCATGAAAGTTAGAATTTATTTATTTATTTATTTCATTTCTATACTGCCCATTAAGCTGTTAGCACACAAATATAAAAAATAAATTAAGCAAGACATAACTATTAGATAAGTATCAATGGCCTAGAATATCTTTGTCTTGGTTCTAGACTTTGGTTATCAAGTTAATTAGTAAACTTTTCTATATCAGTCAATATATTATGATAATTAAAGTATAAGATAAATAGTAGAAAATAGCAGATAACAGATGTCTGTGGTATAAGCTCAGGTCTATATTGAGGTGACCCAGAAGAACATTGAAATTGGGTTTATGTTGAGTGTACTTGAATGTTCCAGGCTCTCCTTAATTTAGAGGTCACATATGCACTGTTCCAGTGTGACTTTGCAGAGAGTGAATGCTTTTGAGGACTGTAAGCATGTTAATATTTCTGTTGATTCTACAGCCACTTCCCACATCTCTCCTTTCACCCTGGCCAGTAGCGCAGCAACAGATTACAGCAGCAAATAAAGTTTGTGCAAAAAGAAACTGCTGGCATAAAATTAAGGTCAAAATAATTTGGAAGAAATTCCCTGAAATCCTTTGTTTTTATTCCTGATTTGTACTGATCCCAACATCATACAGGACTGAACTAATGTAACTGGCTGAATACAAATGACTCAGCAAGATGTTATCACTGCTGTTTATTTTAGGGTGAAGTGATGAATACATTACATATAAAAAAGAGAAGGCCAGAATTCTTTCTACACACATCTGTTTAAAATTTTAATATTGCAAGATATATAAAAAGATACCTAAAAATGGTTGTGGTGATACAGCTTTGCAGCCACATACTCTGTTGCTGAAAGAGTATTTTTTATGCTTTGACTTCCTAATGCCTGATGTTCAGTTGACAGTGTTTTTTTTCTCCTACAAATTATCAATGAAAAAGGTGCAACAAAAACATTCAAATTACTGTGGTTTAATTTACTTTTCTTCTTTAACATTGGCTAACTTAGAAGTTCTGATGGAAAGAGAATGTTTTGTCAAACAACCATACAAATTATTATTACATATTCATAGCTCTCACTATGTGGTGTTCTTTTTTCAGATTTGTTTCGGCTTCTACCTCCTAATGCCTTTGCATCTCTTAACTGATATATGTATATACTTATTTGTTTATTCAATTTATATCTCACCTTTCTACCAAGAAAATGGTATTCAAGCTAATGGAAGAATCATAAGAACACAAACATTTAAAATTTCCATTTTAAAAAATTTATTTTCTAAATGAAATGCTTAAAACAAAAGTTTGGCCAGAATAATAATGAAACTAGTAAGCTAAAACAGTGTTAAAACTCAGTACTAGTAGAATAAATATAGCACTTAAACCAACAACCAAAAGTTTGCTTGAATAAAATCTTTGCCTGCTGGTAGAAGGGCAGCAGACAAGGAGCCAACCTAGTCTTCCTTGTTAGGGAGTTTCACAGCCTGGAAACTGATGGGCAACTTTGCCCAATGTAAGTAATTTAATTTTTGTCTACACAGTTCAATTTATCTAAACAGAGCTTACAGAACTTACTTTCCGTGTTATATTTATTTTTCCTTGTTCAGATTTGCCATTAATAACATTCAAATTAGCCAAACAATGATAACATTAGGAGAGTTTTTTCATGACATTTTATAATTGTAATGCCAAGAGTAGGTGATTATTCTAGATATCTCTGAAATGCTGTCAGTTCTGAAATACTACCTCCTCTTATCAGAAAGAAATGGTGTATGTGTGTAAATAAAAACAGATTTTGAACAGTTGTATGGCTGCTCAGCTTAGACAAGAATATATCCAAGTTAACAATATTGTACTGATTTTAGTGACTGGTCAAAATGTTAAAAGCAGGAGAACATATAAAGGTTTAAACATTAAAACTGGTGGAGCTCTGCTGGTCATTGTTTTCTTAGATATAGGGTATCTACTATTTTACATAAGGATTTGCCAATTGAATGTGGAATATGTGTTATGAACTAAAGATGATGGTCAGGACTAAAGGAGAAACATAAAATATGGGACACCTTTTAAAGTTTCTGTTTGCCAGTTACCTCTTACTTAATGACAAAATGATAGCCCATCAATTCAGAACTTGCCTATCATCACATGCCCATTTTGCATTACTTGGGAAAAAGAAAATTATTGTTACTGGTTTGGCACATCCACAGCCTTACCTGATGATGATGAAAAGGAGAAATAGAGCTAGCTGTCATCAGCATACTGTTGGCAGCAGAGTCCATGGTGGGTTGTTTGGGGATGCACGTAGCACACTTCCAGTGTGTTAACCCAGGGTCACCCTGTCCCTGGGTATAATATTGTTCGTTATAATGTATGAAGCTCAGGGTTGTTCAAGGAGAAACAATCCAACAAATCTGGGTTCTGTCAATTTCAAAAACTCAAGAGTTCCAGGTTCATATGTAAGACAGATCAGTAGAGGAATGGGGAATACCTGGATCGCTTAGCACACTTGAAAGTAAGTGAATGATTGGGAGCCTGCACTTGCTTACTCCTTATGCTCTCAAACAACCCACAGTTAATAAAATGTACATTGTTCAATAATATGAACTGGGTGTAAGTGTGCCAAGCAATATTTAGTAAAGAAACACAGGTTTTGCCCAAGTGTTTTATGTAGCAAGGAGGATTTGGGCCGAGCTGGGATCTGGGTATGTAGTGGGGTAGTTCCAAGACTACTTCACCACAAGTCCAAGTTAGTTTAACCACATGCCTGATAAGTTAAAGTTTGAGCTGACTTTTTTTTAGTAACATTGAACTGTGGAGGCTTTTAGGAAATTACTAGGCTGTGCTAATTAAAATTCCTCAGGTCCTTGCTCCATTGATTTCATTTGATAGGAAGAGAATACTCAGTAATTATTACTATTTTCATTAAATGCCAGAGGTAGAGAGATTTTTAAATGCTTTCCAGGTGTAGGCACAACAATTTCAGCCATATAAAATTGGCTATAGTCCTAGTTTTGCATTGAAAAGTAATAAAGCATGAGATACTGAGTGGAATCGTATGTCAATAAAATTGTTCTACCTGAACAATGTTGGATGATTTTTGCATCTAGTAGATTGAATACACTTCCAACTTCTCATTAACTTAATCCCTAAGGACAAATCTTTCTGGACAGATAGATACAGTTACTACACATCTTTCCAGACCTAGTAATGTGGAGGAATTTTAATCAAGAAGCTTCCTTACCAATGTCTTTGATAAGTTGATATTGTGATAACTTTTAGAGACATTAAAATTAGCTCAATCTGCAGTTCAGTGCACTCTTTGTTAGGAGTAAGCACCACTGAAAATTCTGGGACTTACATTTGAGTAAGTATACGTTGTGCTCTGAATGTCCTGTTTGCGTCCCCGCCCCCATCTCCATAGATATAACAAAACAGTAGAAAATAGAAATGAAATCATTATGTGCTTGCAGTGGCATGAGTGTAAAGCTCACCTGAAATTGAGTAAATTATTATACACAATAACATTCAGATTCAAGTGGATAACTCAGTTAGTTCTTTAAGAAGTTCACTGAGTTTGTGCTGGAAAGTAATGACTTGCCTATAATTCCAGCTGCAGAAACAAAGGACATCAAATGCTACTATCTTTAACCAGTTGATGGGTTGCCATGTTATACTAAGCCAACCTGCAAATAAGCTAAGATGGGTTGCTAGTTTGCTGAACAAGCCACAGTAACCATATCAGTTTCCTTTTCTATTACTTACTTATCAGACAGCCATAAGAGTGCATATGCTAACCTCCACCACACCACCACCAACACCAGAGCAGAACAGAACTGGTATGATATAACAGAATAAGTATGATGTTTTCTGGGATTGAAAAAAGCATGGTAATCCTCTGATGTTCTCACAAAGTGCAGAACCACTTTCAACCAAAGGGCCATATTCCAACTGGGAGGTTCTTGGGCTGTATTCCATGGTGAGCAGTGCCATAGGCCAAAAAGAGCAAGGCCAACCCTGCCCATACTAGTATGTTTAATGTAAAGTTCTTACTGCCAATAATTAAGCCTTAAGAGGGGCATTTCAGGCTTTTACAAAGGGGATAGGAACTGCACAAAAACAGAGAAGCCACCAATGACTGGTGGTTGAAGGAACCCCAGAGGGTTGCAGTGGGCCCCCTGGAGAGGTTTAGATTTGGCAACCAGGCATGACATTTGCAAGACTGTGAGGGGCTTCAGCCACAAATAAGAACAATATTTAGAGTAGAAAACATGAAATGAGATTCTTAATGATCATATAAGCCATATTAACTGAGAAAAGAGTGTGCCTTTTTCAAAGTTTTAAGTGTTTTTAAATGCCGTACCAGAATGGTTATTAAGAAAGTGGGGCTGAATCCAACAATAACTGACTGCACAGCCAGCCTCACTGATTCTGTTCTACTTGTGGAACAAAGAGCTATTGCTTCTAGGGGTAAGCTGGTGGACCTCTCAAAAGGAAGCTCTACTGACCTGCCCTATTCAAGTGTTTCTGCTCTTTTCAGGCCTTAGCCCTGGAAGGCTAGATCTCTATTGTGCAAGCACCAGATGTTATTTGTGCAACAGAATTGGTGAGCCTGGCTGTGCATGAAACAAAAGTGGTGGTGGCCCCCATGTGTGGGTTGGCAGTGCTGGTCACTGTCCTTTGTGGGGAGGGGGCATGGGAGAGAGAAAGAGATCTGTATCATAACAACAAATATTGCTAATTTAGGGTTGCAATTTAGGCCTGTAGTTTTATCTCCTGTTTTAAGACATTTAATCCTAGACGTTAGTTTTCTACTTAGCTTTGGATGTGATCATAACTGACTTTGGCAGTCTCTCATGCCTCAGACTGCCAAACCTCCAGTTTAGATCTGCTGGTATATGCCACAGAGCAAAGCTATTCTTTGTGAAGTCTGCTGGCCATGCAGAACACAAGAAGGGAAGTTGTATAGGCTGATAAATACAACTTTCATGGTTCAAAATAGGTCCGCTTGTTAACATTAGTTTTCTTATAACTGTATGAGACTTGTTGTTGCTGTTATTAAGCTTGACTGCAGAATTTCACATGGTTTTAAGCTGGACTGCAGAGTTTAGCAAGGTACTGTATTTTTCGCTCTATAAGATGCACTTTTTCCCCCCTCAAAAGTAAGGGGAAATGTCTGTGCGTCTTATAGAGCAAATGTGTGTGTGCCCGATGCCCGGGATGCTGCCAGCCCGCCTGCACCACGTGGCACCACCAGGCCAGCACGCGCTCGGCGCGTGCTGATCCACCCCCCCTCCAGCACAGCTGAGAGCTGTGCCGCTCAGGGGGAGCGGTGCAGAGGAGGAGGAGCCGCGGGCTTTAACCCGCCGGCTGCACAGAGACGGACTGCTCACCCCCACCGCCCGGGAAGACCTGCCGCCACCGCCGCGCTGCCCGGAAGACCACCGCCGGCATGCTGCCGGCCCGGCTGCACCACACCTGGCCGGCACACGCTCGGCGCGCCCTGCTCCGCCTCCCTCCTCCGGCGCAGGTCAGTGTGTGTTTTCACAGGCAACCCATCTTTTAATGAAGCCCATGGGGAAGTGATGGGGAATGTGCCTGTGATTATCAGGAAGCTTTCCATGGATCCCTCCTCTAAAAACTAGTTGCGTCTTATGGTCAGGTGCGTCTTATACAGCGAAAAATACGGTATGTTAAAAAACTCAATATGGCAGTACTGTAAAACTTCTCAGTAACAACTTTTAGAATCTAGCTGAAGAAGGCATTTACCATCTTTAAGTTCCATTGACGCTACAGGAAAATTGATATATATGACCTCTGCCAAGTCATAACAGGAGGGTGAGGAGAGGCTTGGAGAATGTATGCAATCCCTGAAATCTAGACTACTTATTTTCTTTTAAAAAATAGGTCATGTTTATATTTTGCTATTAAGCTCTTACTTTGCTTAGGAGATATTAAGCTACTTGTAAGTTCTTCTGCCCGGAAATCCTAAAAACACACTTCCTCCAGTTAAGATCTTGTTTTCTGAAAATCTCATTATTTATAAAGAACATATGGTGCATATTTAAATATGTTCCTTAAGCCAAAATCAGCTTCAGTGTAGTCTTGCCGACTTTCGGCATCACAGTCCAAAACTGCATTGTGGTAAAAGAATCTGATTGTTATAATATATTGATATTAATATAGTATATCAATGTTTACTAGAAACTTTATATGAGATTTAAAATGACTTTCCAGAGTAGCTTACTAAAAATGAGGAAACAGAAGGGACTGAATATGTGATGAGATAAAGAATAAAATTGTGCAAATAATGTTACCTCAGTGAACAGATGACAAAAAACCCCCACTATAAAATACACTGTCTTTATCATAGCTCTGTACCTGATTGCCACTGAAAATTTCACCACCCATCCTAAGTATAGTTAGGGTGCTTAAAATATAGGGTGTATAGTTGCTTAAAATAGTGTGAGAAGAAATCTCATGTACTTTACTTTGTCCCATCTGTATTACAGTGCTTGATTATGCTACAATGTACTGAATAAATATGTACAAAGTCTTTTTCTGGATATATTTTAGTAATCTGGGTGACTTGAACAATGTGTTTATGCTTTGCAAGTCCCTGTTCTGAAAATATCTTAATTGTGACAAACTCTCATATGGTACATATTGGCTTAGCCTGAGAACTTGTCTGCAAAAGGGCTTTATTATGCCTTTGTAATTTTTTGCTTTCAGTTGTTTACAGGCTCTTTAAACTATCTTACAATCCTCCAGTTTTGTTTCTGTTCTTTTAGAGTATTTTTGAAGTTTTTTAGAACAGGAAAAATATTGCAGTATCCAAGAAGGAATATGTAAGAATGGTGCTGTTTCTCTTTGTGTATTTGAGCTATTCTGCTAATATCACAGCTCTCCCTAGAGGTTATATAGTGATAATCAGGAAAGGAAGAACTCTTTAGAGCTTGGATCTCAGTGTTAACAATGAAACCAAAAGTAGGAACAACAATTAAAAGTCTCATGTAGAAACATTCCTGGAGAAGTTTGAATGTAGTTTCATTCAGCAAACAAATCTTTGTTCTGCTTCTGCAGCACCCCATAGCCTTAAAAAAAGGGGGGCACTTTGAGAGTAAGGGGACCTGGATGGTGGCAGGAACGTAATCAGTAGGAACTGGGGTCTCCTTGCACAAATGGAACTACCTTCTGTATGAGCAAGCTGCCATGGATGCTGCTTTTAAAAATATAGAATTTAGAATTAAAGACAAAAAGCTAATTGTAGGATGGTTCTGTGCATAAGAAGATGCAAAATAGGGAACCATATAGCTTAGTGATAGCAAATGTACTTTGTACAGAGAAAGGACTATAGGGAGCAAAGACAGAGTGCCATGCAGATGGGTGGTGCTCTGTCATAAATATGAATAAAACTGGGAAAGATCGTGCATGGGACCTTTGAGAGCTTCTGTATGGGGCTTGATGGCTCAATGGTCTGACCTGGCATAAAGCAGTTATATATATACAAGAGAGAAAGGATAGGAATTCTAATACACCAAGAGATCTAAGGAGTTCACAACACCAGATGGGAAAGTGGGTAACAGTTATGACTAAGAAGCAGGGGGGAGGGTTAGGGTTAGAAAATCCAGATGTTCTCTGACTCACATTGACTCCCAGGCTCTGGGGAGGCTGAATTCCTATTATTGGTTGCAGCCTACAGCAGCACTCTGCAGAAGAAAGCATTTTTGTTGTAGACTGTCCCAATATCTGCTCAGAAGACCTTGAAATGATGGGATCTTATGAAGATTGGAAAGCGCTTAGAGCAGGGTGGTAACTACAAACTGGGACAGAAAGTATTGGCTGTTTGCAGTGATCTAGTGCAACTTTCCCTGCCTGAACACCCTCCAAATGCATTGAATACCAATCCCCATAATTCCCAACCAGTATGATCAATATTATGGGAGTGGCTGCTCTGGTGGAAGATCAGCTGTGTGCTTGGGGACAGAGTGGATGCTTGGCATTACAGAAGGATCAATGAAGACAGACCATTTATTTTCCTTACAAAGGAACAAAGATAACAAAAATAGCAAAAATCCTGAAGACACTATTGGGGAATAGATCTCCCCCAACATGGCATGAGTTTTATTTATTTTACATTATTTGAGGTATCAAATGTAGCCATAGTTAGAAATATAAGGGACAGAAGGAAGGCATAAGAATTGAAAATCTTTTGAACTGAAGAAACTCAGAGGAATGTTTGTGCACTTATGCAAGTCATTGAGTGTAGTGGAACTTACTTCTGACTAAGCATACATAGAATTGATCAGTGAGTAATCCAGGGCCATGACTGCATTTACACAAATGGTAACAAGGCAACAAGCAACAGTGGGTTGTTGTGTTCTGAAAATCTAAACCCTTCCCGCAGAGTGGCTTGTTTGTGGGCAAGAAGCCACCCTGACAGCCCATGGCTTAATTTGTGGGTGGTTATGTCATTCAAATCTGGCCATGCAACTCCCAAGGTAGTATGGAGGACCAGCCAAGCCACTTGGTAAATGTGGCAAAAGTCCCTGGCCACTCATGCCAAGCTTATGCAGGCCACCACCTTTGTACAACTGGACTTTGGGATAACTAGAACAACCACAAGCCCTTTCAGCTTGTTGTAGCACTTTTGTTCCTTTAGCATTTTAAAAGTTAGAAACTGAAATATCTGGCTTGACAGCCAGTTTTAGTGATCTTTGTTTTGACAGTTTGTGTGACAGCCCCTTCAAATTTCCCAAGTGTTTTGTAAAGTATTTTCTAAGTATTGTATAGTTTTTTTCTTCCACAGTCCTCCCATTGGTGACAGGTATCCCATCAGCTACCACAGCCAAAATTCAATTCCAAGGTGCACCACTCCTGCCTATATTGCCTGCCTCCCCCTCACTGGTCTATGTGTTTCTCTGGGCGTGTTCTCTGCCACCCACTTTTTGTTTTCACATCCTTCAGTCGAAGCAACTGCTTACTGACTAGAGTAGCACGTAAGCCTCCCTTTTTGCCTGTGCTCCTTGTCTACATCCAAGCATGTTCATCCACACCTGTGCCTTGCCCACCACCTTTTTCTCGCTGAAGATCTTCCAAGGATCGCTTATGTACAGAAAGGCTGGCAACTGCCCCAGATAGCCCAGCCCATGGAGACTTATCTGCTTTTACATCACATCTGTGCCAGCTTCTGTCTTAAGCCTTTGAATTCTGCCTGTCCAATATGGCCCAGTTCTTGCTCCATGGCTAGGAGCTGATGAAGATGCACGGCCCACCACCTTCTCAACCTGCATCTTTATAACCTGGAGAAGGAAAGATAGTTGTAACTTCTCTAGGAAGAATGGCCTTGGTATATAGCACAGACAATCATCCCCTTATGCTAGACACAGGTATAAGAGTAGAAAACAGAGAGGAATAGGAATGGAAGTGAGCGTAGAGGTAGGAGGGGAAGGATTGCTTAACTGTCATCAGCAGTGCCCCTCTCTGTGAGCAGGGCTGGTGGAAGGTGGCAGGCATGGTAGTCTGCAGTGCTGCTGTGATCTGCTGGACTATAGACTCCATGGATACTATCATGATGTACTCATGCACAGGTCAGGGGTTGTTGTGACCTGTCTGATGGTTCTGTTTTTTTGTTTAGTCGCAAAGTCATGCCCAACCCATCATGAATCCTCCTGGCTCTCCTGTCCTTCACCATCCCTCAGAGTCCACCCAAGCCCACACCCACTGCCCCAGTAAACCCCATCCAGCCACCTCATCCTCTGCCGCCCCCTTCTCCTTTTGCCATCAATTGTTCCCAGCATCAGGGTTTCTCCAGTGAGTTGTTCCTTCTCATTAAGTGCCCAAAGTATTTGAGTTTCATCTTCTGTATCTGGCCTTCTAAAGAGCAGTCAGGATTGATTTCCTTTAAGATTGACTGGTTTGATCACTTTGCAGTCCAAGAGACTCTCATGAGTCCAGCACCACAATTCAAAAGCCTCAGTTCTTCAGCGCTCGGCCTTCCTTATGGTCCAGCTTTCACAGCCATACATTGCAACTGCGAAAACCATAGCCTTGACTATACACACTTTTGTTGGCAGGGTGATGTCTCTGCTTTTTAGTATGCTGTCTAGATTTGCCATAGCTTTCCTCCCACGGAGCAAGAGTCTTTTAATTTCTTGGCTGCAGTCACCGTCTGCGGTGATCTTGGAGCCCAGGAAAATAAAATCTGTCACTACTTTGATTTATTCCCCATCTATTTGCCAGGAAGTGATAGGACCAGATGCCATGCTCTTAGTTTTCTTAATGTAGAGTTTCATCTTCACTTTCTGCCATTAGAGTGGTATCATCTACAAATCTGAGGTTGTTGATATTTCTCCCGGCAGTCTTAATTCTGACTTGTGATTCATCTAGCCCGGCTTTTTGCATGATGTGCTCTGCATTATAAGTTAAATAGGCAGAACAATAATATACAGCCTTGCCGTACTCCTTTCCCAAGTTTGAACCAGCCAGTTGTTCCATGTCCAGCTCTTGCTATTGCTTCTTGACCTGCATACAGGTTTCTCAAGCGACTAATAAGATGGTCTGGTGCTTCCATCTCTGTCAGAAATTGTTCCACAACATCAAGACTTTAGTGTCGCCAATGAAGCAGAAGTAGATGTTTTTCTGGAACTCCCTAGTTTTCTCCATGATCTAGCATATGTTGGCAATTTGCTCTATAGTTCCTCTGCCTCTTCAAAACCCTGCCTATACTTCTGAGAGTTCTCAGTCCACATACTACTGGAGACTAGCTTGTAGGATTTTGAGCATAACTTTGCTAGTATGTGAAATGAGTGCAATGGTGTGGTAGTTTGAACATACTTTGACATTGCCTTTTTTGGAATTGGAATGTAAAGCCGTGCTGAGATATTTATATAAAGGATGGCATACAAAAGCTTGTAATAAACAAACAAACAAACTGGCTTTTTCCAACCCTGTGGCCACTGTTGAGTTTTCCAAATTTGCTGGCATATTGAGTGTAGCACTTTAATTGCATCATCTTTTAGTATCTTGAATAGCTCAGCTGGAATACAGTCTCCTCCACTAACTTGGGTGTTGCTCAGTCTTCCTAAGGCCCATTTGACTTCACATTCCAGGATGGTCTGGCTCGAGGTCAGCGACCACCCCATCGTGGTTATCAGGGACATTAAGATCATTCTTGTATAGTTCTTCCTTGTAATCTTGCCACCTCTTCTTAATCTCTTCTGCCTCTGATAGGTCTCTGCCATTTTTGTTTTTTATCATGCCCATCTTTGTATGAAACGTTCCCTTGATAT
The DNA here is from genome assembly GCF_004798865.1 of Varanus komodoensis. Classification (NCBI taxonomy): domain Eukaryota; kingdom Metazoa; phylum Chordata; class Lepidosauria; order Squamata; family Varanidae; genus Varanus; species Varanus komodoensis. The sequence goes on along the minus strand of NW_025335349.1, from coordinate 11,736,868 downwards.
CACTAATTTTCTTGAAGAGGGCTCTAGTCTTTTCCATTCTCTTGTTTTCCTCTATTTCTTTGCACTGTTCAGTTAAGAAGCCCATCTTATCTCTCCTCGCTATTCTCTGGAATTCTGCATTCAGTTTGGTATACTTTCCCTTTCTCCCTTGCCTTTCGCTTCCCTTCTTTCCTGAGCTATTTGTGAAGCATCCTCAGGCAGCCATTTTGCTTTCTTGCATTTCTTTTTCTTTGGGATGGTTTTAGTTGCTACCTCTTGTACAGTGTTAAGAACTCTGTCCATAGTTCTTCAGGCACTCTGTCCATCAGATCTAATTCCTTAAATCTATTTGTCACCTCTACTGTATATTCATCAGGAATATGATTTAGGTCATACCTGAGTGTTCCAGTGGTTTTCCCTACTTCCTTCAGTTTAAGCCTGAATTTTGCAAGAATAAGCTCATGATCTGAGCCACAGTCTTGTTTTTACTGACTGTATAGAGCTTCTCCATCTTTGGCTGCAGAGCACATAGTCCATCTGATTTCTGTGTTGACCATCTGGTGATGTCCATGTGTAGAGTCTTGGGTAGTTGGAAAAGTGTTTACTATGACCAGCATGTTCTCTTGACAAAATTCTTCCAGCCTGTGCCCTGCTTCATTTTGTATGCCAAGGCCAAACTTGCCTGTTATTCCAGTTATCTTTTGACTTCCTACTTTAGCATTCCAATCCCCCATGATGATAAGGACATCATTTTTTGGTGTGAGTTCTAGCAGGTGTTGTAGGTCTACATAGAACTGGACAACTTCAGCCTCTTCCACATTGGTGGTTGACTTGGACTACTGTGATGTTGAATGGGTTGTATCTCTTTGTCTTTTGGTACTGTCCATGGGTTTTTCATGGCAAGAGTGGGTTGCCATTTCCTTCTCCAGTGGAACACCTTTTGTCAGGGCTTTCTGCTATGACCTATCTGTCTTGGGTGCCCCTGCATGGCATAGCTTATTGCTTCATTGCACTACGCAAGCCCCTTTGTCAGAGCAAGGCAGTGATCCATGAAGGGGCTGGTGGTTGTGCAGAGGTGCAAATGTTGCTGGAGGAGTTTGTACTCAATCAGACCATGATTAGGTGGGCAGCAGCCCTACCTTTGGTTTTCTAGGTCATTCATATGTTGAAACGTGTCATGGGTCTGCTCCTCAGCCAGTTCTGGGACAGTGATGGACATGCAGATTGCTGAGCATTTGTGAGTGGAGGCTTCTCCAGAGGGAGCAGTTTCCTTCTGCATGCCTCCTCTGGCTGCCCTGTCTGTGGCCCTGATCTTCCATATTCAAGGGTGTGCCTATCTGCTGCTCATGGCCCTCTGAGCTGGCTTCTTTCCCAAAGGCCTGCTCATACTTCCTGCCAAGCATCCCTGTATGTCTATACTCGGTTATGGAGAGGTGCCCACTGCCAGGAGGTGATGAATGTGTTAGGAGACTCTTTCACATTCCTGATTCACCACTTCAGGGACCTGCTTGTCACATTGTGCAAGCCCACCCTGTAAAGTCTGACACTTTTTGCATTAAATCCTACTAGCTGATATACCTATTTCTAATATATACCCATACTGCACGGTGGATGTTATTCTTTTGAAGGGCATGATTTAACCACTATGTCCATTACTTCCATATCAATGCTCACTTTTTTGGTAATTTTTATTTAAATAATGGATTTTAAAATGTAATTTTATAGCTCTCTGTTCTAAATGACTGACAGAATTATCTTTTAATCATCAGTCTACCTTATTAGAGAGCTTTGAAATTATTAATTGAGCATGCTTCCTAGAAGTACATGCAATCATAATGGTATAATTTTCAAGCAATCGTTTTAAAAAGCTTTCATATTTAGAATAAGTCTGCTTTTCTCTTTTTACTTAATTTAGCCAACAATAATCACTATGTTAAATCTATATCAAGGATTATAGTTGTAATATATAGTCAACCAATCATATATTGGATAAGGGGTTTCTGAAAGAGTGCTATTACATAATTAATGGATTTTTTTTTTCTTAGCTGTCTCAGATATAGTAGGATATGAAAGGGCAGCAGTTGAGAGTTAGAAAACATCTGGAAATGAAAGTACTGGATATTAAATTTTTAAAAAATCAGAATGTTGACTCTGGATTCATGGTATTAAATCATGTCTGCCATTCTGTTCCAAAAACTCTTAACAGCTACCCCGTGTTATCATACAGCTGTGATTCTTTATATGGAATCTCAAGAGTTACCACTGGCTGGTAGATCAAACAAAGGGGAAATATTGGGTGCAGACACACTATGTCTAGAGCAGGGGTCTCAAACTCAACTTACCTGGGGGCTGCTGGAAGTAGAGTCTGGGGGAGGCTGGACCGCATCAAGTATTCCACCACCGTGGTGGTGATGGGCCGCTCATCCCGCGGCCGGCCCGGGTGCTGCCGGCGCTTTGAAGGCTGCAGGGCCGCTCCCCCGTGCCCCACCTGTCCTGGCAATTGGCCCACGGGCCGCGAGTTTGTGACCCCTGGTCTAGAGCATTGTGCTGTTGTTTTAATTTTTGGGTACTAGATATTGTGCCTACAAAAGCGAAGCTAACAAGCATATATCTGTATTTTGGTGATGTGTTGAAATATATGCCTTTGAAAAAGAAGTCCTGTTTCCTATGAAGGAACCACACTCAACTACTTAACTTTTAAGTTGCCATGAAACTCTTAAGCCTTTTTGTTGCATAGACTTGCATAGTTCAGGAAGGGCGAGAGTCTAAGGGCATTTTCATATGAGCAGCTTAAATCACATTTCATCCTTTTTCTTTTGTGGTTTATGTCAAAGTAATTGCTTTTAATATGAAATAAAAAACAGGAGAGAAATTACTGTAATTTGAGTGTTCTGCACAATGTAGGTTTTACATTGACATCACAAACTGATTTAGGAAAAGCAGCATTTTAACACTCATCAAAAAACAAAAGATTTCTAATCAGCTGTCATAGGTCACTGGCTGAGTTCAGATTTTTAATTAATTCTCCCACTGTTAGCAATGGGAAACTAATATTAATTAGCATCCCAACACTTCCCAGCCCAAGTAGCTCAGGCTGGCAAATTTCCATTTATTCCACCACATACACTTTATCCTCAAGAAACTTATTAAATAGCAGAGGCTGAAAAAAGGAGAGAAATTTGTCCAGCAGGACAAAATGGCAAATGAAAATTTGAACCTGGATCTCTTGAACATTCTAGCCCGTATACCATACTTGCATGTTTCCACCATGCCTACAAGGTAATATTGGGAATGGTATAAGTGTAGCTGCGTTCCCATACTTTTGAGAAGAAGAATTGATGATGGGTATGGTGACATTTTTCAATTTGATTTGTGCTGCATCTTTCTATCGTGAAAAATGCAACTCAACACAGATTATAATTGCAAATAAAACTTGAGAAAACAATAAAAACATTAAAGCACAATTCAGAGTAAATATAGTAACCAACCCAATAACAGACCCACGTAAACACCAAAGGTCTGTTTGAATTTTTAAAAATTGTTTAGTGGGAGCAAACCTTACACAATAACTGGGATTGTACAACACAAATGCCACACTCTCTGCAAAGTGAGTTCTTTTTGTCTGTGAAGGCATGGCTGTCTGTCTTTGTGCCATGGCTTCTTGTAAAATTTTGTAGCTACCCCTGGGTGACATAACAAGCCCAAGGGGATCCCCAGGATCTACAGCATTGCTTGGCAAGAGTGGCAGAAACACTTGCCAATCTTGCCAGGTGGCTCTGATGACAGCCGCAACAACTTTGGCAGCTGTCAGCAGCTTTCCCAGTCCCCACAGCATGTTGCTGCCGCAAGCTCCACTTAGGACTTGAGAAGGCAGTGGGCAGTGAAGAGCAGCGCTACTGCCACATGTGTCCCCGCATCTACTGTTTCAGGTCAAGAAGGTCTGAAATGGCAGGCGAGTGGCAGGAAAAAGAAGCAAGCTTCACCCAGCTGTCTGAAGCTTGCTTTTCTTCCTTGCCACCACCAGTTGCATCCCTGGTTGCTGTTTTGGGCCAGTGGGGCTGAGGAAGGAGTTTCAGCCAGCTGGTTGAAGTTAGCTTACTACCCACCCCATCCTGGTTCCAGTCTGTTTCAGGTTGGGGATGAGCTGGTTTCTCCTAGGCCTTCTTCAGAGGAGACCCTGGAGCATGTGGCTTGCTGTCCTCACTTGCTATAGTACCTGCAAGAATGTAAAGGAGTAGGAATTGGTTGGATTTGGACTGGACATTCCTCTTAGTGTGTCCCAGTTGAAACCTCCTTTTTAAAGGAGCCATAATGTTTGACAATTACATGTCAAACTCTGATTCCCTAGGCTGTGTGTGCAATTTAGCCATGTACAAATCTGAGGAGGCTCAGGATAAAAGGATAAAAGTTGTGTGTCCTTGAAGACTAAATTGGGGAAACTATAAAAGCTAAGGATCATGCTGGGAAGTGAGTCTAAATTCCCTCAAACCCTATTTTTGTATAAAAAGAAAGTGATTTTTGGTGTATGGGTAATTAACAAGAACAATTATCTTTTTAATCCAATCAGTAGAATCAATAATGACCAGTATAAGTGGTGATTTTCTAACATGTTTGCCTACAGGGGGTGAATTAAATCAATGATCTATCTGTGATAGCATCCTGGAGCAGTTACCAGATTCTTAAGGTATAAGAAACTGTAAAAGTGTTTTTAAAAGCTATTTTGTTGAGGAAATTACTCCTTAATCCCTTCAGGTAAAAGTTGCCTATTGCCCTAAAGCATGAAAGGGTTACACCATTTGATGAATCATTTCTTTATCCAGTTAAATGTACAAATATTTCTTCAATTGTTTACCTTTACGATTCCTCGTGGCAGTGGCTTTTGCAAACTTTGTATAAACAGTTTTCAGTATTATTCTGAAATCTGATCGGTTCAATTTTTCCTAGGTTGTGTGTTCTGAAATCATGCATTTAAACATCTGCTTCAGTTCATAGAGCCACAAGCGCTACCTAGGCAAACAGCTGGGAAAGAGGGTGCTTGGACTGCATTTCACTTTTTCATTGGAGAGATTGCAAAGTGTGATTTGTTTAGAGCAGAGCAGAAGGTCTGCAATTGCTTACTGTACCAGGAACCCCTCTTAATGACTAACACAATTTTTTTTCATCCTCACAGACTTCTGTACATGTAAAAGGGGAAATCCATGTCCAGAAAATGGTTTCCATGTGTTGATAGTTCCTTGCTGAATAAGGGCAGCATGATTCATCTGCTGTATATCATACACAAAATCTGTTTAACACTGTGGCATCTTTCCCATTCATCTCACAATCTATGGTTCCAGTTGTTCCCTTTGTTTTGCAGATGTTTATGTTCAGGACTGCTGTAATTCTGCTTCACAGCAGTGTCTGCTAGGCATTTTCCTAAGAAGAATGTATTTGATTAAGTGCTTTTGTGGTAAAATGCTGACTTGCACAGTGCATTTCAGTTAAAAGCATATCACTAATTTTAAGTTGATGTCCTTGTTGTTTGTTGTTTTTATACTGTTTTTTAATGCCAGCTGGACAAGAGCTTTCTTATTCCAATCCCAGATTTCTACCCTATACAGCAACTGAACAGTCACTTTTCTGTGAAGTGTTTTAAGTGAAGAGCCTATTAATTGGTCTCCCCTAGAAAAGGAAAAAACTCAAAATAATTCCCAATGGGCAGCTGTTAATACTGTATTTAGATTTATCTTGCAGGAAAGAAACACCCAAATATTTCAAAAATGAGCATTGTTCTATTTGCTGTGTATTCATTGTCTACTTGTGCTTAGCTCTATTCCTATTGAAGACTGCGACCTTTCTTTTATTATAGTTAATCCTCAGCTTTATCATAGTAATCAACCATTCTAGCGAACATTGTTCTAAGACCTATCTGAGTGTAGGATACAAGTGTCATATCATCAGCATACAATATGATAGAAATTTTATACCCACTGAGTGAGGGAGAAAAAAATCTCTGTGACTTCATAAGCTGAACAATACCATTACTATGTCCAACAGAAAGCCCTGTTTAATACCTCCGTTTAACAGAAGAGGTCCATGGTGGCTCACTCTTACCCTATCTGTAAGATTAGAGTGCAGTTAGATCAATTATCTGAGTAGTCATCTATCTATAGTCCTCCAGAGCTTTTTCCATAGACTGGATCTATCGACAGAAACAAAGCTTATGCTAGGTCAATCAATGCAACATAAAGACATTTTCAAGTCAGTTGGTATACTTCTGCATACCATTCAAAATAGTACAATGGTCTATTGAATTGGTCCTCAATCTACACCCCATTGGCTGGATCTGGCCCACCATGCCCATTTATCCAGCCTGCCATAGAGGTTTTGCAAGGAGATCATTTTGGACTCGCTTGGAGAAAAGGATCTCCTTGCAAGCAAGCCGCCGCTGGGCGCTCGATCTTGCGAGCAAGCCAGTGCCTCGTCATGTGTCAGCTTGTTCGCAAGGAGATCGGTTTGGACTTGCTTGGAGAAAACAATCTCTGCACACAGCCGCCCTTGCCTTGCTACACCTGGCGCACCCTCTGCTCCGGCCCACGCCCTCTGCCTGCACCACCTTGGTGGCCCCACTATCGCCAGCACATTTCAACTGGCCCCCTGTTGAAAAAGTTTGAGGACCCCTGGTCTTTTTCATTATGACCCTTATGAAAACCTGCCCATTATGGATAAGAGTCTGGCTTATTTAAGAGATGATAAGTGTATAGGTTAGAGCAGTGATGGTGAACCTTTTAGAGACCAAATGCCCAAACTGCAACCCAAAACCCACGTATTTATCGGAAAGTGCCAACGCTACAATAAAACCTGAAAACTGAGGTTTTAGTTTCGAAAAAACACCTCACAGCTAGTCCAAGCAAATATATATATATCCTTGGCAGTGCACTGACCGGCCATGCGAAAGTTTGGATGAGTCACGGCTAATGGGTCGCGGCTTGTGACATCATCGCCTGGCGCTGCTACTCCTTTCCGAGCATGCGCATGGCCCCTATGTGTGCTGTTATCCGATGCTCGGCTGCTGGGGCGATGCTGGGGTGACTTGGCTCGTGTGCCAATAGAGAGGACTCTGTGTTCCTGCTGTGGCATGCATGCCATGGGTTTGCCACCACTGGGTTAGAGGATATATGTAGAAGGATAATAGGGTGATAATTGCCTTTTTAATGAATTGGGTAGATGATGCTTTGTTTCCAGTAGAAGGGAATGACATAAGTATTCTTAATTTAAGAGAACAATCTTATGAAAATTGGGAAACACCAGTCTAGTCTAAGATCAAGGTGCAAACCATCTATTTGTACTCTAAATCTGAAATCGTAGGCTGCACTGATGGTGCATTGTTTAGTAACTGAGTTTTCAGAAAGGGATGTGGTGGTTCAGTGGGTTAAAACACTGAGCCGCTGGGCTGGTGGATCAAAAGGTCGACAGTTGAAATCCTCAGACAGGGTGAGCTCCTGTTGCTCTGTCCCAGCTCCTGCCATCCTTGCAGTTCGAAAGCATACAAATGCAAGTAGATAAAAGGATACCACTTCGGTGGGAAGGTAACAGCATTCCATGTTCTTCGGTGTTTAGTCATGCTGGCCACATGACCACAGAAACTGTCTACAGGCAAATGCTGGCTCCCTTGGCTAGGAAACTGAGATGAGCACTGCCCCCAAGAGTCAGAAATGACTGGACTTTAATGTCATGGGGAAACCTTTACCTTTTATTCAGAATAATGTCATAAATGCCTGAGAAGTTCTGAAATCATAAGTCTGTTGTAATGCTGCTGTATTGCTTGAAAGTCAGCAAGAAACGTTTGCGGCTTGGTAAGTAGGTGGTCAGTATGTTATGTACTTAATGTAATTTATTTTCATCCTTTCTGCTTTTAAATGTAAGATGTTTTCTACCCCTAGGTATGGCAGAAACTGCCTCATTCAATTTGAGGATTTTGCTAACATAAATGCATTCCGCCTCCTGAATAAATATCGCAACCTGTACTGCACTTTCAATGATGACATTCAAGGTAATGAAATCAGCTTCTTGCACACACAGGCTACTCAGTACAGCTTGACAGAATGTCAGAGGTTATATACATAGAGCCTTTACTAATTTGATGATTGTGTAACTGCCTGTGATACTGGTATAATGCCACTTTGGTGTCATTGTAATTTTGGGGGTTTACTTTATATTTTATTTTTAAAATATATGTACTGGTACTGCAAGTCTTACCTGGATTATTACTCATACATTTCTTCTAGCTTTCAACATTTCAAGCCACTCTTGTATGGAAATCTTTGTTTTAAATATTAATAAAAATCTTATTAAATCATCTGAATTTGGCTTTTTTTTTAAACTGCAAATGTTAAATTCTTTGGTCTCCTGCTGCTTAAACAGTGAAATACTTTTGTAGCTACATTTTGGTATTTACACCTGTCTTCTATAGCATGCAGGTGATAAGACTACCTGAAGAAGAGTGGGTACTTGCAATGAAAATTTCTGTAATAGCTAGATGGATGAGTGTCTCATAAAAGAATCATAATTTGCTTATTATACATTGCTTGTTACACGTCAAGAAGCTATTGTTTGCACTTATTTTATCCACAACTTTTAGTTTAATTACATCAAAAACTGATAAGGTCCAAATTATATACGGAACTTCATGGTACTTAAAACGCCTTAGGAGTTTTAACAACAGCAACAGCAATTTTATAGTATTAGTATTATTTCTATACTACTCAATAGCCAATGCATAGGAGATTTTCATCAGGATTATGGGGAGGGATCCTGCCATGATCCTGCTAAGCTAATGACCTTCCAGAAAAGATTGAAGTAACTGTTACACCGTGCCACACAGAAGCATGTTGTGGATACTTTCTGGAATAAACCACTGAGGATACTGTGCCCCAGTGCAGCCATAGCTTCCACCTCAGGCAGAGCTTCAGGCTCAGAGGAGGAGGGGGTAGCATTTGGCTCTGCTAGGGGTAATTGGAGTTCCAGTAATTTAGCTCAGCATGGCTTATCACTGCCAGGTGTGAACAGGGAGTGAGGAGACACTGGAGGTTCATATGGCTAATACTTTTCAGCTGGAAGACTTGACCTGGACAAAGATACCTACTGATTAGTCATGGACATCATCAAGGCAAGGAAAAGGACTCTGTGGGAGAAGGGTGTTTAGAGGTCTCCCTGGGTCTGCTGTCAGTAAAAGAGTTTAGGACAGAAACACCCAGGCAGATGAAGTCACAAGCTGAAGGGCAGGTTTCCCTGCCAGGACTAAGGATTGGATAGAGATTCAGAGATGCCACTCCCCTGTATATAATCCTGGAAAGTTTCTTATAGCATTTGCAGGAGACAACAGATCACACGGTTCTATGGAAACAGGAGTATAGGTTGAAACTGTCAGTGACAACTGTATTCAGAGGGATTGATCACTTGGCTCATGGCCCAGAGAGGCAACCATAGGTTCCTTGACAGTCTAAATTTGTATATTTTTATTGCCTCTGAGAAGGTCGTGAGCTCACAAAGGGAAATAATGTGGTAAAAAAGCTTTATGGTGACTCCTGCCATGCTTTCTGGAGAATGAGACAGAATGGATAATGTGGTTAATGGGACTGGATGCTTCCAAGAAAGCAACAGGCCCTCCCCTCACCCCTATAAGTAAGCAAAACCAAAGCTGTTTTCATCCAGAAGCACTTCAAAACAAGATTGACATAGATCTAAGTAACAGGCATTTTCCAATGTAATCTGCAGCTGGAAAATTGTTGCTTCAGTTTGCAAAAAGAATGTAAGATTAGTCACTAGGTGATAATTATCTTATAGCTTTGGATCTAATGGGTGCCTTTAATAAAGGAACCACTGCTGCCTCCTTCAAGTAATAGAAACCATACAATCTCTCAGAGAAGGGTTAATGACCTCCAAGGTCCATATCTCTAAATCTGCTTTAGAAGATTTCATTAGTCAGAATGGACAAGGATCAAGGGACGTGCGCTAGGCCTAAAACTAGGCAATTGTCTATGCACTCAGGCTGTACAAGCTGAAAAGTATCTATAACAACATGACTAGATAGTATTCTAGTGCCACCCATATAGAATTGTCAAAACTGCAGCACCTGAGGCAGCCTGGGTGTGCATGATTTTATTTTCAAAATGTATAGCAAATTGGTCACAGAATTCCTTCTGTAATTGGAAAGAAATTTGCTGCTGTAGGCTGCTTTTTGGTGGAGACTAGCTTAGCTTCATTGCCACCTCCTTTCCTTGCCCTGTTTTCTAGCATGAAAAGAATGAGGGTGAAGTCTCATTTCTTTCTGACATGTGGTTTATACAACTCCTCCTCTTAAACAATGCTTAGCTGCATAGCCTTTTTTAATAGACATATTAAGTTGTGTCCTGGTTGTTTTTTGATGTAGACATGAGCCTTGTTGGAATAATATGTAACCAGTAAAGTATTAATCAAACTATACCTATCAGTTGACATTTGCTTTGCATAAAAGATTAAAAACATTCATATTCAGTTATCAGTTACTTCATCCTTAATTCTTAGCAAAACAGTATGATTTTTTTTCAATTATTTCAATTATAAGAGTCCTCTTCATAATGGAGTTACTATCGTTTTAAGGACTTATCCAAACTGAAACATACGGTAAATTTGCAGATGTAATATTTTCAGTAGATGTTTAGCATTCTTTATATTCCATTATGCCAACCTGTATAATATTCCTTTACGCAGTAGGATCAGATTAACATTTCAGTGCCATTACAATAATTCTTTAGCTATTTAAGGTAACTTGCATTGTGCCCAAAGGAAACCAGCAACTGTTAAGTGAGTCTTTAAAGGGAAGCATAATGTACGAGGGGCGTTCAATGTATTCTCGGTATCAGCACAAAGAAAAAGAAATAATAAATTGAAATAATTTTTATTTTTCAATGTAATCCTCCATAACTTCAATACACTTATTACATCTAGAAATTAACTTTTCAATTCCCTGTAAAAAATACCCTTCCTCCTTGTCTAAAATGCATTAATTGCCGCCTTGAACTCTTCATCTTTGGAAAATCGCTTTCCATGAAGATCTTTTTAAATTCAGGAATAGGTAGTAGTCACTGGGGGCCAGGTCCGGGCTCTAGGGTGGGTAGTTTATTTCTTCGAAACCACAGTCTCACAAAGCAGCCTTCGAAACATGCCCCATGTGAACGGGTGCATTGTCGTGAAGAAGCAACACACCTGCAGTCAGTTTTCCCCACCTTTTTTCTTTAATTGCTTCTCTTAAATTACGCAGAGTGGTTGTGTAAGATGCTGCATTTATGGTTTCACCTTTTTCGTGTACTCGATCAATAAAATTCCCTTTGAATCCCAAAACACTGTGGCCATGATTTTTCCGGCTGATGGAGTGACTTTGAATTTCTTCAGAGGGTCAGCACCTTTTTTATGCCACTGCATGGACTCCTGCTTACTTTCAGGGTCATAGTGATGAAGCCATTTCATCTCCAGTAACAATCCGGTCGAAAATACTCCATGGATCTTCACCACAGAGCTCTAAAAATTTCCTACAGCACTCAACTTGCACTTGTTTCTGAGGCACCATGAGCATTCGTGGCACCCATCTTGCACAGACCTTTGAAAGGTTAAGATGGTCATGAAAAATAGTAAATATGGTACCAACAGATAGGTTTGTCATCTCTGCTAACATTTTGATTTTTTATTTGGGCATCTTCCAATACAAGTTTCTCAATTTTTTTCACATTTTCTTTCATAGTGGCAGTAACCGGCCTGCCCGAGCGAGGGTCGTCTTCAATGCTTTCTCTGCCCCTTTTAAATTCACTTGACCACTTTTGAACAGTAGATAATGAAGGTGCAGAGTCCTGTTAAACGGCCACCATCTCTTTGTGAATGATTTTTTGACTTTTTCCTTGTTTTGTAAGGAACTTAATCACAGCGCGATGCTCGATTTTCTTCAACATTGTCGCATCAGTCATTATGGTCGTCTTTCACTGAGGATTACTAGGGAACTAATGATCACGCTTATTTGAAATTTTGCATGTAAACCCTCAGTGTCATTAGCTAATGAAATAATTAAATTACCCACATCAATAGCAAATAACCTGATACCGAGAATACATTGAACACCCTTCGTATAATAGCAGATTGTTAGTGCACTGACCTAATATATTGAAACAAACATTAAAGTTTGCTACATTTTGACTTTAAAAAATTAAGGCAGGATGAGTGCTCATATGCTGCAGTTAATTACAGAAGAGAATGGAGCCATCAAGAACAGATTTTTGTTTCTAAAGTTACTGTTCACCCCTAGTGATTATACAAGTTAATTTCAAATTTAATAAAATGACTTCATTGTTCATTTTTTTTCAGGAACAGCATCTGTCGCTGTTGCTGGTCTCCTTGCTGCTCTCCAGATTACTGACAACAAACTGTCAGACCACACAATACTGTTCCAGGGAGCAGGAGAGGTATAACATTGTATTATATCTATTGTCCAGTTATTTTCTGTCCTCTTATTATCATGAGCAAATATGTGAAAAATATAACTTCATTAAATCAATTCACCAAGACTGAAAGCATCTGAAATAGCAACCTTTTTGAAGCTAAGCAAATCTGTGCTTGAGCAGTGCCTCTGTCTGCCACCTTGAGATCCATGAAGGCTAGATAAACAAATGTCTGGCCAGTGCATGGAACATAGAAGGCTCCATGCCAGTTCATTTTCTTGTTACAGATTAGTTGCTGTGACAATCATAATATTTCAGGTTGTGGGCTGAAAGATTTTCCAGTACTTTGTATACTTAATGAAGATCATTTTCAAAATAACAACCACAACCCTTTTTCTGGGGTATTGTAATTAGTAGTACAGCATCTGCTTAATAGAGAATGGAAAGACTGAAAAACCATATTACACTCTTGGGACACTCTCTACTTGTATTCTAGGTACAGTGCTCATATTCAGATTATTTTGTTCAGTTATTGATCATTAGAATTCTTGTTTTCTTCTCTGCCCAGATGTCTGTGAGCATTTGTTGTTCACTTACAAAGTCGTGTTTGACACTTTGTGACCCCATGGACAACATTCCTCCAGGTTTTTCTGTCCGCTACCATCCCCCGGAGTCTACCCAAGCCCACACCCACCTCCCCAGTGACCCCATCCAGCCACCTCAACTTCTGCCATCCCCTTCTCCTTTTGCCTTCCTTTATTCCCAGCATCAGAGTCTTTTCCAATTAACCCTTCCATCTCATTAGGTGCCCAAAGTATTTGAGTTTCATCTTCAGTATCTGGCCTTTTAACAAGCAGTCAGGGTTGATCTCCTCTAAGACTGACTGATTTGATCTCCTTGCAGTCCAAGGGACTCGCAGGAGTCTTCTCCAGCACCACAAGTTAAAGACCTCATTTCTTCGGCGCTCTGCCTTCCTTATGGTCCAGCTTTCACAGCCATACATTACAACTGGGAAAACCATAGCCTTGACTATACGCACTTTTGTTGGCAGGGTGATGTCTCTGCTGTTTAGTATGCGGTCTAGATTTGCCATAGCTTTCCTCCCAAGGAGCAAGCATCTTTTAACTTCTTGGCTCCAGTCATCGTCTGTGGTGATCTTGGAGTCCAAGAAGACAAAATCTCTCACTACTTCAAATTCTTCCCCATCTATTGTGATAGGACCTTGATAGGACCTTAGTTTTCTTAATGTTGAGTTTCAAGCCAACTTTTGCACTCTCCTCTTTCACCCTTAGAAAGAAGCTCTTTAGTTCCTCTTCACTTTCTGCCATGAGAGTGGTATCATCTGCATATCTGAGGTTGTTGATATTTCTCCTGGCAATCTTAATTCCAACTTGTGATTCATCTAGCCCCGCCTTTCTCATGATGTGCTCTGCATATAAGTTAAATAGACAGCTGGACAATATACAGCCTTGCCATACTCCTTTCCCAATTTTGAACCAATCAGTGGTTCCATGTCCAGTTCTTACTGTTGCTTCTTGACCCGCATACAGGTTTCTCAGGGGACAAATAAGATGGTCTGGTACTTCCATCTCTTTAAGAACTTGCCACAATTCGTTGTGATGCACACAATCAGAGGCTTTTGAATGGTCGATGAAGCAAAAGTAGGTTTTTTTCTGATACTCCCTAGCTTTCTCCTTCATCCATTACATTTAATCTCTTGTTCCTCTGCCTCTGCGAAAACCCACTTGTAGTTCTAGTAGTTCTCAGTCCACATACTGTTGAAGCTTAGTTTGTAGGATTTTGAGCATAACTTTGCTAGCATGTCAAATGAGTGCAATGGTGCGGTAATTTGAACATTCTTTGGCATTTCCTTTCTTTGGGATTGGAATGTAAACTGATCTTTTCCAACTCTGTGGCCACTGCTGAGTTTTCCAAATTTGCTGGCATATTGAGTGTAGCATTTCAATTGCATCATCTTTTAGGATTTTGAATAGCTCAGCTGGAATACTGTCTCCTCCATTAGCTTTGTTTTTACCAAGACTTCCTAAGGCCCATTTGACTTCATACTCCAGGATGTCCAGCTTGAGGTCAGTGATAACACCATTGTGTTTATCAGGGATATTAAGGTCTTTTTTGTATAGTTCTTCCTTGTAATCTTGCCACCTCTTCTTAATCTCTTCTGCCTCTGTTAGGTCCCTGCCATTTTTGTCCTTTATCATGCCCATCTTTACAAGAACTGTTCCCTTGATATCTACCTTGTTCTTGAAGAATCTCTAGTCTTTCCCATTCTATTGTTTTCCTCTATTTCTTTGCACTGTTCATTTAAGAAGGCCTTCTTATCTCTTCTAGCTATTCTCTGGAATTCTGCATTCAGTTGGGTGTATCGTTCCCTTTCTCCCTTGCCTTAACTCCTTTCATTTTCTGTGTGGACCTGAATATTAGGGGTCCCTGAACCTACTTATTTGCATTCTTTTTGGACCCTTCCTGTCTGCAGCCTCTGAAGAGCTTTGTCATGCTTTCCATTTCCCTATCTGCGAAGTTTTTATAAACTACAAGAGCATGAGAAATAGGAACAAGACGAGTTGCTTCCTTTGAACCATACTGTTAAATGTGCATACATAGATGCCACTTCTGTCAGTGAATAGACTGAGACCTTTTATGGCTTTAATGGAATTTTCAAACATTGTTTATGTCTAGTGAAATTGTAGTCTTTTTTTTTCATTCTTTGGATTCTTGGGCCTTTAAAAAAAAAGTGTTTACATTTCAGATCTTCTGTTCAGAATTTCAGGGGAGGACTTATGTTGGGTGCCATGACACAATTATTCCAGAATATTTGTTTGAAGACATTTATTTCTTGCCCAGTGCAGCTTTCTGTGTTATAATTAACCCTATTATTACTTTCTAGCATGTCTCTGAGAGGTAACTTATTCTTGGGCTCAGATAGACTGCAGTTAGTTACCACATAAATAAACAGACCTGGAACATTTAATACACTAGGGTACTTTCTGTTAGTGGTTTGCACTAAAGCAACCCATATTTCTTCGCAAAGACTGTCAGTAGCTGCAGGTAAGCACGTTATTTTGGTTGAAGTTAGGACCATGCTTGGGGTGTTTGACATGCTTTATCTTCTTCCAGAGGAGCTTGTTCTAGCCTACAAATTCATTATGAGGAAAATACTGAGGCTTTTGTACATCAAGTTTATGTTTATTTATGTGTTTATTTACTTAAAGTTTTTATGAATCGTTCTTTAGCAGACACTCTTAGACATTGTACAAACAAGTTAGTTCATATGGATTTGTGTGGTGTCTGTCAGCAGAACAGAAATTATTTCTGGAAAGATTTTGCTGACCTCATGGCTCTTCTTGAGTCCCACAAATTTCCTGATGGTTGGGAGGGCTTCTGCAGTGGATTTGGGGTATATGAGCGGCTGCAACAGGAAAAGGAGCACAGGGAAGTTTCATTACCACATGGATTTAAGTGTGTGTTTGTGTGTTTGTGATTTCTTGATGTTATAAGATCATGTGAGCCAATCAGAAGCAGTGTTAGAACAGAGTAAGCAAAATATGAAACAGTGGGCTGCCCGTATACTAACAAGAAACTCGTCCGTGTGACCTATTGAGTGTTCTCAATAAAGTTAGAATGTGCACATGTTTTTATTTGTTGTAGCTATGCCAGTCTATGCCCTACTCCAGCACAGAGAAAGGTCCCAAAGAACTCAGGAGGGTATATTTCTGAAATAAAATAAATATGTGATTGTGTTGTATTGATGTTTCTGTAAAACATATGGTCCGCTCAGCTGGGTTGTGCAGGGTTTCTCATGGAAAAGTGGAAAAACTTGACTGAATAAGCTGGTCATAGCAATCAGAGAACTTACTGCTACTATGTTAGCTTGACTTAGGTTCCTTTTCCTGTGATACGTAGAGGCTAGAGTGGAAAAAATATTTGATTGGTATATCTGAGGGGATGCACTGAAGTGATGGAATAATGTTTGTACAATGCAGAACCACTGCCAGATATGTGTGACAGCATAGTTCTTATCAGTACTGTATTGTGAAATAATAATTACATCTGTGTATTCCTTCAAGTCATCTTATTGTTGTGGCTAAGAGGCACCAAAATAATTTGAATTACCTCTTCAGTGTCATGGACTAATTTTCTTTTCTTTTTTTACCATGTTAAGGCAGCTCTAGGGATAGCCAATCTGATTGTTATGGCCATGGAAAAGGAAGGAACACCTAAAGAAGAAGCTATCACAAAGATATGGATGGTTGATTCCAAAGGGTTAATTGTAAAGGTAATGTGCACTTTTCATTCATTATAAGGTATTATACTTCTTCTCAGCAATATTAGTAGCTGCTATCTAGATATGCTTAAGTCTTTTTTCCTTCACACTGCCATTGAGTCAGTGTTATTTGGAAATATAATTATTCTCATAATTTCCTTTGATGGTCTGCTTAAAGAAATTCATTTCTAGTGCTTTTGGCATCACTTGGACTTTTAAAGAAGGTCATCTAAAATGAAGACTAAGGGATGTGTTTGATTTTCTTTTGTATCGTCAATAAAAATGTCAGTGCATGCTAGTATGTTAAGCACTGTAAATTACTTTGTGTTTACAGTGAACATAAAGTGATTTATAAAACTAGCAAAGAAATGCTGATATAAACGATAATTTCCTGCTGATGTTTTCCTTTATGTGTGCCAGACTTCTACATAAACTTCAGCTGTGTCGCCTCAAATAACTCTATTGCATAGCAGGAGAAAGGAGACTATGTCCTACGTGCTGTGGTTTGCTATGATATCAGCAGTGGTTAGAAATTCAAAGCTGCTGAAAGACTGCATCAGTCATTCTTAGCTCATTTCTTCCACATGTGCAGTACTAAGGGCTAAGCTAGACACTTGGTTAAATATTCAGTGTACAGTTGATCTCACAATGTTTAAAAGCTTGAGTTATGCATTCAGGGCTCCAGTCTAGGTTGGACCTCTGCGCATAGGCCACAGCCACTTCCCCCTAAGTTTGTCCCCTACATGGGCTAAAAGAAAAAAAAATGCAGTTTGGGCTGAAGGAATTTCCTCCCACACTTCTTTATTTAGCTCCTGTTGGAATAAAAATGTAGGAGAATTTTAGGGTATTTTAGTGTGAGATGGTAGCTCAACTTCCCTATCTATATACAGTAGTCCCATCTGGATTGAGGTCCCACATGCTTGCTTTGCAATTAAAAAACTGTTGAGGATCAGCTACCCTCTGTGTACTTAAGCCACATCCTTGAGTTTACAAATGTTGAGCAAAACTAACAATGATGGGAAAATTTGGAGGATAGTCGTTCATATGGTCACCATAATTTGGAGATTCCTTGATGGCAAATAATAACTAGTTTAGTCCTAAGACAAAAACATGTGTATTTCAAGCGTCACTATAAAGCTATATATTCTAAAAGGCGGCAGTTTATTTAATAGTTTTGAATAATTCAAACTAACCTCCAAAAAGGTTAGTTAACAGTTGACATACTTACCTTCATGTTGTTTGTATTCAGAATGTGCTGTATTTCATTAGGAAGAAAGTCTGGGAGTGCCTTGCTATTCTAAATAATTCAAGGCTTCCGTGTCTGACAAATTGCTAAAGGATCTTGCCTTTCCTATCTCTGAATAGCTAACTGTAATTTTGGGAAATTCTTGAAAAAAAGCAGGCAAGTGTTGTTTCCAGCTTAAAATGGGGAAAGAATAATGCAGTGCAGCACAAGTAACTTCCCCTATTCTTATTGCGGATAACTAATTTCATCTTTCTGAGACACTGGAAAGTTAACAGAGCAATTTTGTGGAAACCTTGTAACCCACCAACTTAGACCTTACAAAGAACAAATTATTCCATTTGTTATAGTTTGGCATTTCATTTATTTATTTAATAGTACCTCAGAGAACAGCTGTATACCCCTTGCAGGTTAACCACAGGCATGGAAAAAGGAACAAGAGAGCAATCATAAGTTCCCCAGATCTAGAGGGCCATTTGGATTCCCATCTCTGAGATCAGAAAATAGCTCCAACTGGAAACTAGGAATTTGCTGTCAGACCACCCTCCCTTTCTTACAGCTGGTACAGAAAGAACTGCATCAGATGCTTCTCTGAAGTCCTAAAGACAACCTTTAAGAAAGGGGATTTCCAAGGGACAAGGAGGGCTAGAAACTGGCACTGCCAAGATATTAGATACCTTGGTAGCCCCTTAGTCTCCTTCCTCCCTGCTTCAAAACTCTGCTGCTTTGCATGGTAGGACAAGTGTGAATGTGACTTTTGCTTTGTGCTGTTCCCATCTTATGTAGAATGGCCTTAATCCCCAAAGTTTGGAAGGTTATAGGTAGTGTCATTGGAGCACACCTATAAAGTGTGACTTTTGTTCACAAGTTGTATAGGTATACTGATAATGCTTTCGTCCATTGTTTTGGGTCTGCTTTTTGTTGTTATTGAAAGGGGTATTGAGAATGACAATAGTAGTGCTATACAAGCGGTAAAGTGGTTTCTGTACATTTAATCACAATAACGTTAAAAATCAACAGCAAAAGAGGAAGAGAGAGGATCCAGGCAATTACTCACCTGACACTGATACTTGGAAACATTTAGAACAAACTGTTAAGCAGTCAGTCAGTGAGCATTTAGCAGGGGAATGCTGTGAGAGAGCCAGGACAAACTATTTTGCATTAAGGTACTGAGAGAATGATAAATATTTAGTAGTCTTATGAAGGGAGATTAAATGGGTTGAACGAGAAAGAGAGAAGCTGAGACTGTACATGGTTAAAACACGAAAGCAATTTTTATTTAAAATATTTTGGATTGAAATAACTATATTACGTGTGCCAGGAAGATGGGAAGTATTACGTTTAATTTTTTAATTTTTAAAAAAATCCTTAGACTTAAAATCCCAGTGACACCTACTGGAATATTTAAAACTAGTAGGTGTATTAGCCTAAAATTGGTCTACATGAGCTTACAAAAAAGTGACCAAAAGGCTTGAAAAGATGTGCATTTTCCATTCTGTTCACAAAGAAACCAGGTTCAAATATAGCAGTTCAAAGCCTTTTCTTAAAACCCATATAAGACATTGACATCATCTTTAAAGCCAGTACTTTACTCTCTAAAGAAGATTTTAGAAGAGAAGAGGGGGGTAAATGAGAGCCATCTCCCCATAAATCAAGGCTGAGTCAAGAGAAACTGGCATTCTCTAGCATATTTCAACATTTAATTGATGGGCACGTGACAGACCTACACAATGTCTTGTGGTCTTCCTGGAATGATTTGCTATTTCTGATCATTGCGTTCCATTAAATACCAAGACTGACCAGGGAAGAAAGAGAACAAATGCTATGAGGTAATTTGCAGCACAGCAGAAACCTGGGAATGTCTGTGTATGTCTATAGTAGCTTGCTTAAACTGAAAAAGTGTAATTACATTAGAACTGTTTTGAATGCCTCTTATCTGAATGCCCTTATGGAATTATACATGTCTCTACATATAAAGACTTGGGGACATGGTATCGCAGTGGGCTGTCGATTGAAAGATTGGCAATTCAAAGCTGTGCAACAGGAAGAGCTGCCTTGTCCCTAGCTCTTGTCAACCTAGCAATTGGAAAGCATATAATGTGAGTAGATACATAGGTACCACTTCAGTGGGGAGGAAGCAGTGTCCTGTGATGTCATGCTGGCCACATGACCATGTAAATGTCTTCAGACAGCGCTGGCTGATAGCCATCGAAATGAAGAAGAGCTATTTCAGCTAGCAGAGTAAAATTTCCAGGGACTCCTCTTCTTCTCTCCTACATTTAAAACAAAGTATGTACATGTGCCGAATGGAGAAAAATAGTTTGTCTCATATAGACCCTTTCCCATAAAACCTCAGAATAAAAACATGCAAGGAATCTGAATTGAATGATCTTCAATAGTACATATCATTGCCTTTTCATTGCAATGGCTATTATTATTTCAGTTTTGAACCTTAAGAGCTATTTGCCCCCTTCAGAATTCAGAACTGGGCTCTCACTGATAAATTTGCTAGGGTGAATATGGAGGGCCAAAACTTATGGAGGCAGGAAAAACATGCTTTTCCCTCAGTGTCATTTGTGGTTATCTGCGCTTTTCAGTGCAGATGATAACTGGCTTTTCTTGAGTGCTGAATGCCAGTTCTTTCCTCCCACTCAGCTTCAGCCACTGCTGAAGCAGATTCCATTTCCCACAGCTTTCAGGCCTGAGGTGATACATGTAACCCCTGTGAGTCAGAGCCCTCCTCAATCATCCAAAGGAACTTGGCTGGTTTCCAATCTCTGGGGAAAAGTCCAAAGAACTAGGATGAGAACAGCAAAAAAATAAAAAAGGATAGCCAACAGCTACTTGTTGAGGTGGGAAAGTTTAATGAGTGTGGCAGAGTAGGAACATGGTCAGCTCAATACTTGGTGCTTCTTACCCAATAATATATATGATTAGATTTCTTGTGTCTGAGTATATATGTTTTCAGACCTCCTGTTTATAAAAGCCTTGGCATTCTTACACACCCCTCTTTGAATTCCATACTATTTTCTCTGTTCAATGGTTCTGAACGGAACAAAGAAGTCTCTTGTGATGTACTTAATTAATGGGGAGGCGCAAACACCTTTCTGCTCCTTCAGAATCAGGGTGTCAAGTGCCCCCTGCCTTTAACTTACTAATCAGTGGAAGAATATAAGTTGTTTGTACTGGGACAAAGGGTTACTCATTCATAATCCATTTATGGCCATTTTATTACACTGGCACTAACAAGATGTGATATACATATTACACAAATAAAGCAGTTCATGGCAGTTTTGTACATGTATTTTTGATAGAGGATGTGAGGTTACACAAGCGAAACTGTCACAGATCTGGTGTGCACAAATATTTTACTTAGCAAATTTGAATTAGAAAACACTCTTTCTTTGGATTTGGAGAATCCAAGTGGATTGTAAGCAAATGAAGAAGGCTAAGATTGCTAGAAATTTTTAGGAGAATGTTTCCTTCAAAACGTCTGAATAACTTTTCAAAAGATGGCAAATGTTTAGTAAAATGTCTGCCTGTAATTAGAGGAAATCTAGTGCACATCCAGAATAACTGTCATATGCTGGGATCATGAGAGGTATGATCAAGCTAACTGACTTTGGTAAGGTAGAAAAGATGTATTTTGAAGAAGGGTTGAGTCCTTTCAGATAACACAGAATGAATGCAAATATATATTTTTAATCAGCTCTTTTCTTTTATTTAGGGTCGTGCTTCACTAACATTGGAGAAGCAACGGTTTGCCCAGCAGCATGACGAGATGAGAAATCTAGAAGAAATTGTTGACAAAATAAGGCCAACAGCTCTTATAGGTAACGTCTGTATTGATCTGCCTTCATCTATAGTTGTAGCTGGTAATTTAACCATCTGTCCAAGCTCTGCCATTTCATGTGATGCATTCACTGTGATTACCTATGCACTGAACAGACATAGGTTGCCGGTATCTCTTAGTAGACTGCCTCTACAAAAACCTTAGGATGGCGTGTTAACTGTTATTAAATAGCAGTCTTTTATTTGCTACATTTGAAACTGGGTGAAGTTGTAGACATTTTTGGATCATGCGCTAAGTGATAGAAGGCAGGAAGTCTTAAATGTGGGTCTATTTGGTTATACTTATTTAGCAACTCCAGGGATTATTTCTGTCTTTCTGATTTTTTGCCTTATAGTTAGAATAAGCTCTAACTTTATTCTCTCTTGACTTTTCAAAGTCTGCACTGACTGCAGTTAGAATAAAATAATCACATGTGCATGTAAGTTTGTTTACAGCAGTGAACAAAACATAGGAGAGATTATTCTGCACCCTATGCTGTATAACATGATGTGCTCCAGATGTGTGGAATTACAACTGCCATCACCTCCAACCACAGCTATGCTACTTGGAAATGATGGGAACTGTAAACCAACACATCTGGGGGGGGTATCATGTTTATTTTATATTTATACCCTTCCTTTTTACCTTTCAAGGAACTCAAGTTGACTTACATAATTCTCCTCTTCCACTCAGTCTTACCTTCACAACATCAACCCTGTGAGTAGATTGGACTGAGAGTCTGTGGCTGGCCCAAAGTCACCCAGGGATCTCCATGACTGAGTAGAGACTAGAAACCAGAGCTCTAAGTCCCAGTCCCACACTCTTAACCATTCACCCCACTTCCGTATGTTGAGGAGGGTTTCTGTATAACTTGAACATTGAATACAGAACATGAAAATAATGTATTTCTTTAGATAGCATGATTATCTGTATTGTATAAGCAAGAAAGACTGGCCAAATTTAATACTGTTCTTCCTGCTTGAATAATTAATTTTTTGAAACCTGTCCTTGCATAGCTGGGATTACTGAGTTTTCTGATATTTTCCCAAGGCTTTCATTAAATGTAAGTCTCAGCAAATGCCATATATGGAGAATTGCTAGACACTGCTCAGGAAAAGGACTTGTTATTGTTGGACCAGGATCAGAAATGATTATTTTTATATGACAATAAAAGTAGTCATAAAATATACATGAAATTATGTCCTCTAATTTATTTTACTATCAGGCTGGAAATTGTTGACATACTTACCATTAACAGTAGAAAAGCACATAAGCAATAAAACTTGAGTGAGACAGTACCTATTATTTAGACCAATTAACCTTTAAAAATATTGGAAGCCAGCTTTTGAACTGCACATTCCTTGAGAGGTCTAAGATGTCATAATGAAACACACATGCACATGTGGACGCACACACGTGGATGCACGCGTGCACACACACACACACAAAAGTAAGATTGCATGGTCAAGCTGGTGGCAATTTGGCCAGATCTGCAGCTCCTTAGGATTTAATGTCTGCTCATAAGGCTTTATTCTAAATTTAAAGTATGCTAAAAGTTATGTCAAATTTGCATCAGGGTTATAATTTTTTCCAATCCTGATTTTTCTAATTCAAAACATGGTCCACTAGAATCATATCATATCCTGTACCCTCTTCATAAAAATGAAGTAATTGTACAATGGTGCAATGACAATATATTTAAGTGCAGCTTATGCAGGAGAGTAAGGGATGCAGGTGGTGCAGTGGTTTAAACTGCTGAGCTGGTTGATCAAAAGGTTGTCAGTTCGAATCTGCACAACAGGGTGAGTTCCTGTTGCTCCGTCCCAGCTCCTGCCAACCTTGCAGTTCTAAAGCATGCAATTGCAAGTAGATAAAAAGTACCACTTTGGTGGGAAGGTAAACAGTGTTCTGTGCACCTTGGTGTTTAGTCATGCCAGCCACATGACCACGGAGACTGTCTACGGACAAACGCTGGCTCCCTCAGCTAGGATACGGAGATGAGCACTGCCCCCTAGAGTCAGACATGACTGGACTTTAATGTTAAGGGGAAACCTTTACCTTTATGCAGGTGAAGTACTGATAGCTATTAAAATAAATAATTTAATCAGAAATCTCTCTTTTCTGTGATAAAAGTGGAAGCCATAAGAAAGCTGTTATGGAAAATATATAGGCAACTGAGAAATTTGGGAGTGACCATTGTTTAAAATCATATCTTTATGTAATTGGGGTATAAATAATTTGATTTTAAAGCTCTTGAATGAGTCTTGAACATCACAACTGCAAACATGCAGATATTGTAATTGTCTGAAATACTGGTGTAATGCATTTATAGGTCTGTGTAAAAGGTTATGTTAGGAAATTTTACTGGCGTAGTTACTGGTCTTCTATTTCTAAGCACTTAGTGCTATCAAAGAAAATCAAAAGAATGACTGTATCATTAGGTCCCCTGATATTTCTGCCCAGTAAGGGATATTGCAACAGTTAATATAATATTCAGAATTCCAAAGCAAATGTTCTTCATGTCCCAGACTATTTCCTTTGCACTACAAGAAATAGCATGCCTGTTTTTAGTCTTCACTGTGATAGCTTCCATACTTTTAAGTGGGAAAATTATTACTATATTATATGAAACATCTTAGTGAAAATGAATAGAGAAATTGAAAGTTTTGTCATGATTTATAAAAATCTTCCATTCAGGAGTATAAGATAATGCAGAGTTATTTCCTTTTGGCTGACATGCCACCTTGTGTTTTATATTACCACAATGGAATTGCAAGTTAGAACCACTATGAAGATGTTTCCATGAGTACCAGCCCACTATTAAGGCTGCCCTTTCTCTGTTTCTACACTTAACCAATGTTGGGTTTTTTGCCATCTCCTCTCTGCATCATTAGCTGAAACAGGTGGGAAATGGTATTTGATATTATATGATGATAGGTGAGAGTTTTAGGTAATATTATTTTGTTACCTATATTCTGTGGATCTGCCTTCTGTACCGTAGCAGCTTCAGATAATGAAGGGTTAAGAGTCAAGTACTTTCAGGCCTATGGGCTAAATCCAGCCCATCTTCAGTCCTAACATAGCATGGCTTCTTGGCTATTGTATAGTTTCTTCCCATTTTGAAAAGTCGAAGTGATTCTGCTAATGCTTAGTTATTGGTAGTCAGGGCTACAGTATGATAGATAATAGCTTTTGTATTTTAGCCTTTCTTTTCTATCTCTGGTCCTATCCCCTTTCCTTTTTCTGTATATACCACTGAGGGCTTTGCCAAAATTCAGTTTGTCTTTTAAATTTGGAACTACTTGGAGAACATTAGTTAGTGATGTGTGAGGAAAATGGTTTAGGAGAAATTTGCTGGATTTCCTAGGCTTGGATCTCTGGACTTTGGTCAACTTTCTCTTTGCCCGAAGACTCTCACACATGTGCCTTCTGTGCAAGCAGTTTTCACACATTTGACTTGCAGACTTTGTGTACTTTGCACAAAGAATTGTGTACCTTATGCAAAGGATTATGTGCTTTGCATACTCTGTGCAGATTAAGTACTTTGCCCAAAGAAGCTGCTCTTGTTCCTGAATGTTTGTAGACTTGATCTTGGCTTGGCTTGCTTCTGGGCCAGGGTCAACTATGGGAAAGGAGTCTGGTGAGCATAAGAAAGCTAGTTTGCAGCCTGATCTTTTCATCCCTAGTATTAGCTGACTGTTACCAAAACTCTTGCAGCAGTAATTTATTTATGTTAAGTGTGGACTAAAAAGAATAAAATATATAATAGGCAGCTGTAGAAAAAATACTTTTGATGTTGTTTTGTGAGTCCTTTGCAAAACATCCTTTAGAGATAATTGTAGATTCTATAGCACTGTGTTGTATTTCTTTTTTGCATAGGAGTTGCTGCCATTGGTGGTGCATTTACAAAACAGATCATCAAGAATATGGCTTCCTTCAACAAGCGGCCAATTATTTTTGCCCTTAGTAACCCAACTAGCAAAGCAGAATGCTCTGCTGAGGACTGCTACCATCTCACTGAGGTAAGGAAAGAAAGTTAATTTGTACTTTTGTAGTTCTATTTATACTTAATGAGTTTTATTATTTTAGCTAGGTAGAATCTCCTTCTTGGATGCATACTGGAACATGATGAGGTGGTTTGAAAGTGTCAGAGAAGCCAAGAGCAATGTTGCCAGAAGGCAAACTCTCTTATTGTGCTGGCTTCCTAGCAGGGCCACCCAAGGTAGAATGTCACAGCCAAGATACATCCACTCTTTTCAAGTGTATCAATTACATTGACAGAAGAGAATGGCTATCTTTAATGGTGATGGGGGTAGACAGATTCCTGAAGAGATGCTCCTGGACAGCAGCAATAGTTGAAGGCAGCAATGAGGAAGGATCTTGCACAGACAAGGGCAGTGACACGTAAGCTAAATCTGCTAAGAACTGTGCAAAAGAAGGCATTGATGGACCACTTATTTTTTTTTATTTATATCCTGCCTTTTTCCTACAAAGGGCTCAAGGCAGCTTACATCATTCTCCTCCTCCATCTTATCCCCACAACAACAACCCTGTGAGGTAGGTTGGGCTGAGAGTCTGTGACTGGCCCAAAGTCACCTAGTTTGCTCCATGGCTGAGCGGGGACTAGAACCCAGATCGTCTGAGTCCCAATCCCGTGCTCTTAACCAATACACCATTTTCTTACCTTGAAAACCCTATGATAATCCAAAATTATACAAGAGATAGTAGCCTGGGCTGGAAGGCACTCCATTAGCTACTAGAGAAATGCAACTGGCAAGACAAATAGCACTGTTGTTAATGTCACAACTAGATCAAAGCTGAAAGGAATCAGTGGCTCACATGTGCAGAGGTGAAAGGAAATTCTGATGCTGCACAACACATACAGATAGAATGTGAATGTGAGAAGAATGAATCAAGGCAAACTGGAAGCCATAAAACAAGAAATGGAACTATTAAACATCTTAGTACGTGGTTTTGGTGAAATAAAATGAACCAGAATGAGACATTCTCAGTCAAACAAACACAAAATGTTTTACTCTGGAAATATGAAGCACAGAAAAAACAAAGTGACTCTAAGCCTGACGCAAGATGTAACACAAGCAGTAAGAAGCTATAATGCAAAGCCCAACCAAATTATACAAGCATAATTTGTGGAAAACTCTCTGTAATCCAAGTCTTCACTCCAACAATGGATGCCAGAAAACACAAAACCAAAAACTTCTATGCAAGCACCTAAAAGGAAATAGATAACACACCAAAACAAGACAAGCTGATAATTATAGGTAACTGGAATGCAAAAGTGGGAAACAAAGCAGAGTCCTATGTTATGAAATAATTCATCCTAGGGATAAGAAGCAAAGCAGGAGAATGACTCATAGAATTCTGTGAAGTCAACCATCTGTTTTTTGCAAA
The DNA here is from genome assembly GCF_004798865.1 of Varanus komodoensis. Lineage (NCBI taxonomy): Eukaryota > Metazoa > Chordata > Lepidosauria > Squamata > Varanidae > Varanus > Varanus komodoensis. Next base: position 11,709,674 of record NW_025335349.1, on the reverse strand, counting down.
TATATACTAAAGGCAACCAATTAGACAAGAGTACCTGATGTACAGTTGTCCAATATAGTAATAAAATATATTGCATAACTGGAAGCAGAAAAAGAAGAAACTGTTCTCTTCATGCTCAGGCAAGACCAGGAGCAAATTGTTGTAGTAACCACGAATTCTTAATATCAAAATTAAGAGTAAAGCTGAAAAAGATTGCTAAGTAGAGCATAGTGCCAAAATGCAACTTAACATTCTTCAGGAATTTAAAATCCACATAAAGAATTTGTGTTATTCAACTGAACTGACTATAAACCAGAAGAACTGTGAACTGAAACCAGAGAGACTATTAGGAAAGACTGCAAAAAATCCTGTAGCAAAAAGCCTAGATTGAAGACAGATAAGAAATGCTCACAATTGTTAACGATGGATGAGAAAAAAGAAAAAGAAACAGGGTCAGAATGCTGAATAAAAGTTTTCAGCAACTATCAGACAAAAAGAACTATTACAATGGGCAGTACGAAGAAATGGAAAAGAACAGCAAGAGGAAAAACAAGAGATCCCTTCCAGCATATCCAAGAAATCAAAGGGAAATGAAATCTAGATAGGAGGCATGCTGAAAGACAAACAATGGAACATACTATTTGAGCAGGATAAAATAAAGAGGAAGTATTCCAAACAATATATGGAAGAATGATGCAGAAGAGAAAAAAGGATGGTGGACTTTTGAAAAAAAGAAATTGTATGAGGAAGAACCTACAATATTAGTAAGTAAAGAGAAAGTTAGGTTTCAAAGTCGCATCCAAAGTAGATAGGATCTACCAAAGTAGATAGAACTATTCCAAGCCTCAGAGACTAAATTAGTTCAAATTCTAATAAGAATATGCCAACAAATAAGGAAAACAAAACAATGGCCCACAGATTACAAATGTTCCATATACATTCCAGTCCTCAAGAATGCTAGGGTGTGCAGCAATCTTTGCACCAATTGGCCTAATCTTTGCTCTAATTTCCCATGCAAGCGAGTGATGCTCAAGGTGTTGCAACAAATATTACCCTATATGGAGTGAAAAATGTCTGATGTTCAAGCTAGATTCCAAAAAGGAAGAGGTACTCAAGATTATATTGCAAATAGACATTGGCTTCTGGAGCACACTGAAGAATTTTGAAAGAAGCTCAGTGTATGCTTTATATACCACTGCAAAGCCTTTGACTGTGTGGATCACAAGAAGCTATGGATTGTCCTAAAAGAAATAGATGTGTCTTAGCATTTGATTGTCCTCAAGTGTAATCTGTATTGTGGACAAGAATCTACTGGACAGAAAATAGAGAAACAGAATGGTTTCCTATAGGCAAAGGTGTCCGACAATGGTGTTTTTTGTCTCCCTGTTTGTTCAACCTGTATGCCAAACATGCATAAAGAAAGCTGGATTAGGACCAGAGGAAGCAGAAGTGAAAATTGGTGGAAGATACATCATTAATTTAAGATATGTAGATGATACCATATTACTGGCAGAAAGCAGAAGTGAATTGAAGTGACTCCTGATGAAACTGAAAGAAGAAAGTGCAAGAGCAGAACTGCAGCTGAACAAATCAAGACTACAGAAGAATTACACAACTTTATGTCAACAGTGAAGAAATTGAAACTGAAAAATTGTACATACCTTGTCTCAGTGATAAATTCAAATAGGGACTGCAGCCACATTATTGTATTTCCAATAGCTATGTATTAGTGGACCGTGGAGGAAGTAGAGAAGAAGTAAAGTGGTGTGTTTGAAACATGGTGCTGGAGGAGAGTTTTGTGGCAACTCCAGACTAGGAGAGAGATGAACAAGTGAGTCATACATCAACTCAAACTAGAACATTCCCTGCAAAGAAAAATGGCAAAACTGTGGTTGTAATACTTGAGGCACAACATGAGAAGGCAAGATTCATTGAAGAAGAGAATCATGCTTATGGTAGTTGAAAGTAGAATTTGAAGAGGAAGACCAAATATAAGAAGGATAGATTCCATAAAGGAAGCCTCAGGCTCGAGTTTGGTTGGGTTGCATACATGCATGTGTTCACACGTGCATATATATTCAAAGCAACACTTCTAAGCCCTCATCCTTTGCAGATCAGATTTCCAAACAAAGTCCTGGTTTGTGTGAGCTATCAGCAATATCTTTCAACCAAAGTGTGGATTAATATGTGACCATCAGAGGATTGTATTTCTTGGCAGCAACTAATAGGTTGAAAAAAGATACTTTGTAATCAATATAAAATTTAGATAGCATTTTAGCTAAGTCCCCATAGGCCAAAAATGGGATTTGAATCTAACTCTATTAAATCCAATGGACTACATTACCTCTCTAACAACCTCAGAAGGAACATAAAATGTCTAAAGAAGAAGATACAAAATGACCTGCAATAGAAGGAGGAATACATAAAAGTTGTTAATAGAAAAAGATACAAAATGGCATTCAGCAGCATTTTTGCTGTTTTCCTTGCATAGAGGCATTATAAAATGGTTTGAAGTATTTATTGGAAGTTATTGAGAATATGTTGGAGGTATGTTTGGAATAGATAGGAGAAAGGCAAGGCAATTAAAGCAGAGGCGTGCTTTGGCTGCAAGAATTCAGAAAGGGGACCAGAAGCAACAGCATGTGGAAATGAGTAGTAAGATCCAGGATGCTGAATACATGAAGAGCAGGCAATTTGAGATTGATTGGGAGGGTATGGAGAGCACATATGTTTTTAGTGTTTCAGAAACCAGTATTTTGGCATAAGCTTTTGTGAATGCTGTCTGCTTCAGATAAATTTGTTGGTCTTTAAACATATACATTGTTATAAATGAAAATGTAGAATAAGTACTAAACAATCCATCTAGTTAGTTTTTCTTTCTTTTATCTAGTCTATCAATTGGAGTAACAGTAGGAATAGGATTATATATAATCAGAAACAAAAGGAAAGGGGAAAAAAAAACCTTCTGCATGTGAATTCAGATCATTTACTTTCTCTGTTGGCTCATATTTTCTCCCTACATTTTTTAGTGATTTCTAATTCTATATATAGAAACAAAAATTTAGCATGTCCTATTCACTCACTGCAAAGTCCACATCAGAGTGCAGTGCAGGAATGAAACAGGAATGCAGACATTTTAAAAGTGTAGTTATAATGGGCAGTTCCATCTGGCGACCAGAACTAAAGTTATACTGAAATACTTTGTATTCCATCAAAATATATAAAGCGGTCCATTATAATTCTACATGACGCAAGCTTAAACCATATTATTTTAAATAACTAGGCAGTGTTAGTGCTGATGTAATATACACATTTACAGTCTCTAATTTAAACAAGGATCATTTTATTTAAAATCAAATGTAATCATTAAGACTATAACCCTGTACCCACTTACCTGGGAGTAAGTCCAACTGAACTCAGTGGAGCTAATATTTAAGTAGACATGAATGCAGTTGTGAATACTATTAAAGAATTAGTGTTCCTGCATAGACACTTCTATACATACTGGACCAACTGTTTATTTGTTGCTTTCAGATATCAACAGATAACAAGTTAGTCATGGTGGGCATCTGGATGTGTATTTTTATACAACTTTTTATTCTAGGAGATACAAACTATGGTCATGAACAGAATTACAGGTTTACAGTGACAACATTGCAAACTAGACTGGCCAAATGAACAACATTTCTGCATCTTTAATTCTTGTGCAAATGATGGAATTTCTGATTCATCCTATGAAAACAGATTATTCTTTTTTATATACAAATATAAATTTAATTTTGTGGGTGACAAAAAATCAGCCACAGTTTTTGTCCCAGTATTGTGCCTTCATGTATATTCATGACTGAATTTCATTCTGAGGGTATAAGTTCCAATCCTTTTGCCCAGGCAATGGGAAGAGTCACATGAAATGGACATAATTCAAGATATTGGATTGGTATTGGTTTGGAGCTTGCCATGATACTGAGAACCTGGGATGTAATAGTTATACATACTTCCAAAGATCTTTTCATATAGCTTCTAGATAGTGTAGTTAACATATGAAAAGATGTGGATGTATATCCTGATACATTATTCTAGCCAATAATATTTTCAGATACTTTCATATATTCAAAACAATGCTTTCCTGTTTTAGGGGAATGGCATTTTTGCGAGTGGAAGTCCATTTGATCCAGTCACTCTTCCAGATGGACGCACTTTTTTTCCTGGTCAGGGAAATAATGCCTATGTGTTCCCAGGAGTTGCTCTTGGCGTTGTTTCATGTGGAATAAGACACATAAATGAAGAAATTTTCCTCACCACTGCAGAGGTATGAACTGTTCTTCATATGCCTAAATGGGTATCAGCTCTTCATATATCCTTAAAAATAGATATATCTTGCAATAAATATAGAGCTTCTTTTGCCTTCATTTGACCAGCTAAAAATATTGCTGATAGGCAGCTATATCGTGATGACTCATCTATCCTTGCATAATTTTTCAGGTGTGCAAATATCATTTTTATCTACTTTCCAGCCATGGCATTGTATATAATCCTCATGTGTGTGGGGGGGTGTGTGTTTAGAAATGCTAGGGAACTGCAGTAAGTCCTGTTAAAAGGAGCAACAGAAAAGGAAGGGAGCCAATATTCTTTCTGGATTAGCTGGGGATTCAGGTAAGTGCTGAAAAGATGGAAGGAAGTGAGAAGTGCCAGTTCAGTGCTTAAAATGAAAAGGATTACCTAGCTAACAAGGAGATACTGTAGCCTTTGCTTTTGGTTCACCTTCTTTTGCCACTTTTTCTCCTTTTGCCCATTCTTTTTAATTGACAACTTGGCAATTAGTCCCTGACAAAAATATTCAAAATAGCCAGTATGCAGTCTCACCTTCTCAAATTCCAGGTATGTTACCTATTGGTTCTCTTGGACAGCTGAAACTTAGAAGGAGAATGACCAGACAATACTGTGGATACAGAACATTTATCTTCAAAATATTTGCTACTCTCTAGAATGCTTAAGACAATCAGTTATTCTGCTGCCAGTTCCTGCAATATAACTACATCTGTTCTAGCCTTAGGATCATGGAAAAATTGATATATCCAGTGTTGGAATCAGTGTTGGAATCAATCAAGGGTAGTGTACAGCAATTTATCAAAACTTATGGTTAACATAAGCAGGCTTTCAGTTTTATTCTTTTATTATCTATGGGTTTATCCTGCCACATTTTCTATTTCTTCTGGATTCTGATTTAACTAGAAGAATGTCTAAACTTGTTTCCAGAACAAGAGCACCCCTAATTTGCCATAGCCTTCGGTCTGTTCATGTTGTACCCACCTTACCTCAATGTTAATGATTTCATTGCAAAATGCTTCAAAAATGAAATCTTAATGTGATCATATGTAAGATTGCTTTTTCCAGTATTTCATCAATATTCATGTGCAGATTAGTTACATGAAGGGAAGGGGAGATATGAATTAAATATGTAGCAAATAATGCATGCATCATTATCTTACATTTTGGAATTCATTAAAAATGCTTAGATTAATCTAATAATTGGTTTCGTATTATAAATTAGATCAACTAGTTTGGAACTCCAGTTCAGAGAGAAATTAAGATTAAGATTTTGAAGCATCTGCCAACAGAGAAACATATTGAGCTCCTCTTAGCTGCAACTAATACATTGCAATAAACCCAGGTGCCAGGCGTGACTTTTTAATGAGTGTTACTTGCATTTACACATAAACTTTAATGCAACTGTTGCTGCTGCTGTTCTATTATTCAGAAGCTGCCTGATAGCTACTGTCAATTATTTACTTGTTAGTAATTCCGCCTCTAGACAATGCAGTAAAAGTGCTACATTCAATATGCCAGCAAATTTGGAAAACTCAACAGTGGCCACAGGATTGGAAAAGGTCAGTTTATATTTCGATCCCAAAGAAGGGCAATGCCAAAGAATGTTCAAATTACCACACCATTGCACTCATTTCACATGCTAGCAAAGTGATGCTTAAAATCCTACAAGCTAGGCTCCAGCAGTATGTGGACTGAGAACTACCAGAAGTACAGGTAGGATTTTGAAGAGGGAGAAGAACTAGAGATCAAATTGCCAACATACCCTGGATCATGGAGAAAGCTAGGGAGTTCCAGAAAAACATCTACTTCTGCTTCATTGACTGTGCTAAAGCCTTTGATTGTGTGGATCACAACAAATTGTGGCAAGTTCTTAAAGAGATGGGAGTACCAGGCCATCTTATTTGTCTCTTGAGAAACCTATATGCGGGTCAAGAAGCAACAGTGAGAAGTGGACACGGAACCACTGATTGGTTCAAAATTGAGAACAGAGTTCGGCAAGGCTGTGTACTGTCGCCCTGCCTATTTAACTTATATACAGAGCACATCATGAGAAAGACAGGGCTAGATGAATCACAAGTTGGAATTAAAATTGCCAGGAGAAATTAAACAGCCTCAGATATGCAGATGATTCCACTCTAATGGCAGAAAGTGAAGAGGAACTAAAGAGCCTCTTGATGCGAGTGAAGGAGGAGAGTGCAAAAGTTGGCTTGAAACTCAGTATTAAGAAAACTAAGATCATGGCATCCGGTCCTCTCACTTCCTGGCAAATAGATGGGGAAGAAATGGAGGTAGTGAGAGATTTTATTTTCCTGGGCTCCAAGATCACCACAGATGGGGACTGCAGCCAAGAAATTGAAAGATGCTCCTGGGGAGGAAAGCTATGGCAAATCTAGACAGCATACTAAAAAGCAGAGACATCACCCTGCCAAAAAAAGTGCGTATAGTCAAGGCTATGTTTTTCCCAGTTGCAATGTATGGCTGTGAAAGCTGGACCATAAGGAAGGCTGAATGCCAAAGGATTGAGGCCTTTGAATTGTGGTGCTGGAGGAGACTCCTGCAAGTCCCCTGGACTGCCAGGTGATCAAACCAGTCAGTCCTAGAGGAGATCAACCCTGACTGCTCTTTATAAGGCCAGATACTGAAGATGAAACTCAAATACTCTGGCCATCTTATGAGAAGGAAGGACTCCCTGGAGAAGAGCTGAATGCTGGGAACAATAGATGGCAAAGGAAGAAGGGGACGGCAGAGGATGAGATGGCTAGATGGAGTCACTGAAGCACTTGGTGTGAGCTTAAGTGGACTCTGGAGGTTGGTGGAAGACAGGAAGGCCTGGAGGAATGTTGTCCATGGGGTTGCGATGGGTTGAACACGACTTCGCGACTAACAACAATTCCATCTCTTGATTCAATCAATTATATTTGACAAAAGCTTATATTACCCTTCAAAATGTCAACATAGAAGTAGGGTTTTTTTTCCATATAGAACCTGATGTGGTAATTCTTCAAGACTGGTTAATGATTTCAGTCAACTACTAAAAAGTTTTCTATAAAACAATGTAAAATATTCCAATATTGGTAAATAACAGAAATTTCAGTCTTAAGGTTCCCATCTGCTTCCTCTTACATTTTCTTGAAGAAAGAAAAGTGTGAAGATTATGAAGTACAATGAATTTCATCTGAAGGAAAGTAATTGTTTCCAGCAAGTAATTTGTTGTCAGGTGTCCTACCTTAATTTGTTTATAAATAGTTGTATGATTTATCTGTACGAAATTGCATTGACAGTCTTTCTAAACTAGGTGTTTAAATATGCCAGCAGGACGTCTTTCCTCAGGTAAATCTCACCTTCCATGCATAAAAATCCAGTTTCTATCCATTGCTTTTGACTGGTTAAGATGGGCAATAATCCACTACATAGGAACTTGGTTTATTTTATCCTCCTTGCCTAAAACCTTCCCCTGTAATTTCAGTTGGACATGGTATCTTCATTCTGTGTCCTAAACAGCTATGTATATTTTAAAAGCAGTGCCTTTTAAATTCAAGATGTTTTCATTTGGTTTGGAGAAGTTATTTATGTATAATTTATAAAATTCTTCGGTAACTCCCTAAATGAAAGGTGGGGCATGCACTGGACTCTGAGGCATCTCAAATGTCAAATTTGAAAGGAAGTCAGCAAAAACTGGTTTCCTTCACAGGCAATTTTAGCAGCAAAAAAGAAAAAGTACTAGAAAAGTGGAAGATACTTTGAAATAACCTCTTAGAACAGATATTTTCTAATTCTGGCTACATTCAGTGTACAGTTTGCCATCTAGCTAAGTGTGCTGTCTCATTAAAGACTGCTGTTTTGTGCACACTTACCTGGGAATAGGTTCTGTGAAACACAGTGTACCGAACTTCAAGTAGACATAGAACTCTGACTGTACCTGTTCCCAGTGTGACTCAGTGACAGCCATAAGACTGGTTGCAGTCATGTTGTGGAAATAAAATGTCAAGGAGACAGCAGCACATTCACATCTTGAATGGGTTTGACTAGCTGTGTCTAATGCATGAAAAAGAAAGCACTTGTACTTCATCACACAAAGAACTCAGAGAATTCACTGCCATTTTTAAAGGATTTGATAATTCATAGAATATAGTTCTGCCAACTTATGTTAGCCATTCCAAGACAAACAGTTTCTCCACCATGGTGCCCTGCAGCTATTTTGTGCTTGTCCCTAATCATTGGCCATGCTGGGTTGTGCAAATGGGGATTGTAGTCCAAGACATTTGGAGGGCACCATGTTGAAGGAGGTGTTGAAGTGGGATTGATAGGCCTAATTTTAATTTAGCAACCTCTGAAAGCAAGCAATGGGAAGTGGCATTAGCTACACTAACATAGCTAAAAGGCCTGATTTAGGTTCCTTTAGGGTAGAACGAAGTGGTATTGGATCCAGCAGATCCAGAGCAGCCTATTTGCCCGTGTCAAGAATGGTTCATTGCTACTGCTGGTGGGAACAGTAGTGTGCCATCTGAAGAGATTTTCTGCAGATGGAACCGGCTATCAGAATTAATGGAGCATCTGTGTCACATGATGCCTTTTCTCTCCAACCAGCTAGTCTGTGCATTAGGATGCTCAGCCCATTTTATCCAATAATAAAATGGAGTTTGCTTCTGTAATACTAATTATAAACATATTTTATGGGAATAAAACCATTTGGTTGTAGAAAAGAATTATGTATTATTCATTCATTCATTTAAAGCTTTTATAAACTGTCCTATTACTAGCATCTTGGGATGTTTACACCAATGATCATCTATACAGTTTTTGTCACTCATGAAATGTCTTTAAAAATTAAAAAAAGGATATTGTTAACCCTGGTTGTACCCAGTTGGTATGCTCATGCTGGCCCAGATGCTGATGCCAGACCAGTTTGCCATGGCCTTCACTACATGCTACCCTCTGTGGGGTCATCTGAGGATCTCCTGGACTGTGACTCTGATGTCCAGCCCTAATTACACCATTGAGGAAAACTGCTTTCAGAGTGGAAAGAAGATTTTCAGAAACAGTTTGTGATCCAGAATGGACGCATCTACTAATAAAAGAGGAAGCAAAGTCAGTAATTCAGCTTACCTATCATTAACTTCATACCCAGTATTCTTTGCTGCTGCCTCTAAAGATTTTTGTAATACGCAGATTATAATGCAAGAAAGATAAGAAAAACCTCTTAAATTCAGATATTCTCATCATTCAACTTTCTCAATAGGTAGGCAACATACTTATGTTGAATTGTAATATATACTGCCAGTGATATACTTTCCACACTTGATGCCTAAGCAGAACTTAATTGCATCCTATTACAGGTCATGTTGGAATATAATTACTTTCTCATCAATGTGTAAATTTAACAAAGCTTCCTAGTCAATAAGCAATCAGGATAAGCAATAGCTACTGATTTGCCACAAGAAAAATCAAACGGCAATAGGACTATACCTCCTTTTCTTAACTACTTTGGCTCCCTCTTGTGGGTTCTATTTTACAAAAATGGATAAATTATGGTAAAAATGACTGCAAAACGTTTAACATTTTTCTGCTTTTAAAAAATAGGACCTGTAATCTTGTTTGTGTTTTAACCATGAAAAGGTGTAAACCTCCAAGTGCTACATAGTGTTTTTTCTGAGCGAAAATTCTCTGTGTGGGTGCTGATGGACTACATTTTTAGGTAGCAAAGATCTCAAAAGCAGTATGCCAAGGAATGGTAAGAACAATAACAGCGAATGGAAATCAGGATCACTTATCCTATTGGGAAGGGATAGATCTATAGAAATGTTTTTAGCTCACAGGAGTTTGTGATGCTCTTGTGCAGCTGTTCTCTTGCACTTAGCTCCTAGCATTTCTTGTACCATTATATAAAGTGTATCATCACTACTTTCTCCAAAGACAAAGTGGCTTCTCCATTGCAGCCATCGACTTACTCTCCAAGGACCTTAGAATCACTTAGACATGGCATAAAAGTAAAATAGGTAGGAACCTTTCCTTTTATAGGCTTATTCATCAGGAAGAGTCAAGCATTCCAGTGGACACTGCTTCCAAGGATATTCCAGAGTTACTGTGTGCGTCCTCATCTTCATGTGCCATATCAGATATTTTTAATAACATAAAAATTTTTTTCTATTGAGTGCAAAATTCATTTCTTTCAGGTTGATGAGCACAGTTCTGCTTGGCTTCTCCTATGCTATATTCCACTACTGTGATACTTCCTTACTAGAGCAAGGATTTCAAAAATTCATAAATTAATTCATGTGTACACAATTGTCTGAAAGGGATAAAAGCTAGTTTTAGGGCTGGCTTCACATGTGAATGGGCCCTGGACCAACTGCCCTCTGGCAAGCCCACCCTTCTGTTGGTGGACCTTGGTAGGCCTGCCTGGTGGCAGCATTAGTCAACAGTAACAGTATTGATTTGTGATGGTTAGCCATTTAAATTTCCCATAATGCCCTGGAGCAACACTGGGTCAGGGGCATTGCAAGAAATTAAAATGGTGTCTGAGAGCTGGGCTGAAGAAAAATGAAGGTGTGACAGGGCAGATGTCAGTAATAGGTCATGCTGGAGCACTGGAATCTGACACCCACCATGGTTAACTTGTCATAGAAGAGTAGTCACATAAATCCAGTTTCTGTATTCTTACAGTGGCAAGTGTTTTCCAAGTAAGACTTCATTACAGCATGAGAGCTTAACAGTAAATGCCTTGTGCTTTGTTTCTAGGTTATAAGTCAACAAGTATCACAGAGACATTTAGAAGAGGGTCGTTTGTATCCACCTTTAGCTTCGATTCAAGATGTCTCTCTGAAGATTGCTGTAAAAGTAAGTGTAGCTTGCAGTTCCTGATTAAGAATAGGCCAAATACATTTTGTTAAATGCAGGTAACACATTGATGACATTTTTGCTAAAAGTTTGAAAATATCCTCACACAGCAAAATAAAGCAGTAGAAAAATACTATGGAATGGTTTCTGCAACCTACATTATGCCATCTACTGTTCACTTTCATGGAGTTAGTTTGATGCGAGTTTCTTTTTCTCCTCAATACTGCTGAAAAGGATTTTGCCTGTGCAAAGTTTCTTTCCCTTCAACAGACCTATTCATTAGATTTATATCCTCCAAGGACCTCAAGATGGCATTTATTGTTCTTCCTATACCTCACTATATCCTCATAATAACCCTATGAAGTGGGCTAGGTTGAGAGCTGGTGAATTTGCCACAGCCTGCTCAGTGAATGTCATCCCAATTGGGCAGTTGAATCTGGCCTGCCTTCCTTCTTAATCAGCACTGTAATGACTCTCTACTTAACATACATTTTGCTTAAACAGAAGAATAGCAGTTTAAAAGGAAATGTTAATGAAAAAAGGGCACTGGAGAAAAGGATTGGTCTTCTTCTCCCAGCACTATTGTTTTAATCCAAATTGGCTAAAACGTAGATATAGCAAATCCAATCATACTTTATTCTCTTTCTCTCTCATTTCTTTTTTAATGCCTGTAAGTGTGCCAATTCTTACTTTTATTGCTACATCGGACATAGATGATCTCATATAAAGATCAGCCTTTGTTCTCAGCAAGCCTATAAAGAATTGATTCTTTCAGGTTCATGTGGTAATTGATTCCAAATGGATGTAGTCAGAATTGGCATATTTCATCTGTCTTCAGGTTGATAATGTGTGTATCTTACTGATGTCAAAACACATGTGTGCAGATTCTCATTCTGAAATCCAGTATTCTTAGTGTGGCAAAACCTCTCCACAACTCTAAAAAGCTTTCTTTTTATAGCATTTACTTGCATTTACACACAAACTTTAATGCAACTGTTGCTGCTGCTGTTCTATTATTCGGAAGCTGCCTGATAGCTACCGTCAATTATTTACTTGTTAGTAATTCCACCTCTAGACAATGCAGTAAAAGTGCTATACCCAATATGCCAGCAAATTTGGAAAACTCAACAGTGGCCACAGGATTGGAAAAGGTCAGTTTATATTCCGATCCCAAAGAAGGGCAATGCCAAAGAATGTTCAAATTACCACACCGTTGCACTCATTTCACATGCTAGCAAAGTGATGCTCAAAATCCTACAAGCTAGGCTCCAGCAGTATGTGGACTGAGAACTACCAGAAATACAGGCAGGATTTCGAAGAGGGAGAAGAACTAGAGATCAAATTGCCAACATACCCTGGATCATGGAGAAAGCTAGGGAGTTCCAGAAAAACATCTACTTCTGCTTCATTGACTGTGCTAAAGCCTTTGATTATGTGGATCACAACAAATTGTGACAAGTTCTTAAAGAGATGGGAGTACCAGACCATCTTATTTGTCTCTTGAGAAATCTATATTTTATTTATTTATTTATTAAACCATTTTTATGCCGCCCCATTCGCCGAAGCCTCGGGGCGGCTTACAACAAAAAATTAAAATAACATTTTAAAATATATACAATAAAATACAAATATATAATATAAAACATACACTATAAAACAAGCCGCCCTGGCCAAATAAAATTCAATAATATTAACATTTAAAATACTGCTTAAATAAAAAGGTCTTCGCCTGGCGCCGAAAAACAAGTAACGACGGCGCCAGGCGGACCTCTCTGGGGAGCGCATTCCATAACTTAGGCGCCACCGCTGAGAAAGCCCTCCTCCGAGTAACCACCCTCCTAACTTCTTCCATGGAGGGCTCCCGGAGAAGGGCCTCTCCCGCCGATCTCAGGGGGCGGCTGGGCATATAAGGATGTCAAGAAGCGGGTCAAGAAGCAACAGTGAGAAGTGGACAGGGAACCACTGATTGGTTCAAAATTGAGAACAGAGTTTGGCAAGGCTGTATACTGTCGCTCTGCCTATTCAAATTATATTCAGAGCACATCATGAGAAAGGTGGGGCTAGATTAATCACAAGTTGGAATTAAGATTGCTGGGAGAAATATCAACAACCTCAGATATGCAGGTGATTCCACTCTAATGGCAGAAAGTGAAGAGGGACTAAAGAGCCTCTTGATGTGGATGAAGGAGGAGAGTGCAAAAGTTGGTTTGAAACGCAGTATTAAGATAACTATGATCATGGCATCCGAGCCTCTCACTTCCTGGCAAATAGATGGGGAAGAAATGGAGGTAGTGAGAGATTTTATTTTCCTGGACTCCAAGATCACCACAGATGGGGACTGCAGCCAAGAAATTAAAAGACACTTGCTCTTGTGGAGGAAAGCTATGGCAAATCTAGACAGCATACTAAAAAGCAGAGACATCACCCTGCCAACAAAAGTGTGTATAGTCAAGGCTATGGTTTTCCCAGTTGCAATGTATGGCTGTGAAAGCTGGACCATAAGGAAGGCTGAGCACCGAAGAACTGAGAACTTTGAATTGTGGTGCTGGAGGAGACTCCTGCGAGTCCCTTGGAATGCAAGGTGATCAAACCAGTCAGTCCTGGAGATCAACTCTGGCTGCTCGTTAGAAGGCCAGATACAGATACTTTGGCCACCTAATGAGAAGGAAGGTCCCACTGGAGTAGAGCCTAATGCTGGGAACAATTGACGGCAAAAGGAGAAGGGGACAGCAGGGGATGAGGTGGCTGGATGGAGTCACGGAAGCAGTCAGCGTGAGCTTAAGTGGACTCTGGGGGATGGTGGAGGACAGGAAGGCCTGGAGGAATGTTGTTCATGGGGTCGCGATGGGTTGGACATGACTTCGCAACTAAACACGTACCCTCCAAACCACCTGGGGACTCTGCTGATCCTGCTTTGAATGGGGGGAATTGAAGGGGCGTCCCCTAAAATACTTTTTTTCACACTTTCTTGAGGTTTTAAGGCGTTCCCTTATATACCTTTGGGAAAGGCGGAGGTCATCCTGGAGCCACATGAACACTTGTAATACGCACATGCCCCATGAGGATTCTGCTGCAAAGTTGCTTTCCACATCCTACCTTATTTTTAGTGGTAGGATGGGCTTAGTGGTAGGCTTCAAAGTTGCAATTTGCAATGGACACTTCTGCATCCCATGATTCTGCAGTGTCCTCTGGTATACCACAGGAGGACTGGGATGGGGAGTAGGTACACACCCCCTGCTGTGTCTGATCATCTGTCAAGCACAGATGAATTTTCACCACAGTGCATGGTTAAAAACCCCAAGGTTAACAAGTAACGTGAACCTTTGTGTTAACAAACACAGGTTTGTCACTGAATGTGTTCTTAACAGGAACTTACAATTAATTTTATGTCTGGGAAACCATATTATTTGGCCCACAGTGGGGAAGGATTACTCTTCCCCTTGTGGGCCAGGAATATCAAGGCCTCAGCTGAAGTCATGTGCTTTCCAGGTGAAGAACTACTTGGAGCAATTCCAGGTGCACTCTCAGCTAGTGCTTCCAACAGCTGGCTCCTTGAAATGCAGGAAAAAGGCATCCGCGCCTTTGTTCCTCAGGGTGGAGGAGGGTCAGACCTCACCTGAGGCTGGGTGGGCCGGCCAAAATTGGCCTACAGGCCAGTTCCATATTCTTGATCTCAGAGTTTGAGACTACAGTTCTGTGCACATTTCCTTATGAATGAATCACTGAATGTGTTGGCATATAAATCATAGAATTGTAGAATAGTAGGGTTGGAAGGGACCAAGGCCATCAGGTCCAATCCCCTAAATCTGGTTTCTTTTAACTTAAGTCAGTTATTCCATGTCCTGCACTATGGAATGGACAAGAAGAGATCTTGTCCCTCCTCCTCATGGCAGCCTTTCAGGTACTTGTATACTAGTGTCATACCATCCCTGAGTCTTCTCTTCCTGAGAATGATTATGTCTAGTTCTCTGTCTTTCCTCATAGAAAGACCGAGAACTTTTCCTCCAGGGCTTTGCCTCTAGTCCCTGAATCATCCTCATTGCCCTTTTCTGTACCCTTTCTAGCTTTTCTGAATCATTTAAAATCTTTTTAAAATGGAATGGAACTAAGTTATCTCCTAGTTTTTGTTCTGTCTTTTCAACATAGTTTTTGGCACCAAAAAAGTGTCAGAACACATTACATTCATATTTTGAGGAAAAACATTTAACAATTAGCATTGACAAAAATATTCATATATACATGAAAAATTTATGCAGATTTAAACATCAGGCAGATTTATGAGTGAATATAGACAAACTAAAACAGGCTGATCCATCCTTCCAAGTAAACATGTATAAGCTTTTGTTTAGTCTAAATGTATTGTCCTGTGACCCAATACCACTAGCAATGCCATATTAATGTATTGAAATAGTCCGATATTAGAATAATACTAAAACTGTGAAAACATTCTAACATCCAAGGCCCAGATAGTATCATAAATCCAGTCTGCCCATAATTTATTACCTCATATATACATAATAGTATTTCTGACCTTTAATACTGAGCAGTGAAATGAATATGGATAATTGATTGTGATTGCTGTAAGATGGTAGCAGAAGTTATCTCGAAATACATGTCAGTGATCCTCTCCAGAAAATTGGTTACATGTTTTCTTTCCCAGTTCATAGTTTCATTAGGTAGTTGATGAAAATCTGGTACCCGGTGTTAAATTTTGAACATATAGCATTATATATCATGCTGCCTCTTGATGCAAAATGTTAACAATGGGGGACTTGTCTTGTTTTCTCAGATTGTGGAGGAAGCCTACAGTAACAACACAGCTTCTTTCTACCCTGAGCCAGAAGACAAGGAAGCATTCATCCGCTCCCAGATGTATAGCACTGACTATGAAAGCTTCCTGACAGACTCTTACACCTGGCCCAAAGAAGCCATGAAAATACAAACTGGAAACTTCTAATCAGAGAACAGCACTGAAACAATAAGATGCACTAGTTTTCATCTTTTGTTAAATCAGAAAACTCAGCTCTGTTAGAACTCAGGATATTCTTGTCTTCCTTTTTAATAATGCGGAACACTTTTGAAAACGATGAAACTTTGGTTAACAATGTCAAGTTCTTCTATAACTATAAGATTATTAACTATATCTAATTATGCTAAATCACACAAAATAAAAATAAGTAATTTAGACATGAGGCTTTCTTTATATTTCTTTGACATATGTACAAAGTTACAGTTATATTTTTCAATTAGGTTCAGAAAACCCAAGTTGCAAAGCAATATATCAACATTATAATTTAGTATGTGATCCATCTATTTAACATTTTGTAACAGGAACAATAGAAATAGCATGATAAAAAAAATCAAATCCCTCTAACTGAGGCCACTCTCATCAGAACAAATTTCCCTAGTCAAGGAAAATCACTTGGATAAACTAGCAAAGCATGAACAAGAGAGACTTCAGGGAGTTGACAGGTCTTGGAAGTTCAATAATGCTTGAACATTCTATTCTACTTCCACACTGGCAGAATTGGAATGTTTACTTCCCTTTCATCATGAAAGCCACCATTTATTTCAAGGACATAGAAGAACATGCTGCTTGTAGTTCATTATCCTATTTCCTACAGTTGCCAGCTTAATTTTTGCACTATATTTATTTAAAACTTTTCTATACTGTCCCATCACAGATGTCTTGGGACGGTTTACAACACCATTAATAAAATAGCATAAAAACAGAAATAAGAGTAGAAGTAGCACAGCATCAGATGCTAAGTATAAAACCACCAATTAAAAAAATTAGCAATTGAAATTTTGGGAGAATAAAAAGGATTTTGCCTGATGCCAAAAGCAAAGAAGCGTTGGTGCCAGGTGAACTTCACTGGGGAGAGTGTTCCACAGTCGGGGTGCCACTGCCGAGAAGACCCTCCTCCAGGTAGTCACCCTCCTGATCTCTTTCAAGGATGGCTGGAGAAGCCCCTTTGCTGCTTCTGTCTGTATTGCTCATTCTTGGGGAATGTTATTTAACTATTTAATCACCATTTCCCAAACCAATAATTTGATCAATCAATATACTAATCACATTTGAATACACAGCCACTTAGGTTAGAATCCATCCCTTGTTCAACACTTCTTTCTCAATTTCTTTCCTATATCTATGAAATTAACCAAGGTTATTTTTCTCTACTATTAGACAGATTTTGTTTCTTGTTTGGGAAGTAAACTTTACACATCCGTGTTGATGGATGGTACTGCAAGGGAGAAGCTTGGAAAAGGGAAACCCAGGAGGAGGTGGTGGTCACCAAGAGAGCAGTGCAGCCCAGAGGGGATGATAGACAAGGATGGCTGGGATTGGCTAGATGGTGATGCCCCTTCTGCAGCTGGTGCTTACACAGCAGCAATAACTACTGGCTCTGTCCGACTGCAAAAGCAGGTGTTAGCGCACATGAAATTGGCAAATTTGGGAGGGGAATGTAACACACGCACCATATAAATTTTCAAACATACTGACTCACATGTGCAACAATTCTTATATAAAAGATTTTTACTGTTGTTCTTTTATGCAAGACTGGACCAACAAATTCATAACATGGCAAGTTAATTATTGTTTCTACTGGAATAAGTTCACATAGCCTTACTACTGATAGAGCCCTCTCTCTTCCTTTCTTTCAAATTGGATCCATGTGTTCCAGTAATCATCCAAAGGTCCAAGACTCAAGTAAACCACCTGAAACTGAATCTAAATAGGAATATGTTAATAATGGCTGGCCCTTCAAATGGAGAGCAATGAACACTGACACCATGGCAGCTTCCCCAGGAGGAATTACTCTGGAATTAATGCAGTACCTGGAGTATGATGATGCAGTGACAACTGTAGACCATTTTCACCCACTTTAATAGGCAAAAACGCTGCAATGTTTTCTGTTATGTTTAAGGATATTGCTCATAATGCTTGGCCAAACAACTGTGTGCTGGGTTGGCCTGAAACAATGCCATTGGCAGTGCCCAAATACAGAGGCTGGGTATTAAGAAATATCACGTGGGCTCTACTCAGATTCCTAGATGTTGATTTCCCTCCCCTTAAGTGGTTTGGGAGCTACATAGTGCAAAGATTCTGCCCTTCTGTTCTGACAACAGCATTTCAGCATAACCACAAGAAATCCTCGTGCACCTTTTTAAAAATAGCCTTGTTTGGGGCAAACAAACCTTTCATAGAGTGTGTAACTGTGAAACTACAGCTTGTACTCCTGACATTTTTAGTTAGTGCTGCTGGGAATGACACACTTAAGACCGTTTGGCTTAAGCGAGCTGCCTGCCAGGATTTAATTTAGGCACACCATTGGTTTGACCCCATGAGAATCCGTTTCCAATCAGACACAATTTTAGCACTTTTGCTCCAGCTTCAATATATAATGCTATATAAACTTTAGTATACAACCATTCTACTATTCAAAGATTCTAAGCATTCTTTTTAAAGTCACTATATCCATAGCATACCTCAGCATTATGGGGATAGATTGTTTCATTTCTATTAGCCGACAAGAAAACATAATTTATTTGTTAATTGTCAGAACATTTACCTTCAATACCAAACAAGATCTGAAATATATGTTCACTTTGATGTGCCTTAAGGAATTCTAGGAACTGACCAAGGTCCATGTGATAGTCATTCCTCAGTCCATAATCACCATGGGCTTGAAACTGTAAATCTTCAAAAGTATGAAAAAGATGTAGATTATCTCCATTTCCCTCAGTCTCAACACTTTCAACATGCTTGCAGGAAATGTGTTTCCAGTTAGGGTATCTAACAACATGCCAAAACTCCTCACAGTTTTCTTTGATACCTTCCACACAAATGATCCCCGGCTTCCCAGTTAGGCAGAAACCAGTTAGATTTAATTTCTTTGCACAATCAAAAATCTTTTTCCTTAGTTCTTGTCTATATATGTGGTGACTGTAAATCCACATCCGGGTAAATAAAGTTTTAACTACTTTTTTGTTTGGCTCTCTTTCACAGTGGACTTTGCTATTTTTCAAATATGGAGTGCTGTTGTCTCTTAACCACTGTACAGCTGCAAATATACAAAGTTCTCCAGTCTCCAAAGATGTTATATAAGAAGTGATATCCTTGTTGAGCTGCAATTGCTGCTTCCTGTCTAAAGCATCAGATCTCGCAAAAAGCTGTGGTGGCATTTGAGGGTAGTCCTGTGGCAAAGTGACCTGCAAATTTATTTGTACCTAAAATTAAAGAGAGATGAATACAGGAATTCAGTATTCAGAAACTTTGTTTACACACTACTGATTATAACACCTGGTAATACACCAAATGAATGAAGGAAACTTAATTCTACATATATTAACTAAAACAGTAATTTTAGGCAAAGCTAGGACCAGTTCATAAAGCTGACTATAGGCTCCTGCTAGCCCACTGACATATAAACTAGAAGTATAAACTAGAACAACACACCTTACATTAGCACACAGAGTTGCAGAGGGTCCAAAACATGACCACTGGGATACTGGGTCAGTATCCGCCTACAGTATCTCCTCTCTTTTGACCTCACATGCTTAGCTACAACTCTGTGATGACTGCATAGAGGCCCTGGCCGACCCATTCATAGATCCTTCTTTCTATAGTGATTCCCTGATGCAGGGATCCACAAGAGCCCTGCTCTGCTCATGGATCTCCTTCCATTTTCCCCATCTATACCTTCAGGGGAAAGGGAATGTCTTTACCATCCTTACAATAAACATGAGATAGAAAGCTCCAGATACAGAAACTGGCTGCTGTGCTTATCCCTCTCAGAAGGTGGGGGAAAACAGCATCTGCAAACAGGGTTGCGGGGGGGGGGGGGGGATTTTCCTTCTTCCAGAATGGGCAAAGGGTGCCTTGCTGCTGTATACAGATCACTCTCTGTGGTTCATTATCACTTTGTTGCAGTCAAGCAATGCCCATTTCATTTTGTTAATTCTATTTTTTCTGCCTTTCTATATAAGAGATAATCAAGACGGCTCCCAAACTGTAACACAGTAATAAACCGCATTAACCAATGAACTCAAATAGAGTGGCATATAAAAGTAACAGCAATTACCTGTAAGAGCCAATAACAGAGAACAATATCCTCAAAATGCCTGCTGGACTGGGCAGAGTTCATTGTCCTTCTAAAAGCAAACTGTGATGGGCCCAGGCACATACTGCTGGAGATGTTGCTCTAGGTTTTGAATGACACAATTAAAAAGGGCCCTTTTCTCATAGCTAAGTACAGAACTTCTAAATTTGAGATACCAGGGAAGAGGACTTCTGAAATGGAATGTTCTCATGCAAGCTCTGAAGGGAGACAATACTGAGATAGTCTGGTCTCTGGCCATTTAAGGTTTTAAGTCAAATCCAGTAGCTTAAGTTGATCCTAGAAATAAAGTGGCATTCGGTGACTATGATAAAGGAATGGTGGAACTCAGTCTGATTTGCTGAGAGCACCATTTTGAAAATGGACTCCTGTCTGTGAAAGTGACAAAAAGGACTGCAGCAAAAACTAAGTATTGTGGCACCTAAGAATAGCCTTCAGGAAATTCTGAACCTATATAAATTTTCAGGTTGTTCTCAAGGCCAGCTCCACTAATAGCACATTATAATAATCAATAGGTTACTAATATATGAATGTCTGAGGCCATGTCCAACTATGAGTGCACAGTACAGTATATTACTTCAAGTTAAATGTTCAGTGAGATACAAATAATATCACAAACACTTAACGTCAAGGTAAAATATTAAAATTAATCAAAAGAAAATAAAGTAAAACATCTGAACAGAATGTTGTAAGCCGCCCTGAGGCTTTGTTGCGATGGGGGCGGCATAGAAATGTTTTAAATAAATAAATAAATAAATTAAAAAAAATGATCTCACCTTTGGTTCATCGATAGTAACAACCACTGAATATTCAATTGGATGTGGAATATTTTCACTTGCATTGTTCAAGTACTTCTGAACATTTGGCAAAGTATTTTCATCTTGAAGAGTTATTTCTCCTTTATTAGGAAACATAGAAAAAAGCATTTCTAATTCTTCCATTTGAAGCTGAATATTTTCTTTTATGATGCCAGACATTGCTATAGATATGAAGACAGCCACCTGGATACAGGAAACATAAAATAAGTATTGTTCTTCTGCCTACCAATATTCTACCATCACTAAAAAAGTTAGGTAGAATTGTCAATAAAGTCAGACTAGACAAAATGAAAACTTTTTGATCAAGTGAAGCACTCATTTACATTTTTTTCTTTTTTTGGAGATTAAAAAAGCAAGTTTATAAGCTTAAAACAGATTTATGTCTTGCAATCTAAGAAGTTCAAAGAGGCATGAATAAAATCAAGGCCACACATAGATGGGTCTGCATCTAATATTATGAAACATATGTATCACAATGGATGTAGAAATCCATACAAGAGCAAAAGCTACTAAGGACCTGAAGCTACTCAAGGTGATCCATGCACTCAGTCTTGTACTGGTTCTAGTATTACAAGCATGAATGATGATTTAAGGGCCAGCCTCCACAGCTGAAATCATATCCATGTGAAGTATCACAGGGAATCTGTTTGCACAGAAATGCGATCATATCCAATGCTTTACTCAAGGTGGGGCGTTGGTGTGCCACTTTCCCTACCCTCTCACTGGATGGCTAATGACAGTTTTTGTCTGGTACCTAGCAAGGGCCAGCTTGGGAAGACTCGCTCGCACAAAGGCTGAATGACTTCCAGCCACTTAGCATTGCTACCTGCCTAAAACATCCTCAGAAAGACAGTGGCCAAAGGCTGGTACCAAAGGGTTTTGACCATTGGACTGATGCTCAGGAAGGACTGCACTCAGAAATGCTGAGAAGGACAGAACAGAGAAAGTCTAGACTAGGAAGCTCGTTACTAACAGTATTATTGTATCACATTTACACCTCATCTTTCTTCTTTTTGTAGGGACCCCACGGTGGCTGACAAGGCTTTCCTCTCCATTTCATCTTTACAAGAACAACCCTGTGAGGTAGGTTAGGCTGAGTGTGTGTGACTGGCCCGAAGTCACCAAGTGAGCGCCACAGCTGAGCAGGGACTAGAACCTGGGTCTCTTGGGTCCCCAGTCCAACACTCTAATTGCTACAGCGCACTGGCTCGCATCTCAAGCTCATGCTCCAGCTCATGAAGAACCCCACCAGTGGCTCAAGATAATTCTGCTGTTTTGCCTTTTGTAACTGCAGGTCAACATGAATGCCTAAGTATATGAAGGCGGACAGGTGGAAGGCAAACAAGCCATCCTACACCACATAAGCGTTTTCCAGGGGTACTGCACACTTTGGATTGTGGCAACTGCCATTCATGGGTTGCCCCTCACTAAACCCAACAGAGAGAAGCAACCCTCATGAAATAGACAGTGGAAGAGCAGAAACTGGCTGGCAGCTGCAGAAAAAGAGCTTTAGCTGTGGATATTATTACTTCAGTAGACGCTGAAGCAGCTTGTTGTAAGCCGCCCCAAGGCTTCGGCGAATGGGGCGGCATAAAAATGTTTTAATAAATAAAATAAAAATAAATATCCCTTCCCTTTAAAGGGTGTTTGTTTACAAGTGTGGTACAAAACTGGAAAATGAAATAGATAAGCACACTAGCGAGAAAGCATATGAACATGCGTGGCATAGCAGACGGGTGATTTTGTGGTCCTGACAAAACCTTTCCCAAAGGTTTTTAATTTTTGAAAGTCCACGTTTTCCCGTGCGCATGAGGCTAAGAAAAATGCAGGGAAAGTGTGCTATCTCTCTGGAAGCCCTGAAGTGGAAGATGAAATTGATAAGGCATTGACAAGAGGAGGAAACTCCAGCAGCTGTTCGGACAGCAGTCGGAACTTCTTGCGCCCCCAGCCTAAGCAAGCCCCGCCCCACGCCGGCCACCAAGCAAGCACGGAGAGCCCGCGGCAAAAGCCGTCAGACTTTCCCTTGCCTGCTCCCCCACCTTGCAGAACGCGGCGCGCGGCCGGCGGCGACGGGCTCGCGCCTTCTGGGAGAGAGAAGCGAAAGGCGCGCTCACGGGGGCTGCCCCCGGAACACCCCGCATGCGCCCGGCCCGCGGGAATCACCCACTTGAACTGCAACACCCGCAACAGCTGCCCCGGCTTACGCAGCAGTCACGTGGCTCAAAGAAGGGCGCTCTGTCGTCCCTGAGCATGCGCCGACGATTACGGCCAGTTGGTGGCGGTAATGGAACTCCCGACCCCGCCTCCTGGTTCCCCCTCACCCCCGCCGCCGCCGCTGCTTCTGTCGCATAAGAAATGCATCCGCAGGAGACGGGCATCTTCCAAGCAGCTTGTTCAAGAAAACGAGAAAGGAACTGGCAATTTCAACCGTGCCGTTCCCGAAGAAGTCCGTGGCCCGACTGCATCGTAATCTTGTTTTCGGTGCAAGGACACAATCGTATGCCTGTTTGGTTTTTTCAAAAAGGCCTAAAACTCCCAGCATTCCCCAGCCTTTCTGACTGGGGAAGCTGCAGGATCTTCTTCCGTTTAACTATGCAAAGAGTTAAACGTTAATAATTCCTTATTTTGTTCGGAAGCATGATGCCTTTGTTTAAAAGGAACTTGCTTTCAGGCTGCAATAAACGTGGAGGAAGGAGCAAGCCCCAGTGAACACAACGAACTTTACTTCGGATTGCTCTGCAGGCAGTCCAGTGTTCCTTCCCGAGCCCCACTGCGATATTCATAGCCAGCCTGTTATAAGCTACCTGCCTCCGGTAATCAAAAGCATCTTACCATTTCGGACTACCCAGCCTTATTCCAGAGGCAGGCTGATCCCGTTTTTCCTGTTCAAGGCTACAATCCCATACACTGCTCGAGTAAGGCCCACTGACCTCAATGGGACGTTCTTATGAGTAAGCATGTCCGAGGCTTGCCTCTCGAGCCCCACTCGTTGGTCGGCAATGCGCCCCCTCTCGCCAAGGAGTGCTTCTCGAAAGCGCCTGCTTACTCTGGCGCGCGCGTCTGCAAAGCGAGCGAGCGAGAATGGGGCGGGCG
Source organism: Varanus komodoensis (assembly GCF_004798865.1). Taxonomy (NCBI): domain Eukaryota; kingdom Metazoa; phylum Chordata; class Lepidosauria; order Squamata; family Varanidae; genus Varanus; species Varanus komodoensis. The sequence continues at coordinate 11,685,496 of NW_025335349.1, read as the reverse complement.
CAAGCGCAGCCGGGGGCGGAGGAGCGGCCCCCCCGGAGCGGCCGGCCTGCGCGCAACGCCCCGGCGCTGCCCCCTGCGCTGCCGGCGCGTGATTGGTGCGAGGGGCGAGGCCGGCCCGGCGCGCCCCCTCGAGCGGAGCCCGGAAGGGCGTGTGGGGCGCCTACCCGAGCGAGCCACGTCCGCCGCAGGAGCGCCAGGGAGCGGTGCAGGTACGTGGCCGGGCGCCGGGCTGCGCCGGTGCCGTGGCTGCCCGGCGGCCCGTCTGCCTGCCCCGCGAGGAGCCTGAGCCTCGGGTGCTTTTTGCGGCCGGGCTCCCTTTCCCCTCTAGGCTTAAATAGGTGGTTGTGGTGGGAGGCGGGGGGTTGCCTCGTGTTTCCTTCGCTGCGGTTTCTTGGCGGCTGCATCTCTGGGCAACCTGCCGATTGTCAGGAGAGGCTTCTGCGCTACTTTTTCTTTTGCCCGGTTGGTTATCCAATGAATGGGGCTCTGTAATTGGCGTGTGTCTGACCGTGATGGTACCGTCTTGCGTTAGGGCTTGGACTTCTGTACCTGCCCCGCCCAGCTCGCATGGTATAGCGCCGAAAGAGTTGGAATATGGGTGGGTCAGTCGGATCCTTGCTCGGTGGCCTTGGGCCAGTCTCGCGCTCTTTTGCCCCCACCGACTTCACAGGTTGGAAGGGAAGGGAGGAAACGTGTATGCATGTATGTATGTGAAGTTTTTACATGCCGTCCAATACAAAAATCTATGTAGCCCTGAACAGAAGGAAGTTTGGGATGAAACTGTAACACACAAATACTAAAGAAGAAGAAGTAAAACACAAATATCTGAATTAATTTCTTTTAAATTGCAGTATTCATTAGCATAAAAATATCTTTTTGAGGTAAGTGATGCAAAAATGGATAAGCAATCTGTGTTTATTTGGAGCATCTCTTATTGTTGTTGCCACAAGGTTGTGCCATGGACAACATTCCTCCTGGCTCTCCTGTCCTCCACCATCCCTCGGAGTCCACCCAAGCCCACACCCACTGCCCCAGTGACCCCATCTGGAGCCCCCTCATTCTCTACCATTCCCTTCTTCTTTTGTCATCAGTTGTTCCCAGCATCAGGGTCTTCTCCAGTGAGTCCTTCCTTCTCATTATGTGGCCAAAGTATTTCAGTATCTGGCCTTCTAAAGAGCAGTCAGGGTTGATCTCCTCTTGGACTGACTGGTTTGATCTCTTTGCAGTCCAAGGGACTCACAGGAGTCTTCTCCAGCACCACAATTCAAAGGCCTCAGTTCTTCAGTGCTCAGCCTTCCTTACAGTCCAACTCTCACAGCCATACATTACAACTGGGAAAACCATAGCTTTGACTATACACACTTTTGCTGGCAGGGTGATGTCTCTGCTTTTTAGTATGCTGTCCAGGTTTGCCATAGCTTTCCTTCCAAGGAGCAAGTGTCTTTTAATTTCTTGGCTGCAGTCACTGTCTGCAGTGATCTTGGAGCCCAAGAAAATAAAATTTGTCACTGCTTTGATTTCTTCCCCATCTATTTGCCAGGAAGTGGGAGGACTGGATACCATGATCTTAGTTTTCTTAATGTTGAGTTTCAAGCCAACTTTTGTGCTCTCTCCTTCACTCGCATCAAGAGGCTCTTTAGTTCCTCTTCACTTTCTACCATTAGGAGCCTCTCTATATAGCCCCTTATACAAATATAGCCCAGGGAAATTTACAGTAAGACAATGCAATTGCATACCATTGCATGAATAATGCTACAAAACATGCACATAATAAAAGCAAAGGTATGAGAATTAGTATATTAGCTGTTGAAGAACAAATGTGGTAGAGCATAAAAATGAAAGTGTACATGCAAAGTTGAGCTGAAATGGTGTAATTGTTAATTCAGTATAATTTTTGTAAACAGATTATTGCTTTGCTGACAATGGTATTTTTAAACAGCCTCTCTTCTCTGTGTAATTCAAATTTTGATTCTGGTGTAAAACAAGGGTTGCTTTTGTTGCCCTCTCTGCAGAGGGTTTTGGGGCATAATTATCATTTAAAATATGCTCTTCTGATACTAAGAGCATATTCTTCTGATACTAAGAAGATATGCTCTTCTGATTCTAAGTGTAGTAGCAGTGCCATCACTTTGGCTTGCATTTATTTTACTTCAGAAATTTTATTTCAGAAATGGATTTTGAAGCTGTTACAAAGTATTCGAAACTTCATGCCAAGCCTCCAGGACTTTCCCTTCAGTATGGAACAGCTGGATTTCGTACCAAGGCAGAAAACCTCAATCACACGATGTTTCGGATGGGCTTGCTAGCCGTTTTGAGGTCGAAGCAGACAAAATCCACCATTGGTGTGATGGTTACAGCCTCTCACAATCCTGAAGTAAGAGGATGCATATGTCAGATAACAGAGAAAGGGTCTGACTCACAAATGGAGAGGGGCCCTTTGCAAGCTCTATTTGTAGAATCACAGAGTTGAAAGAGATCCATGGGGTCTCTGCTCTGAAGCAAAGTAGTTTGTGTTTCAGGAAGCCTGTGGCATCAGTGCCTCTGAAATGGGAGACCGTGGGTTAAATCGTGTGTCATGGAATACAACTTACTACCTCACTACCCCTGCAGACCCTTGTTGCCCCTAGATCTGCTCTAGAAGGGGGTATGGGGGGAGGGGAAGTGGAATCCATTTCACTCACAGTTTCCATTCTGCTGGCAAAGGGGCACTGGACCCACTCTCATGCCTTAAACATCCCTACCTTAAACTTGGGGGGGGGGGGGCAGTCCAAATACATTGACTTCAATAGGACTTCAATGCACTCACTGTGCTCAGCCTAGGAATTTTTTCTGACTCTGAATTCTTCTTTCCTGAACTTACATCACAAACCTATCTGGGTTTACTTGGAAGTAAGTCCCATTAAGTTCCATGATCCTTATTTGGGAGCAAGGAGGAATGTGCATGTTAATTTGTATGTGTTTGTTAATTTGCAGTTTTTGATACCCTTTAACTGTTCTGCGGGGTACTCCACCTGTCTGCTTTAGCTTTAAGCCTTCAGAGCATATTAAGCTTATTTTTTAAGCTCAACATCAGTTGTGGACTCTCTTTCAGCCCAAGGGCTGAATTTCATTCTGAAAACACTCTCAGGGGCCACCTTCTAGGGACTGGTGGGACCAAAGCAAAAGCAGGTAAGACAAACATATCAGCATGGTTTAGCTTGGAGCTCTCCTGCTACTAGCTAAGCTTTGAAAGAGGCATTGCAGCCTCGTAAAATGGGGAGCACACTGCACCAAAGCTGGGACCTACCCAAGAATTGGTGGGGAGAAATGAGGTGGATCCAGGGAAAGGGTTGTGTCCTTCTGAGGAGTTCTTTGGGGCTAGATTGGGGCCCGCTGTGGTTGGATTTGGTCCCCATGTCTGAGGTTCTGCACCCTGGCTTTAGGTGATATTTTGTCTTTTCCCAAGGGAGATAATGGTGTGAAGTTGATTGATCCATTGGGTGAAATGCTGGCACCAGCCTGGGAAGAACATGCTAACCACTTGGCAAATGCAGAAGAGCAAGAATTACACCATGTGCTGGCTGACATCTGTCAGAAGGAAGCAGTTAACCTACAGGTTGATGCTTTTATTGTTGTTGGCCGAGACACCAGGTAAGCTATAAACTGCTATATGTCTTGGACAAGAATAGGTAATACACACATTTGCTAGTGCCTGTCAGTGCCAGAAGGACTTGCATGGAGGAGCCATATTCAACTTTCTTTATACTTCCTTTAGAGAAATAGCTAATATATATTTGGCAGGGACATCATAGGTCATCTAGTCCAATCTCCTGCTACTTCAGATAATCTGCCGACACAGCACCCTTGGCAGCTGTCCAGCTGCCCACATCTGATGAAGGAACCCACAGACTTCCAAGGCAGGTCTCTCCTACCATCACGCAGCTCATGCTGTCAGGAAGTTCTTCGTCACGTTTAGCCTACATCCTCTTTCGCATCATTAGAACGTCATTGTCCTGGTTTGGCCATCTGGAGTGACAGAGAGCAAATTTGCTCCATCGGGCATGGAGCACCCTTTCTAGTTCTTAAAGGTGGCTTTCGTATCACGTCTTCCTTGTCTCCTCACCAGCCTAGATCCACTGTGTTCCTTCAGCATTTCTTCTCCGGTCATGGCCTTGGCGTAGTAAATTATGCAGCCCAGTATATTGCTTAGGGATGTCATTATACCTAGCAGTATAGGAGTATCACAAATAAATAGTATTTGCAGCATGACTCTTGCTTTGCGATGAAAGAATTGGTTATTCTAATGCTTTCAGGTAATTCTGGATTAAAATATAATGATGGGTTACATTGTCTGTTGGACTCCAGCTAGGTTTGTTGCAACAAAAGTGAAAGAATGCCTCTTTTCTGAGATAGAGAAATAGGTAGCAGGGTCAAAGCAATAAATAGCCTTTGGTGTTCCTATCTGTCAGAAGAGCAGAGGTTGCAACTAAAGCATCTGTAGTACCATTAAGTCATAAAAGAACCATAAATTTGGGGAGGAGATCAGATAAAGGACTAAGGAAGAGTGTCTCCAATTGTAACTAGAGGAGATCTGTTTTGGGAAACACACAAATACGAATACTATGTGGCAGAAGGAATAATTCTTCTGTTATCAGCATGGCTGTACTTTGCTATGGGATTCCACAATATTGCTATAATCTTCTTTTGAACTCAAATCTTCTGAAGAAGGCTGGGTTTTAGTATTCCTGTTTAGACCTAGTTGATTTGACTACAGCTGCAATAGAAGGCATTTTTATGGCACCGGCAAACTAGGAAATGGGCTCTAAATAAACAAAAGGAGAATAAATATGTTAAACATATTAACCTTAAGGTATAAAATAGCAGTCCAGGGGACATGGAAGCAAAGTTCCTTCACCCAGAAGAAGAGCAGGCTGCATAAGCCCTAAATTTTCAAAGGTGCCCTGTTTGAATCTGTGCATGTGTAAATGAACCAGGTATTTTTCAGCTGATATTTATACAGTGAAAGAAAGAAACGCATGAAAGACAGTGTTCCCTGAATACAGAAAGATCCTATATTGGGAGACTTAGCCCCGATTTTCTGCCCTGAGATGACATTATATCTCAACGTAAATAAGTTGGTGATCAAAGGCTGCCTTCATGCAAAAAGCACACACTGAACAAATGTTGTGTATGCCCCAGGGCATCGTTTGCGACTGTTGCTGCCACCTCCTTGAACTGAGTGGATCTGGGTCTGGTGAGGGTCCAGATGGGGAACCTGGATCTCTCCGCTTAAATTCCATGATGGAAGAAATGCAGACTAGTAATAGAATGTATTGCAATAGAATGCATTGTATTATTTCAGTGCTTTTTATTTAAACAATATTAAATGATATATGCTTTTTATTTAAATGACCTTTTTATTTAAGCAATATTTTAATTGTTAATTGTTGATTGTATTTATTGGTTTTTATATCTGTGCCTAGATGTCTCCAGATTTTTAAGGTTAATTGTATGATGTTTATTTGTTTTGTAAGCCGCCCCGAGGCTTTTTGCGAATGGGGTGGCATAAAAATGTTCTAAATAAATAAAAGAAACAAATAAATTTATAAATAAATAAATTTATTTCATGGGTGAGGATGAGGCCTCTTCCCTTGTTCGCTCTTACCATGGGGAAGCTTGTGTATTTGCATAGCATGTCAACCAAAGCCACTTGTCTCTGTGTTTTGCATCCAGACCTAGCAGCAAGAAGCTTTCGCAGTCGGTCATTGATGGGGTGTCTGCCCTTGGAGGTCAATACCATGGTATGTCCCTACCTTCCAAACAGGGACCATTTTTCCTTCTGGTTCAGAGAAGCCGATATGGGGAGAAGCCATAACTCGGTGCTGAGTCGGGAGGGACATTGCTCCGTGCATGCAGAAGGTTTCTGGTGACATTTGAGGCTAGGGCTGGCGAGCCTCTGAAAGACTGGAGGCCTGAGCAGCAGGGACAATTCCTTGCTCGGCAGGCCGAGCTCCAGCTCTGTGCAAGGCACCCTCCATTCTTGATGAAAGCATGTGCTGCTTTTTGTGCTCCTCCTCTTCATTTCCCTTAGCTGAGAGTATATAGTGCACTGAAATATGTCTTTGCGGCTGAGTAGTTTTAATCCTTGATTACTGTGATTTTTCACCCCCCCCCCCCGCCCCCAGACTATGGCTTAGTAACAACACCGCAGCTGCACTACATGGTTTGCTGTCGAAACACTCATGGTGACTATGGGACTGCGACAGTGGAAGGCTACTATCAGAAACTCTCCAAGGCTTTTGTGGAACTTATAAAGCAGGTGAAATCTGCATTTCTTCGAGTTACCCGAGCTTGCCCTGCTACTTAAACCTCTGAGATGAGTGGCTCTATGCCACGTTCCCCAAAAGGCTTTAAACAGCACCTCTCACAAACACGCGATGTCATCAGTAGTTGGGGATTGTGGGAGCTAATGAACCTTCAGATAAGATGATCTGCGGCCCTGGATCGAGGGCCAGCGCTCTGTGGGAGCGTTGCTTATGGGCAAGGAGCGGGGCAGTAAGTGTGCATTGTGAGCTGGCATTGATGTGATCCTCTGTAATGTTTGGCTGCACACTTGTGCATTAACACTTGACAGGGCTCCTGGCTCGACAAAGCAGAGTAGGATGTGAGTTCTGTGGAAATCAGGGTACTGCACTCTGAAATAAACGTGATTAGGAGCAAGATTTTAGTGGCACATCCATGCTCATGATGGATGGAAGCAGTTTATAACTTCAAGGAATAAGGCAATTTGCTTTTAGAAAAAGAGGCAAAAGTAGCAACAAAGGAGGCACACAGAAAAAGGGAGGCCTACAGCTGTCGCTCATAAAATGGAAATCATCTGTTGTAGCTTCTGTAGCAATTGCCGACGGCACAGCCCAGCAGGAAATGTGTCTTGCTCCTGAGGGAAAGTCAATTCTGTTTACACTTGCTTGGGAGTAAGCGCCATTTGACTCAGTGGAATTGAATCCTGAGTTGATAGGTGAAGGATCGTGTGGTAAATGTTGAAAGGTATTGGGCTGGGCATATCACATTTGGTTTCTTTGAGTGTCAGGTGGGACCTGCCCCTTCAGTCTCCCATTTGCTCTCTGTCTGGCTGCCTGCTTCAGAGTCTGTGTCGTCGTCGTTTCTGAGCCTCTGGCAGGCGTTCAGGAGGGCCACCTTTTTCGTTCCTCTCGGCAGGCTACCAGCCAGCGGGACGGCCACATGTGCCTGAAGGTGGACTGTGCCAATGGCATAGGGGCTCTGAAACTGAAAGAGATGCAGCGCTTCCTTCCGCCGTGCTTTGTGATGCACCTAGACAACGATGGAGCAAAAGGCCAGCTCAATCACCTGTGTGGTGCGGATTTTGTGAAGGTCCATCAAAAGCCTCCTGTGGGTATGTAGTCGGGAGTGTGCTGTGTAAGCCCTTTCGATGGTTCCTTCAGAAATGCGGATTGAGTTTGCTCCAACTTGAAGAGAGGAGGAGGAACTTCTGATCTCAAAACATCATTATTTTGTGGTGAGGATGTGTCCTGGTACCTGAGAGATCCAAGTTCTGGTCCCCACTGAACCATGAAGCTCACTGGCTGATTTGGAGCCAGTCATGGACTCGCAGCGTAACCTACCTCACAGGATTGTTGTTATGAGGATCAAATGGAGAGGGAGAAGTACTTGTAAGCCACTTTTGTTTCCTTGCAAGAAGAGGAGAGGTGGGGTATACATGTAAAAACAACCACCAATATAATGAAATAAAACTCTTTAGTCTTAAAGGTAAGTCTAGGTGAAGTCCCAGCTGCTTCTGGACTTTGGGTGGGATAACAGTTCTAGACCCCACAGGAGCTTGCTCTAGTACTTGATGGTCTCCTTGATGAAGCCCAGCTTGTCTCAGGGCAAATAGAAACTTCCTTTGGGGGCAGAGCTGTTTGAAAATGTTCGCTTGGATACTTCAGCACATCAAAGTGAAGGTTTCCATGATAGTCATTTAACACCGAAATTGCCCAAGTGTAATAGATTTTAAAGAAATATCCTTTTTTGCTAGAATACGTTAGAATTTTAAAACTCTCAGTGTACTATATACATGGCATTTCCCATTTACCTTCAATTTCTTCAGGTTTTCCCCAAAATAACTTTTTATCTCCTACTATTGTATCTACTACTAATCTCCGTTCCCTCTGATCAATATTTGGAAACAGCCTTAGTATGGAATTTGTGTCAAGATGATTTCTCCATGCCTGTATCTAAGCCCAGCACTTGGGGTGCCATTGACAGAGTCATGGAGAGCACAGAAGCTAGCAAAGAAGGAGCAGACATTCACATTAGATCACCAGCATTCTGGCTTCTTAAGAAATCCCGATTTTTACATGCAAGTGGGAAACTCAAAACTGATGTCTTGCATTGCAAGATGTCTAATGAAATAAACAGCTCACTTCTGGGTAGTGATCATCCTGCATTGAAGCTGCAGGCCCATCTCAAAGGTATTAAAAGCCTGGAATCTTTCAGCACCAATGTTTTTCCAGCTAGCAGGACCATTCTGATTTGTCACTGTTTGCTAGGTCTAGAAATGAAGCCTGGTGAGAGATGCTGCTCCTTTGATGGCGATGCGGACCGAATTGTTTATTACCACACTGACGCTGCTGGCCATTTTCATCTTCTTGATGGAGATAAAATAGCAACTCTGATTAGCACTTTTCTTAAAGAACTTTTGGTCAAGGTAATAGAATTCCTTTGGTTATTGGTATTACTCTATTTTATGGTATGGTTAAAATCTTGCTTGTTCTACTAAAAAGTGTATACATTCATGTATATTCTGTTTCTGCAAATAGAATACTGTGATGAGTACTTAGCTCTTTTCCTTCTGAAGCAAAGAAGCTTTCCCTCTGCTACTGTAGTAGTTCTTTATTTTCTTCATTAAACTTCTGTACCACCCAATAGCTGAAACTCTCTGGGCAGTACACAACATTTCCCAGGGAGGACCATGATTCAATAAAAACAGCTGTAAATATTATATATAACAGAAAATATAAAGATAGTTTTAACATGTTAAAACAATTTACCAGCAAAAAAATCTTTAATACAGAACTGTGCTATCAAAGAAGGGGTCCTCAAACTTTTTCAACAGGGGGCTAGTTGAAAGGTGGTGGCGACTGGTGTGGGCAGGTGAGAAATGGGGGCCTGGCATCGTCGCGCGTGCACGAGGCGGCATCAGGCGTGCGTGGCGGCGGCTTGCTTGCTTGCTCGGAGATCTCCGAGCGAGCGCACGAGCCACCACCTCCCTGCCTATGCTGCAAAGCAGCAGTGAGCGCACGTGTGCAAGGGAGATGGGCAGTGGCGGCAGCTTGCTCGCTCGCTCGCTCGCTCGCTCGGAGATCTCCCAACAGTCCAAAACCATCTCTGAGTGAGCAAGTCACCACCTCCCGCCCGCGTGGCGAGGCGGCAGCGTGTGCGGGCTGCGGTGCAGGCCAAATAAATGGGCACGGCAGGCCAGATCCGTCCTGTGGGCCATAGTTTGAGGACCCATGTATTACAGAGACTGGAGGTAAAAACGTTAAATGCCTTTAGTACAGCACAAAATATTGAGGGGTTGAAGTCCAACCTTACTCGCCGGCAACCAGGAGTTCCGTATCAGTGAATGAGCAAGCCCACTGAGGGAGACCCCAGCTTTGCACCTTTGATGTCAAGCACATCCTCAGTAACCAATCAGTGCTAGAAGTTGATCTCATTTTTTTTTGTCTTTGTTTTATATTTATGGCTTACAACCATCCTTGCTGATGTCAACAAGTAAATAACTGTTTCCAGATCTTTGGAAAAGAACTGTGGATTTCACATAGTAAACATTTTGCATAATGAATGGTTCCAATGGCCATTCATAGCTAGCCGTATCCTTGACAGTACTGGCAGATTTCCTCCCAAAAATTGTTACTCTTAGGGCAAGTCCAAAAAGTGTGAACTTAATCTGCTTAAGCCAGTTGGCCTGGCTGCAAATATCACTTTGGTCAGTGGTCTTACAGGAAGGTGTATATAGAAATGTAGTTGTAACTGTTGCTGTGAAATGATGAAAACAATTTTTTAAAAATTGAAACACTATGGGAACTTTTCAAAATGAAATGAATTATGTGTTTGATCATGTATGTATAATATGAATAATTCCCTGAACAGTTCTTCTGCATAGCTTTATCTTGTAATATCACGGTCAGTAAACAGTTACAATAAAAATGAATTTAGAACAGAAATAAATGTATTTATTATGTTTCTGTACCACTAAATAGGCACATCTCTTTTGGTAATTCACAAAATAAGATCTAAAAGCATAGAAAACAATAGCATAACAAAGCATAATATTAAAATATTTACAAAGTTAAAACAGAATAAATCTAAAGCCAATCAACGGCAGTGATTGGTTAGAATTTTTAAAGGCTTTAGGTAGCCAGCAAGAAAATTCTTCAGACTTTGGAATATTTGACATGTTGAGTGCAGGGTATGCCAGCCCTGAAGTGATGGTGACAGGAGACATGCATGCCTTCACCCAGTTTGTCCTGCTTTCAGTGTGAGAGAAATAAAGCTCAGGTGACTTCCTATTGTAACTTTCTACTGTAAGTGGCTTCCTACTGTAAAATGTTGCTGTGCACAAAAATGTTGCTGTGCACAATGCAGTACTGTAGTGAAGGTGTATGTCCGACTGTGAAAATGTCTTTTTCTATTTCCCCCAGGCTGGCCAAACCTTAACATTTGCAGTTGTGCAAACAGCCTATGCCAACGGGAGCTCTACACGTTACTTAGAAGAAACCATGAAGGTATGTGTTCTGGGCAGCCATCACTGGCTTTCCTGCTTAAACGTTACTTGTAAGCAATCTGAGTCTAATCATAAATGCTTCTCAAGGCTCTGGAAAACAAATGTAGAAACAAGGTCGCCACACATACAATGCAGGTGAACTTTTTGGTAACTGAGAATTATGTGCAATGCCCTAGCCAGAGTAGGAAAAGTTCCCGAATTTATTTTTTGTCCAGTATCGGTTCAGTTGCTAAGATTATAACTGGATTCAGAGGACTGGGTTATATGGAGATTGGCTTTGTAAAATGACTGCATATAAAGGGTTGTGTTTCTGCCAGCGGAAAGGAAACAGCTGGCCGAATGGTGCCATGGCACCCTCACCCAAGTCTGCCCCAGGGAACTGGGGGACAAGGGGAAGTCATGTTCCATGGGCAGATGTCTCATGCATGATATCGGGCTTAGGCAGTTGCTTCTCAAGTGGGCATTCCTGTGGTCTCATGACAGATGTCCACATGTTTTCTGGTGGGGTGTGATTTGTAGCTTTGGGTCTTGGGGTCTGCGGGGGTTAGTTACTCGGCACTGAATGGCTGCTCCATATTCTGTAAGGCAGGGACTGAGTTCAGACCGCATAATAACGCACTCTTGGGTGTTGTTGAAACGTGTTGTTGTGCGTCCTGAACCCAGCTGAGATAACAAACTATGGTGAGCAACCCACAGTTCACAACACAACAGCAAATCATGGGTTCTCCTCAAGGGTTGTTCATAATTAATGTGTTCATGGCTTGTGAATTCAGCTGGACTCAGAAAACATCGCCCACACTGCAGCAGGCAGGCCTGAGTCAGCATCCCCTGTGAGTGATTGTGATGGAGCAACTTTCTAAATTTACTGGATATCTTTCCAGAGTTCTTTGCTCTGTCTCGGTAGCAGCAGCTCTGCTGTAGTGTCTTTCTCAGCTTTGGTCAAGCAGCCAGTAGCTCAGACTTGTTCCTTGCAAACCTCCCTCTCACCCCAAAAGATGCTTCCTCTCACAAAATGGCACACTGGGCACTAGTCCCAGGCTCCTCACTCACAGAGTTCATCATAGCTACAGGCCTTGGCTTCTAAGGGCAACACTTTAGGTCCTATCAAAGGTGACTTCCTGCACATCTTCTCCTAGGTTCCTGTCTACTGTGCCAAAACTGGAGTGAAGCACCTGCATCATAAGGCCCAGGAATTTGACATTGGTGTTTATTTTGAAGCAAATGGACATGGCACAGTAAGTACTTACTTAACCAATTTATCGACCATCTTCAAGTGGATTCCAGGGTGGTGTACAACAGAGTAAATACGTTAGTGACCCAAATGGATAAATAAAGGGCTGAAGTCAGCCTTTGTCTCATTGCAAGGAGACTCACTGAGATCAGAGGGATTTAAGTACTTCATGCCTAGGCTTTCATCTAATTTATTTAATTTGATCCAGCAATATTTGGGCTTGTGATTTTCCTCTTCTCCTCTTTTATCTACTTCATTCCCAAACTCAAATCTTAAAGAGTAAAACAAAAGCAGCTCATTATGTTCCTAGCTTAACAAGTAAGAATATTTTACCTACTACAGTCACGTTTACTGATCTCTTCCCCTCATGTCTCTTGTATTTTTAGAATGGTGGCTCTGTGTATCGCAGGCGTGGATGGCATGTGGCCCTCCAGCCATTGTTGGGCTGCAGCTCCCATCAGTCCTGGCCAGTGAGCATAGCCAAGAGTGCGGAGTGATGGCAGTTTCAGCCTAACATCTGGGGAGGCTAAACATGACACACCCCTGATGTATCAAGTTGATCCCATGCCACAGTTCTTTGACATAGTTAAAATCCTAGGATGAGTTCCAGGCTCTAATTTGTTGTTGATTATGAGCCCTGAATACCAAGCCCAGGGAAAGTCTAGAGCAGGGATCCTCAAACTTTTTGCACAGGGGGCCAGTTGAAAGGTGCTGGTGGTGGGCACGGGCCGGCAAGGCGGTGTCAGCAGCGTGTGCGGTGAGGTGGGGGCGGGCGAGGTGGGGGCACGTGGTGAGGCAGCGGCTTGCTCACTCGGAGGTCATTTTCTCCGAGTGAGCCTAAAATGATCTCTGCGCAAGCAAGTTGCTGCCTCCCACCCACAGGGGGCATGCAGAGCCCTCTCAGTCGGCACGTGAGCCAAGTCGCCCCAGCATCGCCCCAGCAGCCGAGCATCGGATAAGAGCACACATAGGGGCCATGCGCATGCTCAGAAAGGAGTAGTGGCGCCAGGCAATGACGTTATGAGCCGCATGACCAGTCAGTGCGCTGCCAAGTGTGTGTATTTGCTTGGACTGGCTGTGAGTTGTTTTTTCTAAACTAAAACCCCAGTTTCCAGGTTTTATTACAGTGTTGGCACTTTGCAGTAAATAAGTGGCTTTTGGGTTGCAGTTTGGGCACTCGGTCTCTAAAAGGTTCTCCATCATTGGTCTAGAAGAAGGTCAGGGCTGCTCCAGGCTCTGTTCTGAGCTTCCCAGACATTGCAGGCTCCAGCTTGGGGGAAGGGCATTGGACTGCATGGAGCTTTGCTCCAATCCTTGCAACTTTTTTTGTTTAAGGCAGTCCCCCCCCCCCCCCCCGTTTTTTGGGTCCTCCAGTTTTTTGGGAGACACTCCCACCATTAGTGTTCAAAGGTGCTGGAAGCTGTTGCTCAAAACAGGTGGGAGAAGCTGGTTTTGGGACAGAATGCTTTGTCTTTCAGGGGGCACGACTAAAGCTTAGCACCCTGGGTTGGAGCCCAGCTTCCTCTTATGTAAAGCAAACCCATTGAAATCAGTGTTGTTTAAGTTAGCCACGAACAGCTCGACTTTCATAGATTTGAATGGATCAAGTATGACTAGGTCCTAATCCAGCCAGTTCCCTTGACTCCCTGCCCCTGTGTTGCAGTGAAAATTGGATGTGTCTCAGTTGTTGTGTCTTTTGGGGAGGAAAGGTTGGACGGGCAGCCTTGCTTTCCAAACCACAGTGATGCAGTCGGAAGAAACATATTCCATACATGAAGCACCTTCTTTTTGGGGAACCACAAGATGAAAGAGATGGTGGCCATGTTTTGTCCCTTCTGATTACTGAGCATGTTTTTCTTTCCAGGTACTGTTTAGTAAAGCTGCAGAAAAGAAGATTAGATGCCAGGCTAAAGAGGAAAAAGACATTGAAAAAAGAGAAGCTGCAAAGATGCTTGAAAACACAATTGACTTAATAAATCAGGTAGACATGTTGACGCAGAACTAAACTTTGCATGTAAAGGTGTTCAAAGTTGTTACAAAGCATCTCCTATGTGAGTGTAGTACATAGAGGCAGAGTCAGCCATGACTATCTGCTGCCATTGATTTCAGTGGGCCTACCCTAATATCTGGATTCATGCAAATTATGCTTTCAAAGTTAATGATATCGCATCAGGTAGTAAGTGTAATCCTAGTTATGATTTTGTGATGGGAAAAGGATGCTCTGCATCTGTCACTGGATGTGCTGTCCACCTGGACCCTCTAGACTTCGTTGGGATTATTATTAATATTATTTGCCCTGCCAATCTCCTTGCCATCATGCTGTAGGAGGGGAGATTGCGAAAGCATGTAAACCACAAGAGTCACTGTAGCTCATTCTCCATAGTGTAAGCCATGGTTTATTGTGCCATCAGAAAAAGACTTTGCATGTAACAGCAGACCGTGGTTTAATTAATCATGATTTGTTAGATTGTATGTTGTTCCATGCAAACCTAGCATTGTAGGTTAGAATTGGTTCTTTAGCATGAAGAACCCATGAAGAGAACCCATAGTTTATTGTTGGGTTGTGAACTGGATTACTTAAACCTTGTGTTGTTAATTCCATCTTAACATTAGAATTAATGTTAGAATTAACATCAGAACCAAGACTCATGGGCTATACATAGTTTTTTCAACAGGGCGCAGAGGCAGTGGGCAAGAGCCCACACGCAAGCCTCTTGACATGCCACCACTGCACTGCCCCAAAGGCAGTTGTGAAGGAGGAGGAAAGCTGCCCTGAAACAGGAAAGCATGGTTTGTTTAATCAACCGCCAGATAAATGCTGTGTACAGCAACAAGCCATGGCTTCAGTAAACTATGAGTTAATATTCCATGTGAACCATGCCAAATGGTCATCGATTCCTTTTAGACTTCCTGCAGAATTGCTTGTTTCTGCAGAAGAAATTGCAGAAGAAATGGTGGCCCTGCACATGGACTCAACCCTTTAACGGACAGTTTTAAAGCTCACTGAATGTGAGAATCTGGTTTATGTAATTGGTATTGAAGCTGCCTCTACAGAGTGGTTTTCTTTATTCTCATTTTCATATATACTAGACTATTGGTGATGCTATCTCGGATATGCTTGTGATAGAAGTGATCTTGGCTCTGAAGAACTTCACAATATCGCAGTGGGATGCCATGTACACAGATCTTCCTAACCGGCAACTCAAAGTGAAGGTTAGTGGGAAAGCAAAACCGAACAGAAATAGCGGCGGCGGCAATGAATCATTGCAGGGTAGCTTGCCCCCTACCTTGCCTGCAAGTGCCAAGTCCAGTGTTGTGGCACACCCAAGGGGGCTTTTCTTACTTGCAGGTTCTCCATCTTCCTGGTTAGCCGGACAGCAGTTGTGATGCTGGGCACGTTGTCACATTCTTGCTAGATGGCCAGAAACTGTGGATTTCAGGCAGCCCAACTTTGGTACTTTCTGAATGCACAGCCAGCTTCAGGTGTTTGGCTCTTGCTGGCTGGTCTGCTAGCATTGCTTGCAAGTTGTTGGAGATAATCTGGAGTCAATCACTGCAGAAAGCTGTACCTTCTTGAAAAGGGCCTTCTATTACTTCACTGCCTAGGATGTCCCTACTGGAGATGGGTTATAACTTGGGTGGTGCATACATGGGTAATTAGATCAAGCTATCATTCATACTTTTAATTGTGCTCTGTAATTATAACCCATCAGCTTTTAGTTCGTCCCTGCTTTGGAACAAGACAGTGTATTCAAGACAGTTCCCCCAAACTTTACACATGCAGAATCTGTAACCTTGGGGCAGATTATCATCCAATTCTGTCTCATCTTCCCAACATATAGTTGGGAAGATGAGACAGCAAAACCACACCTTCTGCTAAGATCACGTGAATCTGCTATTGCTGTAGTTTTACAAAATGCATCAGTCCGATTAGAGTTACAGTGGGCCAGATTGTATCACTTGCTTTGACTTGGGACTGGTAGGTTGCTGACAGACGAGTTATTGACACTACGGATGCTGAAAGAAAGGCAGTGACACCCCTTGGGCTGCAGGAGGAAATTGACAACCTCGTAAAGAAGTTTAAATCAGCTCGGAGTTTTGTTCGTCCATCTGGAACAGAAGATGTCGTCAGAGTCTATGCTGAAGCAGACACCCAGGTAAGAGCCAAAGTAACTGAGGTTTAATGCAATATGGTTGAGATAGATTTTGCATGCATACCCTGGATCCCTTTTCTTTCAATTTCAAGGTGGTTTTTATAACCTTGCAACCCTTATTGTTCAAATTACATAGACATGGTTCAGCACTAGATGGTTCACAGATTCAGTTCAACTTCCATTCTGTCCCAACCTACCTGTTACCAACTTACTTTCGTCTTAGGTTTGTTCTTTGAGGGAGCGGGACAAGGAGATAATTCTGTTGTTTCTGCACTCCCTCTTGCTTCATCTTTCAACTCTCTGAGTGATTTTGAGCTTAGATACAGGAATGGGGTATAAAAGGGCCTGTAAAAGATATCTGTATACTTTTCTGCCTCTTTTTCCTGCTTTAAGCACAGATTGAAAAAAGCAAGAGGGAGCAGGGAGAGGCGGGCAGGTGGAAGAGATCTTATGCCCTTTTGCCTGCCAAGTGGCAAAACATGGCTCAGGGAAGAAAATGGTGAGGCAGAAGAGAGTGTTTATTAGAAATCTCTGCTCATGATTCAATATCCCCCTCTGATGTTGTGCCCTGAGCATTCCTTTAACAATGTGCTGCTTAAATGCAAAAAGCAGGGACTGGGGAGCTGATCATTGCCAGGCTTGTGGCGGGTGGGAGGAGGGAGTTTAGTCTTCTGACTCTGCTGCTATCCTGAAAGATGCCCACTTATTTCAGTTTTTTCCTCTTCTCACCTCCAGGAGAACACAGATAAACTTGCACACGAAGTCAGCCTGGTTGTCTACCACTTAGCAGGGGGAGTTGGAGAACCACCCAAGCCTGTTGCTTCATGAAGCACCATTGTTCAAACTGGACATAGCTCCTCTCCATTTCTTTTTGCTATTTCTTCATCTTTGCCAAATCAAATTTTACTAGCTGAAACTCATCAGTTTTTCATCAAAGCTGCTTTAGAAGTGGATTGCCACTGTCTCTTAAGTTGCACTAAAAGTCAGTACTGAAGTCTTAACTCTGAATAATTTTCAGATACACACTGATGATTAAATTGTGACAAGCACACTTTTTGGCAACAGCAGTGGCTTCTATTTGAAAAAACTTTTTACTGCTTGTTCCTTGGAAGTGCTCATCGGACCATTGCTGTTTCCTGATCTTGGGAAAACAGGGATGTTCCTGTTCTTCTTATGTTTGGATTGTGTCCTCAGTTCTTTCTTTGGCACATAAACACCTGAGCTACCATCCACAGAAGGAGCTGGGCTTGCTTCATTTGGTCAAGGACCACTTTTATGCTGAGCAAGCAGTAGGGAGCTGCATGTTCAGAAGGTTTGGCCAGGACCAAGTTTAGGTAATCTTCACTGCAGCTTCTTTTTTTACTTGCTTAATTTCTGCTGAATTTCACTTTTAATGTTATAGCATTTTTGTTTCCAACGGATTCATCTTTTATTCATTTATTTCTATTGTATTTTAATATTCCACTCTCCAAAATAGCTCCTAGTTGCCCATTTGCAGTAGTGTCATGATGTATCTTTGATCAGATTGGTAGGATTTCCAACATGTTTATATTCAGAAAAGGAATCGGAATCTTCTTAAGGAAGCTTAAGAATCTTATGAACTTAAGAGGGCGTCTTGTCTCTTTGTGGCAGCAGCAGGCAATTTTATGGCTGTCAAAGAGGGTACAGGCAACCCCGTGCCACAGGAGGCTAACCTAGCGTTCCTCTGTGCCAAATAGCCTCGTGAGAGAGCACACACTGACCTATTTCTCAGAGAGGGGGCACTTGGAGATTCCAGCAATACAGGTGGTGAGGTGGGCCATTTTGCTTCAGATTCATGAGGATTCCTTGAAGGATGGCCAGCTGCATCTCCTACTGCATTGCTAGTGCTGAAGAGCCATTTGCTGGACTCTTTTTGATAAACTTGAGGCCCACTCATCACTGCCATCTGACAGTAGGTCAAGATGATGGCTTCTTTTTATGGGGCCACATACTACCTGAAAACACACCATGACTGTGCCCATCGCTCTTTCTTTCATAAAAACACCTCTGCCCTGAATTGAATGGGTGCGATTGCTCAGAGGTTCCTCTGCCCTTCCTCCCCCATAGCAGTCTGAGGGAGAACAGGGAATGTATTGTATCTGCTATGTGACTTTTCACTGTATCCAGATGTGCATCAGAGCAGGACATAAACTTATCACCCCTGTTATTGGCTGAATGTGTAGGGGGGGAGTGAGGAAAAAACAGAGCCCTTAAAACTGCTTGTGTGTAGCTTTGCTTGAAAGCCACTAAGTGCCATGATTCATATGCCTTGCTTCTAATGATCAAACCAGCACTAATATTATAATAAATCTCAATATTTCTTACATGATTTCATCATTTTCTAAGCAAAAATCATGGAGTTTTGGGGTTATAAGCATAAATGCAAAGGTGTTTGCTACATGCTATGAGTTACACACAGGTGTAGCATTCAGAATCTTGGCACCTGCCCAAAAGTGAGGAGCCCCAGTTGCCATGGCAGGAAAGAAAATGTCTGGCGCCTTGACTCTGAGAGCAATGCTGATTGAATCTAAGCAGAAGGCCCTAGAAGTGACGAAGGACGCTTGCATTACTTAATTTTTTCCATACTGCTAGCCCACCCCATGACTGGAAAAGCATTCCCCTTTAAAATGAGGCATAGGCACCCAGACAGAAAAACCAAGCACAGCTAGCAAAAATGTGCAACTTGTATTGTAGATTTTCTCAGACAGATCTCAAGATGACAAAAACAAAAAGTACCATAAATATTAGGCACCATAATCAATATGAGCCAGTGATATTTCAACTTGATTCAGGCCACATCAAGAACTTATTTACAGGTATTTAAATTAAATACATCCTGAAGTATACATTACATACAAAGTATGAAAAAGGAAACTATACACTCTGGAAGGATGGAGTGATTTCATTAGAAGTTAAAGTTACATAAACGTTTTGCCATTCATACCTCATGTCTTAATGACCCCTTCCAGAAAGTCCTTCTCTACCATCTCCTCAATCTTCTGCCTTGCTTTGCTGGCAAATGTCTTTTGGTTTTCCATTTTGATGTCCTTGTTGGGGAAAGAAGTCGGGTAAAGCATGGGGCTCCCTGAATGGCCGATGCTCCTGCTTGTGACTTTGCTGTTAAAGACTTGGCTCAGGACATTGAAGAATGGCAGAAGCTGCTCCATGCTGCGGATGGCGCAGATGGTCAGGAGCAAGTGACCAGGTTCCCAGTTCAGTATCTTCCCTGAGCTATCTTCCTCTGGGTTTTTCTGCAAGTACAAAGACAAGTAGCAAGATCCAGCTACCGTACCGTATTTTGCCGGGAGATCTGAATCAAGAGATACGGCTTCACATGCTTTGTCTGGTCAAAAAAACTCACCCCATTTCTGGTAGCTCCTAGTATGCAAGAAGCACAAGGCAGCTTGGAACTAATTTGTATCTTTCAACATAAACAGTGTTTTTATCTGCAGTCGTGAATGTACTTGCTCAGTTCTTACGCTGTATTATATTTAATGTACCTCAGTTCAAGCGCCTGAAACTATTCCAAGAGAGATTGCAGAAGTTGTTTCAAGTAAATTCCATTGCTTCGTTTATCTAGAGCAGGCGAGGGAGCCTTTGACCCACAGTGCTTCTGTATTCCAGCACATTAGAGTTCTCCCCAAGCTCTTGTCTCTGATCAGCTACTGATCAGACACAACCAGTTTACTGCCACAGTGAGTAGGGCCAGTGGATAAAACTGCCAATCATTCAATCTGAGTTCTGCTTTTTTCTAAGTAGAGTTGGGTTTGGTATTTGGGATACAGTTTGAAAGTGCTGCTAAAGTATTCATTCCTGCTTATTTTGTGAAGGTTTTAAGGTTTCTGTTAGAATCACTTATTGGGCCTGTCTACCAATGGAATTCATCCTTTGAAACCATTTTTGAATTGGAACCCAGCTTTTAGATTGTACAATAAGTGAGCCCAATTTTTTTTCCAAAGTATCATAAAGTATCAAGGGTGGACAAAAATAAAAGCTCCTCAAAGCAGTGATATAAAAGTGAACAGATGAACTAAAAATACAACCCTGGTTCCCGATGATTACTCCTCCCAATCTGCCAAGTTGCAGCTTTTATAGCTTTGGTAGAACCTTACCTTAAACACACTGACTGAAAAGAGAAATATGCATATATGTAGGTGCCTGAATGTATTTTCAAGGGCGGAAAAATCTGAGGCTTTAGAACTTTGTCCTTTTGCCAAGACATGGCTAATTGTAATGAAGGTTAACCTCACACTGAATGTCACAGCTACAAGAAAAACAAACATATACGCACACACACATCCCTTTTTCCTGGTGGATTAGGGTCTGAAAGTATGATTGATGAAAATTACACTTCACCTAAGCTGGTTTTCTTTAAAATTTGCAGGTTAGTAATCACACAACTAAGTTATAACAACTGAAAAGAGACAAAAAGGTAAAATACCTTTGCTCTTTTTCGAAGCAATTTTGCTAGTCGTACCACATATGGTTTGAATTCCCTTTGGTGTGTGCCTTGTCTTCGCACCTCCAACCCTGAATCATCTGAAGCTTCAGGAATAAAGGCCCACCGATACCTGTTAAAGAAAAATGGAGTAAAGTCACCATGGAAATGCCTCTTGCCTGTCTAAGCAAGATAGTTTTAGTTAGAATATTAGTTCCTGCTCTTCTGAAAATATTTTTATCCAAATACACAATAGCCAACCAGTTGCTTACAGGAAGCAGAAATACTTTCCTGCTCATAATCCCTGGGGACTGGTCCATAGAGGCATCCTGCCTCATGCTGAAGGTACCATACAGCCATGAGGATTAGTTGCCATTGACCGCCTTAAAAGTTTTTCTAATTTCTAATTAGCTTTCTAAGTTCTCTAATTTCAGTTTATCCAGGTGGAAATCCGTAACAAAACCTTCTTGTAGTGAATTTCAAAGCACCACATGAAGAATGCTTTCCTTTTATCCATCCTAATGTGAAGCCATGAGAAACCTCTTCACAAATTTGTGCCCGCACCAGAGGGGCTTTTCTCCCGGCTTACTATTACAGCAACACAAACACCAAGAGGCCACAAAAAGCGGCCCTTGTTATAGATACAGTCAACTCTATCCAACGCACACCTGGATTTTTGCTTAGAACAATTTACTTACATTTGAAACTGGGGAAGATTCTCAGAGGGCAAAGCCAAGGCTAAATCCAGAAATTTGCAAGCTGATAAATAAAGGTTGAGCCACCTCTGGCTGTTGTAGGAGGTGGAGAAGCCGTTGCCTCCTGTGTATGTAGTCTCTAGACCGGCAACTGATGGGCCTGAAGTCCTGCAATTCAAATGCAATGGCTCTACAGGATATTCTTCATTAGTTATACCTGCTCTTCACAAATCAATTCTGGCAACTTAGAGAGGCTTATGCTATAGAGAAACTATTCTATATTACCTTTCAGGGTGCTACATGAATAATTATATTAAGGAGATTTTAGAGTATATATTGTATCTGCCATTTAAAAGCAATGTAGCCTGAACAGCAGTAGCAACATTCTATGACCCTTTTTGGCACACCACACAAAATGGCATTTCAACACATCCCTGAACTGTCAGGTGTGTTTAGCAGATGGACATGGCTGTCAGGCAGGGCCAGCACTCGGAGACCCCCAGGAGGGCCACATCCCAACAGGCAGTCCGGTGGCCTCCTTGCCTTGCTGCCACTTTGCACGCACTCTGAGCAATGGAGCAGGAAGTGACCCAAGGAAAAGAAGCACCACCTTCCCCTCTCGGTGGTGTCAGCGGGGCCCAGATGGAGGAGGGAGTGAATGAGCAGCAGCAGCAACCAGAGCAAGGAGGCAGGCACAGCTCCAGCCCTCCCTTACGAAACGTTTACTGGCAAGAGAAGTGGCACACAGATGCATTTCTGACTCACATGAATGCTTTAAAGAAAGCACCTATGCAGTCTTGCAGATGATATATTAAAATGGCATAAAGATGCCTTTGCCTATGATTTGGTGGTGGTGGGGAGTGGAGGGCAGTCAAAACAGGCTGATCAGCAATAGCAAGCCATTGACCAAATATTTTATAACTGCTGCACCGTAAAGTAGTTTTCTCAGGACAAAATTAGGTAACACCCAAAAACAAACAGAAAGCTGTGCAATGCCTTCCCAGTGTTTTGGAACAGCAGTGATGGTGCACCCCCTACCCGTTCCTTCTGTAGCTATCAGCAATCATCACAGTAAGTACATATGTTTACTAATGATTTAGTGTGTTATTTTTACCATGCAAAGTTTTGCCTGAGCAACTCGATGTTTGTAAAATGATGGAATAGAACATATGGCATGATATGAGATGAATAGTTTGTTTATTGGTGTTTGTTATTAGCACAAAGTATGTTTCTTTTTTTATAGATGGACTGAAAAGATTTCTTCTAAATGAGTAGCATAGAATAATGTTCACCTAAAATAAATCAGAATACCAACCACTGGTATTTCATCTACTATGCAAACAGGTAGATGAACAAAAAGCAACTGACTTTACCTTGAGATATCTTCATCCGCTGTGAGTTCTTGTTCCATAAGTAAAAATACTTGGACCTGAAGGTCAAAATGCCACATTATAAAAACATTCTTCATAAACTGGCATAAAGGATCCTGTTGTTTTGTTCAAAATGGCAGAGGGAACAAAGCTTCACCCACGAGGAAACAAAATAGAAGTCAACTTTCAGATCAACTACCAGCTGTCAAAGCCCCATCCTACTCCCAGAGCACCATGAAAAAGGCTTCTGTGGACGTCACTCCATGCAGCAGCAGCAGCTCATACATGAATCATGAATGATTATGAGGTGGGGGGCAAAGACTTGGGTCTTCACTTACTGGCTGATGACTGGGGGGGAAAGGTTCATGCAAGCAACCCCAGACATGTAATTGCAGCTGTACGCATGTGACACAGAATGCAGGTGGGTAGTTTATCCCACCTTATAAACTATGTATTTATTTCTTGCAGAAACTTTAGTTGTTGTGCAGGTGGGTTGAACTGGCCTGTATATAATGTTTAGACTGCTCAAACACTTTGTACAGCTTAACATTCCTACCATTCTTGTAAACAAAAACAAAACAAAAAAAATCCCTCTGCTTACATTTATTAAGCCACCTATAACCAAAACTAACAATGGACATGGTTGCGTGTTCATTAAATTAATCTCCTGGCTTCTTTCTAAGTGTGATACTTTGTTCTTTTAAGGATTTGTAATGACTCTGAAGGAAGGGGCAGGATATATAGGAACACCATCTATCCGTCTGAACTAAAAGTTCTTCCAGAGCAACACTAGACTGCATCCAAGCAAACTCTTAAAAAAAAAAAAAAAGCCTGCCCTAAGACTTTTAGGATCACAAGTAAACTGCAGCAAAGGAAAGAAGGAGATCATACAAGGCTGTAAAATTTGCACTCGGAGGAAAGTTAGGCTGGGAGCAACAGTACTCACAACAGAAAACGTAACCCTGCATTGAATCCACCACATGGGAATGTGTGTTGGGAACCCTGAACCATGCTGTGCAGTACAGTCCACATTTGACCTAACTGCAGCTAACATCTCTGATGAAACAGTTTGTACAAATATTAGGACATGGTTAGCTCTTCTAAGAAAAGTTACGATGCACCACAAAATCCTGATTCCCAACAGGAACTCACCAGTTCTGTGATCATGGTGGGCCAAAGTGAGGTAAGGTGCTGTGGAGACATTCTCAGAAGCAAAACTCGAAAAAACAGGAACACTTGCGAGTGAAGGGTGGGCACTTGGGGCAGACGGAGGCTTTCCACCAGCCGTTCTGAAATGGTGGAAAGAGAAGAATCCATCAGCTCAGAAGTTTCTACTGATTAGGAAGGGCACATTCTAAGAAGAAGGTGACGGCAGAGGATGAGGTGGCTGGATGGAGTCACTGAAGCATTTAGTGTGAGCTTAAGTGGACTCAGGGGGATGGGTGGAGGACAGGAAGGCCTGGAGGAATGTTGTCCATGGGGTCACGATGGGTCGGATACTTCATGACTAACAACATTCTGGACGAAGAAATGTTTCACTGATTAATCATGTGGGGGCTGAATGATTGATTCAATTTCCTTTGTGCATATATGTACAGACACACACATACAAATCCCACATGTGGCACACATAATGGGGAGGGTTTCAGGAACACAGGCTTCATTGCACACTTATCATAATGGATCCACTGAACCCAAGAGGAATGCACTGACTGAAATCTCATGGGTATCAGTGGGTCTGATCTAAGTATGTTTCAAGTGTACTACCAGATACAGAACAACAAAGTCAACAGTACACATTAATAAAACATTGTGTCTACTTTGTTGTGCTGGGTAACTGTTGAACATGAGGAGCTGGAGTAGCCCATAATTTCCAAGCACTAAGAGATCATTATAGGACACACATGATTTTGCCCAGCCCTGCATAAACAATGTCCTTGACCTCTCCTTCCCTCCTGGCAGGTTCTCCAGTCAGATCTGGAGCATGTGGGAGAGGATGCAGGGGAGAGAGTGTCCATTCAACTGGTGGAGAGTCAGATACAGCATAACTGTCCCTGAAGAAATGGATGGCTTTATTTACCTTGAATATCCGGAAGGTATTTCTGGTATTGGTCCACTTCACTGCTAAAAATGGCAAAGGCCAGCCTCTTCAGGAGCATAGCCCGCTGTTCAAGCTCAACATCCCGGTTAGCAAACAGATTGAGTGAACTGCTCTGAGCTACAGCCACGCGAGCTGGAAAAGGAACAAGGCAATGGTGAAGAGGCTTTTACTGAAGACGAACCTCTTGACTGAAAGATCATTTAATGTTATCAAAGTCACTAGTCAGAATGGCCTTCTGCACTTTATGCACATATGCTAGATAAAGGTTCCACTCCAAGGATACTACTGAAGACACACATATGTAAGAGGGTATTTAAGATTTGTGTGTGTGACTCAGTTATCTTGTAGCATAAATATGGCACCACAAGTATTTCAGCAACCTGCAGTTTTGCTCGGTAATACTCCATCTGTATTTTTATGATTGCACTGAGAGTGGCCCAGAGAGCCTCTGGCTATGGGGCGGCATACAAATGCAATAAATAAATAATACTCTAGGTCAAGCATTTGTTTTGAAAAAACATCTTTGGTTTAGTGATTTTCAACAACTTTTAAACGGGAATCATAAAATCTTTCTATATTATACTCTTTTGTAAATTACAGGGAAACTAAATTGTGTACAGCAGCAAAAAAAAAAAAAAAAGGCAATTGTTGAAGCAATGATGGTGAGAATCCAAACTTCAGTTGCATTAAAAGGAATAAAAAGGAATAAAAATCAAGTTAGAGGAGACATAATCCGCAGAAGGGTGTTCCTACATCTTTGCTACCTGTCATCATACAGCTCCTGTTTAACTGAAGTCCTGGACCAAGCAGTGGGCTGAAAATGTCATCTTATAGGTCCCTTCCACCTCTACAATTCTTGGAGGCGTAAGCCTTGACGATACCACTAGTTAGCAAGGTGGGGAGGCAAAGGAGAGCACCACCATGGATGTGAAAAGATGTGGTAAGAGGGATTAGATGCAAGAGGAACCTCTGTAGGAAATGGGCACTGGGGCAAGTAGACAAAAGGGTATACCAGGAGGAGGAGGCCCGTTGCAGAAGGATTCTCAGCAAGGCTAAAGCTGATACGAGCTAAGATTTGCAAAGCAACAAAAAGGGCTTCTATCAACATGTAGGCAGCATTAGACTCTGGTGTGCCCACAACTGGAGTATTGTGTTCAGTTCTGGGCTCCACATTACAGGAAGGATATAGCCAGGTTGGAGTCAGTGCAGCGCAGGGCCACAAGGATGGTGGTTGGATTGCAGGGAAAACCATATTGTGTGAGACTGAGGGAGCTGGGTCTTTTCAGCCTGGAGGGATTTGTTGGCGACATACTGGCATGTGACGGGGTGTCACATGGAGGTGGGTAGAGACCTGATCTCCCCTGCAGAGGAGGGCAGAACGCATTACAATAGAGCAAAGGGAACCAAGGTTCAATTTGGATGCCTGACTGTTAGGACCCCACAGGTATGGAATGGGCTTCCACGGGAGGTGGTTGAAGCCCCATTGGTGAGGGTGTTCAAGGATGCACTGGACATGCTCATGGTAGGCATGCCATGAGCAGAGCTGGCTGGTGCCGGGGTCAGACTAGCTGGCCCGGGAGGTCCCTTCTGACTTGTTCTGTTTCTATGATTCCTTCTGGCACAGCTGAGGTGCAGGATCAACCATGATTGATTAATTAGCCAACATTATTAGCAATTTCCAAACTTGTAAACATGTGTGGATTTTAAAGCAAGGACTCACTCATCAAGTCTCTAAATGTGGTTTTGTCGTGTGTCATCAAATTATCCATAATTGCTCTCCAACTAAAAAAGAAGGAAACAGATATTGTGATTTTTTTTAAAACGCAGTATTCTACTTTTGTTTAAATAAAAGAACAGCAGGAGATGCTCCATTCAAAATCCTGCAACATACTGGCATGATTGTGATTGTCTTAGAATCCAACGTGCAGATTCTGCAGCAGTCTAGCTTTTCCTGAATTGCACTGATTCTGTGGACTTGCAGTCTGTTTTTATTTTTTTCTGTAATGTATGCAGATTTAATATTAAGGAAGTATTACAATAAAAATATCCAACAACAACCAAAATATACATTTCCCAATCGACTAATGTGTGAAAACATGCATTCTGGAGTAAATTGTGTACCTTGGGGGATCTGTGCATTTTTGGGAGTGCAAATTTGTGCATGTGATATGAAATTTGTGCCAAATCCGATTCTATCAATGAGCCAGGTAAAGGAATGAGAGCTGCCTAACAATTTGTATAATGCAAATGGAACGGAGTTTTCATCGCTAATAGCAGCCTTCCCCAACTTGTGGCCTTACAGATGTGTTAGGTTACAACTTCCACGGTGGAGGGGTGATGGGAGTTGTAGTCCAACACATCTGGAAAGCACTGGGCTGTAGCTGAGTGGGGGTGGGGCATCTCAGAAGGCCCCAAGGTCAGTTGAAGGAGGGCTGGGAAAAGAGGCTTGTCTGAGGGCCACGCAAGCCCCTGCCAGCCAGTGGAGACAATTTTGAGGCAGATGGACACTAAGTCTATAGGACAGTTTCTGACAAAGCTGCAGCCTGAAGGGGACCTGTGCAAGAGTGGGGCTTTGAGTTATTTGCAGAATGGAGACTTCTGCTTATTTCCGTCACTGAGAAGCCTTTCATTTATTTGCCAGGCAACAGTATTTCAAAAAGCAACAGAAAGCCTTACTGATTAACACAAGAAGCATCCATTTGAAAGAAACTGGGATCCATGAAGAGGTCAAAAGCTTCCTTCTTCCACGCTCTCCTTGTATACTGATAACCGCTCAGACTGCTCAACAGCTGGACACAGGCTCGGTAACTGGGGGCATTGTGGGCACTGGGAGAAGGAAAATTCACCAAGTTTGAGATGACTGAAAACACTGCGCTTTAACATTCATATGACAAACAGTCCAGAATGCTTTAAAAGCATTCAAAATGATTGTAACTGCTATTGGTGTGCGAATCTGTGTCCGCTCTTGCCTGCTGCATCCATCTAAAACCCACTGCTGAAGATTGGGGAACCCTGCAGAGTTGAATTTGGCAGAGTGACAGCATGAACCCCAGTGTGGGGGACGTGAACTGCAGCACACCCCATCCTCTGTGCAGTCTCTGTCACATTGTGTTCCCTTCCAATGCACCTTTTAAAAACAGAAATAAGGCTGGAAGCATTGAGTTTGCTGCCAAAATTCTGTAGCAAACCACTATGAAGAATTGCAAAGGACAGATTTAGCTTGGAAACACGCCACTGTAGCAGCAACAAATTTAGGGCTCCCCCCCCCCACTAAGGGCAGGAGTGTGGCCTGAAGCAGGGCCACAGAAGGGGACAATATCCTTAAGCTGCCCATATTTGGACACCCTGAAATGAAAGAAGTACAGTCCCTGTATTAAAGGAAGCACTGAGATTTGTGTCTTGTTCATTCAAACAGCTCTGTGACGGGACAGCTTGGTCTTTCTGCCACAATAACTAATCTAGGTAAAAGTTAGAGAATCCATGATGAACTACACTTCAGCACAAGGAAATGTTATTGTAATAAACAGTGTAAATCTGTGTGGTTCAAACGACGTTTACTTCATGTTACTAGCTAAGTCAGCAGAGCCAGCCAGCCACTTATAGAATTCCTGCCATGGGCAAATGTTACAAAACATGCACTTTGTTAATATACAAATGGGTTACTTGGATGGTAATGCTTCCAGAAGCAATTGGTCGAGTTATTATGATATCAGGGAACTTCCTAAGTGTGGAAGAGACAGAGCTATTCTTTAAAACAAACACTCGTGTAATAGATGTTTTACGCTTGTAGTATGGTGAGATGCAAAATGTCTCAGAAAAGGACTGATTTTAATCAGCAGTGCTGTGCATGAATACAAAGACTGTACTTCTCTTTGTACTTGGAACATTACATGGATGTATGGATTCATTTTGACTAGCATAAGAAATTGGCAGTAAAAACAGCAGGAGCAACTCCAGAAAAACTAATTTGCGGAGCAAAGGGCTGGCAAAACTAGTGGGAGAAGGAGTTAATCCATGCTGCACAGGACCTTAATGTACTGTGACTGAATGCTGGAGTCACAGATGGGATACTGGGGAGAATTTGGAAGAGTGCCCACTAGCTCTTGGGACACCTCAGGGTTATTCCTGAAAAACAGAACTGATGGTCATTGCTTTTGACAACACTGGCTTGTGAGTGTTTTTCTCGTGCTGTCCAAGACTGCACAGAGTGTACTGCAAGCAAATTCTAACAGTTGCATCACCCAAACCATGTTATACTTATGCCAAATCCCACGTGTAATTGCAAAGGTACCTGTGATTGCGAAGGTAAGGCACAACATAGTGCATTATATTTACAAGAAGTGGAATAACTCTCTCTTTTTCATCGCTGTAGAAAACCATGTCTAAAAGATGAGCCAAAACCTAAAAGACAAACAAAAAATTTGAAAATGTTAATGATTTCTCTTATAAATATACCCAGGAGTTCTGTTTAAGGTAGGGACAACGTGTAATTCTCCAGTTGTTGTTGGACAGCAACTCTGGTCAAGAAAGCCAATGGTGAGGGATGATGGAAGTTGTAGTCTAAAATCTGGAAGACCACATGTCCCCTGTTCCTGACTTAAAGGATCTGAAAATATGCATCTGTTAAATATCTTTAACTATTTTTCAAAGGATAACTGTCAGGTTTCCAACTATGTTCATTCTCAGAACAGCAGAATAAAACATTATTTGACAAGTTTTGTTTCTGAAAGACAATGATTGTTTCAAGGAATCCACAAGATTTAAATATATGATGGACAATACAAAAATTTTGACAGATGGCAATTTGTATACCTATTGCAGGAATTATCTTGGCACTAACCCAAATCAGCCACTAACATAAATCTTGGCCACAGGGAGCACACAAATTTGAAAACATTATCATCATATCTGTGGAGTAGAAACCATGTTCTTGTGTAAATGCTTTTGATAAAAATACTGGCTGTGTTTGGACAGGCTATGGTTGAGCAAGACATGCACAAGCCTAGCGTCCCTGCTGTCTTCTCCTCAGCTTTTGCTAAGTTGTTTGACCTGTAGTCCAGAGTGCGGTTAGTTTCAAACAAATCATTTTCACACTAGGGTTTCCAAGTATTGCATTTCTGAAACTAACAATAGTTTTAACCACAGTTCTAAATGGAGATGGCAAACAACAAATAGCCAAAGTGGAAGAAAAAAAAAATCTGAACTTCTCTTAATCACAGGGGGAGGCAAATTTATCAGTACGATTTCCCTTACAGACAAAGAATATATCTAAAAAATTTATCCAAAAACTTATGCATGGATATCAGCCACCTCAAGTTCTCTTCTCTATTCTTTCTGGAGATCTGTTTTGCGTCCATAATAAGGGTAAACATGAATAACTAATGTGCAAGTACAATCCTTTGTCTATCAGTACTAGGTCTGAATGCCAATAGTACTCAAGATATCTTTCCTTAGCAAGGAACACTTCTAACTTGGAAAGTCCCATTTGCTACCAAAATGACCGCAGAATTGTACTAACATAATGGTGTTCAATTTTCCGCGTAGTCAACGACATTATATATTAAAACAATGAGCTGTGAATAAGGTCTATGGAAAAGGAAAAAAACTTACCTCTGAGAGCAGTGTTAAGGCATGAACACTATACACTGATGGAGTTATGCTTGAGGTTTCCAGAGCTGGAGATAACATATCTAAGAAAATTTTAAAAATGAAGAGGAAGATCTATTTGGAATATGCATATTGTGTGTGTCAATATCTGAAGCCATTCAATGAGATTTAATACTGACAGAAAAACAAACCAGTTTGCATTGGGATATACATCACTGGTGCCAAGTCTACCAACTTCATCTATGCATGTCAAAAATCGAATCACCTAAACTTTGACTAGAGAGGTGAAATGTTTTTGTATCAACTATGTATATTTTGCATTTCTGCAGAGCAATGAGAACATATGAAATAAATAATTCAGAAGTTGTGTAATGTTTTCACATACAATGGATGCTTATGGCTCAACTATATTAAGAGATTATTATATAACAAAATAATTTTGTTCTCAGAAAGAGATACCATTTATACCATGGGTGTCTGTGGGCAAAATTCCATTTCAGACAAATTGAACTAAAATTGGAAAACAGGGACACAGATTCCGCCCAGTGCCTGTGAAATAGCTGGGGCTGCATTCATGGATTCTTTCCTATCAAGTAACAGTTCTGCCAATTAGTTATTTGGCATCTAGGTGGAGGCACTTGGATTTTTTAAAGGCTCAGTCAGCATAACTTGAAGTGCTGAACGGGCAAGGGAATCACACAGAAGGACCCATCTGCCCACATGTGGAAGGGGTGGCCTTTAGTTGGATTTATTAGGAATTTTGTTCTAGTGTTACAATCAATCAATTCTGTAAACTGATCGGGTATTTTGGATATATAGGGGGAGAAACAAAATCACCTTCAACATCAGACTCCAAGTTGTTTCCATCAACCATTATCTTGGGAGAAGGCTTAACCTCTAAATTTCTTCTTAGCCATGTGGTCTGTTCCAAGGATGAGCCAGCAATTGCCCCAATGGCATCCACTATTTTATGAGTTACATCCTGACAGGGAAGAAAATGCCCACAAACAACAGAAAGCGTATCGTGCATAAGAAAAAGAAATTATCTATTTATATACATGAACAATATGTACAATTAATAAAGCCACGCCATTGTATAGAATGGCATAATGGTGGGACCGATAGCATTCACAGCTCTCCCTTCTAAATACAACAAAGCTATTATTGAAGAACATTAAGGCTTCAAATGGAACAATGATTTAAGGTGCCAGAAACTCTCTGAAGAAAATAAAATGCAAAATTATTCTGATGTGGTGAAAACTTAATTAATT
Source organism: Varanus komodoensis (assembly GCF_004798865.1). NCBI lineage: Eukaryota > Metazoa > Chordata > Lepidosauria > Squamata > Varanidae > Varanus > Varanus komodoensis. The sequence continues at coordinate 11,653,822 of NW_025335349.1, read as the reverse complement.
CAGAATTAATGCAATGTGATTCTGATATAGTGATGGATTTGTTCCACAATTTAAAAAAAATTGCTAAGAAACGCTGAGTAGCTTTTTCATTGAAGACAACAATGACCTGGAAGCTTGAACTACAAGTGGCCACACAGAGCGGCTTGCGGATCAATGTCTCATGCATGCAATGCTGCAAAAGGGCATCCTAAACACATTTTCCTTCACATGCTTTCCCTGCAGGGGCTTTTTTTTTTTAAGTAAGACGCCTGGTGTCTATAGAATGGATTAAGATGCAGCACTGCTAGTGGAGAGAAATTAAGCTGCTGTTTATGCCTCTTCTGTCATTTTTTTTACCCAAGTACTTTGTGACTTCCCATTTTAGTCAGTTTCACCCAGACTGGCTGAAGTTCCCTCTTCTAATAAATTTCAACAGTACTCCAACCACCACTAGGTTTGTGACAAGTCACTACAGCATTGCGCATGAAAGTTCAGCTGGTGTGAGGAAACTCACTGTTTAAGGTGTTAAACAAACAAACAAGCAAGCAAGCAAGCAAGCAAACAGACAAGTCGGTAAGCTCTAGTTCTCACTGCAATGAGACACCTGTTGCTGGACTGCAACAATCTGGAATACCAATAAAGGTTCATCATGTGTTTCCCCAAGCAAAAAAATTGTCCACATTGAAAACTACACTTCAGGAGAAAGATAAGACCTGTAAATTTGATAGGTGCCTTTGTCTCAAGCAGCATTCAGTCATGAGCACATGAATTCCCCAAGTGCAGTCTGAGATGGTTCAGGCCGGACACACATCTACCACCTTGGGCAGAACTAGGTTTAAATGCTTCAGGATTATAACAGCGGCACACAGAAGCTGCGTGTGCATGCATCCTGAGGACTTCTTTTTAAAAGGGGGAAATATTTCTGGAATAAAAGAATATCACTGAGGTAGCTTTAGGAATGTTCCTTCAGGAACACACACAGTGAAGGGCATTCATGGTTGGTGGGATGAGCGGATGGAGAAAATGAAATTTCAGTTTGGAGGACTAGGAAAGCATTTTCCTACAAGATATATTCTTGCCATTATACTTTTTAAATCCCTTGAAAATGGAGACACTTGATCACTTTTAAAATGATTACACATTAGATTATAATGTGGATTTTTTTTCTTGAATCAGTGACATGTACTCCTGCAAGTGAGTTAATGGTGATACATACAATGCAGGAGTAGAGCGGAGGGGACATCGCTACAGCTAAGCAACACATTCATCAAGGCCACAGAATAAACAAGCCTGAAAATATGGAAAAATTAAGGGTCTAGTAATCTCACTGAAATTACTGAGATGGGAGGATATTGCTGAGACATAGTGATCCTTTCTGAAGAAGTCAATTCATTGTAATGAACACTGAATCAGGCTGGGATTGGATAGTATTAGAAAAATTAAATCACTGTTTCTGTTGTCCTTGGGAAGCAACCCAGGTAAAATCAAAGCAATAAAACAGGCTTACAAAAAAGACACAGTAGTGCTGAACAAAACATTGCAATCAGATTGACAATCAAATGTTTCTAACAGAGCACAGATGCACTCAGAAGTAATTGATAATATAAATTTCTTACCTGAAGATCTCTCTGGTCTTTCTTATTATCCAAATTTGGGTTTTTCATAATAAACTCATTTAAAACACTTTAAAAAAAGCAAACAAGCAATAAACTTTCATATAGAAGTTTGCATAAAATTGGAAAATTAACTATATGGAACTATCGGATGCAATTTATAAATCCAGTGAACAAACAATTTAAGACCAGAGGGCAGCAATAGATGGGATTCTAGGAAGCTCAAGGAAGAAAGTGCTCAATGCTTTCTATATAGAACTTGGAACAGAATCACTTCCTGTTTTGACTGCTGCTCTCATGTTCTATTAGAAAGTGCTCTCATGTGCCTTTTGATAAAGACAGTTGCCTCTAGAGAAAAATTACTACCCTAAAAAAAGTTTTGAAATGCTTCACATTCTTTAATAAAGATCAATCTGTACTATTTTCAACTGTTTCCCTTTCTGCCACTCTGAGCTCTTAAAGTGCAGGTTCAAATTCACCTCCTGGACTTTTGGTAGAGCTTGCCCTGAATGAGCACTATGGTGAAGCCAGGGCTTGCCTACTGACAGCTATGTAAAGGCTATGCTCTTGTTCCTCATAAAGCATTAGTATAGGCATCAAGAATTATTATAATTATTGACACCCATCCTGCCAGTCACTCACAGGAGAAACACCAGCCAGTGCTTCAACCAGGGACTGGATATAGCATTGCTGATAACATCTGGCCTGGAGAGCATGTGCCACACCTCCACTCAGGTATGGCTTGACATCCCTGTCCAAGGGACATTATCTCCAACATAGACTGTGGGCAGAAGACTGAAACCCTTGCCAAGTGTGAGTTTGCCTGAAGACATCAGATCGATATTTTTTTCCAGAATCAAAATGGATATTTCCTATTCATCATCAAAAGATAGGAATTTTCAAGAATTCAAAGATGCTTCCTATTTTCCAAAAGGTTAAAACCTGGCTCATGAAAACAAAATGGCTCACCCAAGTATTAGAAATTGCCCTGGAGCTGGAAGGCCAAGTTGTATGGAATCCTTCAGAAGAAGCAACAGGGAGGCCCAGCTGTCTACTATGTTGGACACGGGGATTCTGCAAGGAAAAAAGAGCAAGCTAAGTGTGCACAGAGGCTTGTCACATTTCTTCATAATGCAGTTTAGCTAACTTTGCAATAATGGGGCCATCCTCACAGAATAGTCTAGTGTTCTATAAATGTTATCATTATTTTATCTTGTAACCCACTTTGGGGTTGTTATTTTAAAATGAATAATGGTAGAGAAATCCCCTGAAATAAATATAGGACAATGGTGTAATCTAAAATCTTAGGTCATGGCCCGACCATTATTTAATCTTAGGTCATGGCCCGACCACTGTGAAAATATCTCTAGAAAAAAATGTATGCCCAACTGTCAGGGAGAAATCTTGTCAATTTCCAAACTTGAGAGTCTTATTTTTGAAGGCTCAAATGCAATTCCTTCTGTGCCACGAACACACAACTTTAATGCAAATGTTCTACACAAGTACCCTTTTAAAAATATTTTAAAGCACAAATTCAGATGGAAATAATGCCTAGAAGGGGAAAAAAGCTATGCTGATGGGAGCGTGTTCAGAATTGTAGGTCTTTTTTTCATTTAAACTTGCATAAGATTGTGCACTCACTGTCACATAAATCAGTTATAACCTTGCTGCCTTACCTCTGAATGTAAGCGAAGAAAAACTGCAACATGCAGACTTCCAGAGAAAGATGCTTCTAGAAAGTTTTTAAAAATATACATTGTGTTAAAAGAGAAAGGATGGTTTGCAGGGACCTATTCAGAAATCACAAGATTAATGCAAACCTTGGTGAAATGAAAAAATGCTTACTTGGCAGTATATTTTCAGGGAGTCCTATAACCTGGAGGCAAATGTTAAAGGAACTCTTAAAGATCTTTCCTTACTTTCTAACCCTTAAGTGAAGCCTGCAATACTGGTTATAGTAATCTACAAAGAGGGGAGCTATATTTAGAACTTAGCCTATCTTAAAAGGTATTATTCCTAAAATTTAGGAGAGACAGGCAATGGGAATTTATACCCACCAAGAGAAGAAACTTCAAAAATGCATAACACAAACACAGCCATATCAACATTTCAGTATCTTTTAAATTCAGCACTGTCATCTATTTCCATTCCAAAATACTCAAAATCAAATGAATACCTCCACAACTCCCTCTTTAGTGTCATCAAAACAAACACTGAATTCAAGTATCTATAAAGTGGCAGTAATCCAACACTTTTGACATAATATAGGTTTTTTAAAAACTAGAAGTTGTTATTAATAATTTCTAACACAGCATAATAATTTTTGTGTCCCAAAAAAAAGTTTGAAGATTTTAAGCTTTGGTTTAACTCCCAATAGTGCTGCTGTCCCCATACCTTGTCCTTGGCTATTGCAGGGGGCTGCTTTAACACTTCTTTCACCGTCTGCATCACAGTCTCCGTTCTCATCACACTAATAGAACGAACCAACTCCACTAGCAGAAGCTGTTCTTCACTGGCACTCGGAATAACCTGGAAAATGGTATTATGTATTGTTACTGATTGTACCAGTGTTGAGCCGTGATTTCAAAATTACCTGCGCAATTTTGCCTGCAAGGCTGTACCTACTTAGTGGAGAGTAAGACCCATTGAACACAGAGGGACTTACTTCTCAGTTGAGGAGTACAGGATAGTACTGTTAGCAGCCTAAAGTTTTCCAATACTAGAGAATATGAAGGAATCAAGCTATGAAGCCAGAACCTGGCTAACTGCTCTATCATCAGCAGTTATTTAAAGTGGTCGGAGCCTATGGACAGTCCAAAGGGAAGAGGTACTTTGGCAAAGCAGCCTGGAAGCGTACGGATCCAGGCAGTAGCTGAAGCCCTATTCAGGCATTATGTAGTGGTGAAACTCACCATGCAAGCAGGAATGGGGCCATGTCAAGTGGCCCTCTTCTGGACATCATGTCACAACACAGCTCCTCCCACACATAACTACCCCCCCCCGATAACAGTGACAACGTAGCGCCTCCCTCAGGGATTCACACCTTCAGTGCAAACACCTGCAATGGGGAGCCCTGTGCACACATGTTGACACACGGGCTTCCATGTGCTTCAGAACCCTGCATGATGCACATTCCCCACTTCAGGCATTCGCATTGTTCATATGAGCACCTATGGGAGCAGGTGCACTATGACCTGATGACTGGGGCAAGGCTAATTTGTGTGCCATAGCTCCTGTCCCCCACGGAAAATTTTAATGTTTTACGAGAGCATTCAAATAAGGGCCAAATCTCTTACAACATCAGATCGGTGAAACAGGCCGCTGGATTGGCAGACTCATCACTTGTCTGTCTTGAGGGGACAAGTGTCCGTTTAATCTGGCACCAAAATCCTCCATCTGAACACACTGAAAAGATGGGAGCCTTTTAAACTGAAGCATGCTCAAATGACTACATCAGCTAACATACCTTAGTTCTTGAGGTATTTTTGTGTTGTCGCCTCTCATTCCACACAAATGCAATAGCTGCCATAAAATGAACGCCATGGTTCATTGAGATTGGACCTAGCAATTCAAGAATCTGCTGCCTCAGATTCTGAAATTCATAAAAGAATAGGCTCATTTTCAAATCATATATCCAGAACATTATGCTGTTGTCACCTGAGAGTAATTCCAGGATATGTAACCTGAACAATTCTGCTTTTGGAGGTTTGGAATAGCATGTTATGCTATGTGCTAGCATTCATGGAGTTTTCAGTTCTTTACAGTTTTGAAGGATCGGTTAAGTGATGTGCTGTTTTTGGTGAACATAAGAAAAGCCATGCCGGCTCAGACCAAAGGTCCATCTATCCAGCATTCTGGCAAACCAGCTGTCTACAGGATCCCTCAAGCAGGATGGGTGCAAGACCTCGCCTGCCCAAACTCCTCAGCAACTGGTGCATGCAGGCATGTCACCTCTTCCCTTGCCTTGTGAAGAAGGTAGCAATTAGCCACCAGTAACCACTGTTAGCTTCTTCTTCCAATCCATTTTTAAAGCCACTCAGATGGGTGGCCATCACCACTTCCTGTGGCAGCAAGTTCCATAGAACAACTATATGTTGTATAAAGAAATACTTCCCTCTTGTTTGGCCTAAACCTTCCCCCAAACAGCTTCATAGAATGTTCCATGAGTGTTACAGGAGAGGGAGAAAAGTCAAGTTGGTGCTTCTGGTCCAAAGACTTTAAATGCTAACAAGAAATGAGTCACAGAAGAGATCTGAAACATTTAAAATGCAATTAACAAATGTAAAACCTGTTTCTTTGTCATTGCTCTACTTTAAGTATAATAGATTTCCTTCTACCTAACGTTCATTCTTGAAAACCCTTCTTTTATTATCTGGAATTAAATGCTTGAGATACGTATCAGGCAACAATGATCTAAAATGAAACAGGACCTGCAAGGGATACTTTGCCTTTACAAACAGAAGGTTAATAAAATATGTGGATATTCTAGTATCAGTGAGAAAGGCTGGAGATGGTGAATTTTTACCGGCAACTGAGAGTTAGAATTTGTTTTCAGTTAACCAATGAAGTTAGTGAACACTGATGTTGGGCTGATTTTGAACTATTAATGTCTGGTATACACAGTGCTGAGACAGAGAGGTCTGGGCAACATTTGCCGCTCCTCTAAATAGTTAACACTAATGTGGCCCAAGAAATTTTGATACTAAGGCAATCAAGATATTTTCCTCCCAGTGTAACATTTTGGGGTCCCTTCAAAAATCTAAGATTCCATTTATCATTAGTGATTCTTTGCTTACTGTGTCAGTGGTTTACTAAGCAATCTGTTCTGTTGCATTTCAATCTAGTTTGACAAATTCACACACACACCCTCTGATCATCTGACCTTTGTTGATCCAAGATTAATAGTGGTAACAGATGCAGCAGCTGCAACAGCTGTTTTCTCTGAAGAGTCTGCCTGGTGCAGAATGCTCCACAGAAGAGTCACAGATGACATAATCATGTGAAGGATGGACAAGATCCCATTGCGTGCTTCCAACATGTGCTTCTGATCTACATTGACCAGGAGCTGGCACCAATAAAGAAGAAAATACAACCAATGATTCTCATGATTTTGATGAACAGAAATGTCCCTTAGTCTCCTTCCCATTTGGTCATGCACCTATCGCCCTTTTCCCACTTACATTCTCACTCTTTCTATTTCCAGTCAGCAATATCTCTGCACTGAGTTGAATCCTGATCACAATGATAGTTGAACTGGCATTTGAATTGATAGTTAGAAGTCTGTCTCTGACTCCAATTTAAGGACCCAAGAACAACTGTACTGCATCCATCTAGTCCAACGTTCTGTTCATACCACGGTCAATCGACTGCCCACAGGATCCCACAAGCAAGATACGAATGCAAGAGCAGCTTCCCACCCAAGTTCCTCCGTAACTGGCGTACAGAGGATTACTGCCCCTGCTGCTGGAGGTAACATATAGCAACCAGGAATACTAGCCCTTGATAGCCTCTTCTTCCATGTATTTGTCAAAACCCTTTTAAAAACCACCTGAATCGGTGACCATCGCTACATAAGAAGTGTGGAAGAGAATTCTATAGTTTAAGTATGTGAAGAAGTGCTACCTTTTATCTGTCCAGAAGCTACTTCCAATCAGCTTCCTAGGATAACCACCCCACATTCTAGTTTTATGGGAGACTGAGAAAAAATGTCCCTATCCACAATCTCCACACCATACATAATTTCATACACTACTATCATTTAATGCTAACTATAGTTTCACCGGTACATAAAGTTATCAGTAGATTCCGAAGGAGATGAGTGGAAGGAGAAGGAAGGAGATGAGTTTGTGATCCTGAATGTTCCTAATCTCTTTAAGACAGTGAAGCAAGTACACTTTCATTACAGTTGTACTAAGCCAGTGTTATGGACTAATTTAAAAATCATAAAGAGAAATTGTGTTTTAAATTTTAAATAATTTTTAATTTTAAAATATTTATATCTTATTCTTTTATAAACTGTGCTGGGAATATGATTGAAAGGTTTTATAAAATAAGGTTTCCAGAGCTGGAAAATTACTGTTAATATTCTAACTCCTTTGGAAAATCCTGTGTGCACTGAAGGGAAGCAAAAAGGAGCTATGCAACTTCAGTTGACTGCAGGAGTTAGGCAAGAGATGCTATTTGATGATAATTCACAGAGAGGTCTTCGTTAGGTGCTCTCCATTCTTCACTAGTCTGCAAGACAAACATCTCATGCAACCCCTTTTAAAATATACAGCGGTACCTTGGCTCACAAATTTAATCTGTTCCATGACACTGGTCGTGACCCAAATTGGTCGTGAGCCAAGTCAAATTTCCCCATAATGTACAATGTAAATAAGGTTAGTTCTTTCTATAACTATTTTTTTAATCCCAAAAAATTGAAGCAAAGTGACAAAGAACAACAATGATCATGGCCATCTCCCCCTCACCACACACACACAGCACGACCGCAATCGCATCTGTGTTCCCTGTCCAAGCGCAACTGCAATCGTGGCCATAGACGGGTGTGATCATGGTCGTGCTCGAGCAGGGAACACGGGTGTGGATGCGGCCATCTCCCCACCCCCCCAGCACGATCGTGGCCATCTCCCCCCACCCTCCAAGCAGGACTGTGATCGCACCCATGCAGGGAAGACGGGCACAATCGTGATTGTCACCCGATGTGGAGTTTGCGACCTGAGGCAAAATTTTTCTGACATTTCTGTTCGCAACCTGATTTGGTCATGAACTGAGGCGTTTGTGAGCCGAGGTTCCACTGTACTATAAATCATGCCCATGATATATCTAGGCAGGGATAAAGAACAGCAGAGTGTGTTCACATGCTACAGTTTAAAGAAAGCTTTTGAATCCAGTATTTGTCTCCTTCTGTGGGAGGTTTCTGATACAGCATCTCAGGTTAGCACTGCTGCAAGCCCAATGTATGGAAACAACTCAATGCACAGACTTTTTGGGTACAAACAAAAGAAACTAAATTGTGTCTTGCTAACCTGTGCCACAGTGAGGCAGAGAGGGCAGAGATCTTAAATATCTAGAGGCATGTTCAGCTCAGGAAAGTATTTTCCTCCAAATAAACACAAAAAATATTTAACTCAAAACAGTAATACTTGGATGAAGGGGTTGTCAATTCTTTGACCATGCTCACCTGATGATACTGTGCAGATGGGTCAAGTAAACAGTAGTGAATGACAGTTGTAATGCCTTCCAAAAGAGTAAGCATCATATCTGGTGGAGTAACTGAAGCCATCCAAAGGGGCCTAAAACATAACATTAAAATGGTTGCAATTTTGCAAGGAACTTATCAAACATTTTAAAAATATATTTCCAAGTGGAAAAGAGAGGGGGAGAGAGAGAGAGAGAGACATGCCTACTGTCAGACAACCCCATTTCGTATCTGTACTGCTGAATCAGGTTATCCAGGTTCCTGCAAAGCTGGAGGGTCACAGAAACCACTACCCTTTGGAGCACTTTCCCCATGTAAGGCAGAGATGCAGTGATTAGGCCGATCCACTGGGGATGCATTTTACAGGCACAGTGCTGGTGTAACGCTCGGATCACGGCACAGAGAAACATGCCCTGGGAGGTTATTGGCTGGGAGTGTAGATACTGAAGGGATGTCATGGGCTGCTGGGGGTTGATGTGCTCCAAGTCCGTAATGACAAACTCAAAGCCTGTTTCATTCTCCTCAGGCACAGTCATGACTCGGTGCTCCAGGACAATGAGCCGCTGAAGAACTTTTAAGAGCTGTGACTGGAGGGTGCTCCCATTGTCGAATTCATCCTCAGAGAAGTTGATAAGGCTGTCTTCAGAGAAGCCTTCCTCGATGGCTACGATATTCCTCCCAGCCACCTTCTCACTGTGCCACTTTTGGGCACTAAAGATTGAGGATAGCAAACAGTGCAGGACCACCTTCTGCACCTTGCATTTGGACAGCATGTCTGAGATGAAGCTGGGAAAGCCCTTGGCGGAACTCTCCACCACCTTCGCCAGTTCAGCAAAGAGAAGAGTCAAGATTTCAATGCTCATCATCTGCATATTGCGGTTACCAATCAAGTCTTGTGAGGAGACTTTCACATGGGTGGGATAGTGGCTCCGCATGTAGTACAGACACAAAGAAATAAGGATCTCTATGTACATGGAACTCCGAAAATTATGGTTTGAGTCCACTGGGATATGGCTGTAAAAGTCTTTGCCCATAACAGATATGCGATGCCTGGCCAAAAGATTCTGAAGTAAGGACAGCTGGGGAGTGTAGGCATTGTTGACACTGGTGGTAGAAATGGCATTCACAAAAGCAGAAGGATTGGTTTTAAGGATGGCTTTAATTGCAGAAAAGGCATACAGAGTCCTTGAGGAGTCGTACACCTGAAGATACAACAACACATGCTGGTATAAAGGATGTATGTTAAAATGGGTCGACTTCCGCATCCCTGGGGATCCTGCATCACTCTCAATTTCTGAGATTTCTCCTTCTCCACAGCTGTACCAGTTTTCCAAGTCAAGGCCATCACTGAAGAAAACACTGGTTTGTTTAAGCTTCTCGGCCTGGGCTTTCTTCTTCTCATCATCTTTCCTTTTGGCAATTTTGACTTTAGGCTTTGCTCCAGGCTGCTTACCAGACTCTTTTACAATCGTTTCTTTTTCTGGCATTTTTTCAGGCACTTTTCCTTTGAAGCTGAACTGGATGCTACTGTGACTTCTCTGTCTAGACTTCGTTTCTGTTGATGCGAATGTCTGGTCATCGAGAGTCCGCTGGCTTACAGAAATGCAAGGTGAGGAGTTGTTTCGGGAAATCTCATTGGAATTGCTTTCAAGTCCCATCTCAGTTGAGACAGATAACAATGGAGAACTGTCATTGCTAAGCAAACTGCTCTGGCTGTCTTGAATACTCGGATCTTCAGTTTTAGTCCCCTCTTCTGAAGAATCCAGTGGGTTTGATTTAGCTGAGGTGTCTTTTGGATACAGGTAATGTTTGACTGATTCAGTATCTTCATCAAGCCCACTGACCACCTTGCATATTAAGTCAGTGACAACCTGCTGGACTATTTCATCTGGTGAATCTCCCCCCAAAGGCTGAGAACTATCTGGTGCAGTCAGGCTTTCAGCTTCCACCTCATAGCTTAGATTATCACCAGCAGATGACTGGGAGCAGCCAGAGTCAGAGCTCTGCATTATTTCTATCTGATGGTCAGGAAGGTCGAAATCAGATGCAGCCAGAGGAAGAGTTTCACTGCTGGTACTCAGTAGGGAGATCCTGTCACTTAATGGATTGACTGTAAGACTGAAGTTCTCCATTTCATCCACAGCAAGCTGTTTTTCATTGTTTTCTTTAGCTGAAATGTCTTGTTCTTGACTTTCTGGCATATGGACAAATGCTTAAATAGAAAGCAAAATTAACAAATGTGAACCTTGTTGCATTTGGACTGTCACTGAATTTATCAAAGTCAGTCATAAAACATCCCCCTCCTCCACATGGTTTTTAAAAGATTAATCACCCTGATAGGTTGCAAGTCACCCTATTCACTTATTCTTAGCATCTCTCTGGCTGCCTGAATACTATTTTGAATACATCTGATTCTAACTGGGGAACTCAGCAATCTACTAAAAACACATTCTACTAATGTGAAGTCTGTCAGTCCTTGTACTACAAAACTACATTTCCATCATGTCTTCCTGGACTCCATACAGTCCCATCCAAAGTTAGTAAGAACATGCATATCCTTGGCCCAAGCTATTGTTTTATGAATATGCTCCTTATCAGCTGTATTTTTGATATGGGAAAGCAAAGTTAATTATCAAGTACACATATGAAATTAGGTTCTTCACACACACACACACACAGAGTACTTACAACTACTGCAGTTAAATTTCTGCAAAAAATGCTTGTCATTTTCCTCTTCAGGGTAACAGGGAGATTTGTTCCAGTAGCATTCAGCTTGTACCCTCTGGACAGAAATGCGTTGGGTTTTTGGGTGGAGAAGCAGCAGAAGCAAAGGTTCGAGAACTCTTGCAATATCATGACGTTGGAGTACTTGATTTAGCCAGGCTTGGCCAACTGACCAGGTAGAGCCATCTAAACTGTTAAGGCTATCTAGCATGATAAACAAGGACCTGCAAAGGAAAAAAATCAAATTAAAGTCAGTAACTATAACCGTTTTAAGCACTGTCACTGGAAATGTCTTCAGTTGCTAAGAGCCAACTCCATTTCCCATTCCATGGTATACTGTTCTTGAGATCTATTCCCAAACATTTGGTTTTAACCACACTCTCTGCCAAATCTAGCCCACCACCTCCTGATATGCTGCCCCCAAAAGAATTTCCCAAGGGAATGTGGCATTTCATAACATACAAAAAGTTATGAAAGAATCTTTTGATCAATCAATCAATCAATCAATCAATCATACTTCAGTCCAAGGAGCAGGCTAACCATCTCATCAGTGGGTTGAATTACTGTTTCTCTAATATTACAATTAACTGACCTTAGAAAAAGCTGCAGTTTCAAGAACTATGTTACAAGTAAACTCTGAAGACGTTATTGTCATCTGCCCCTACTTCACTATCTGCATTGTCATGGGTGCGTTATTTTTTATCAGAGGGCATACAGAAGTAACATTTAAAAAGAAGCTGAAATAGATTTTTCTTTTCTGTAGGTTGAGTGCACATCTGGCAGGCCACATGTGCCCCATCCTTGCCTCATAACGAACACTGGTCTTGCCTAAATTGTGTCAGCTGTAAAATACAAAAGGATTCCTCAAGCTGAAGTTCCTGAGCAAAATTTCCACAGTGAAAATGAAAGCTGCAACTGTTAAATATTTTTTGTACTGTTTCTGTATTTGGGTATTTAACCTACCTGTCAAATGAACGACCATATGATGATGACTTGTTAATATGGAGATCTCTGGTAAGGTGCCAGAGCACTGCAAACTTTGCATGAGCTTCCATCCTAATTTTCTGCAGAATAAAATGACACATTAAGCCATACTTCATATAATCAATTCCTCTATGAAAGTACATCTATATATCTCATCACAGCGAACAAAACAATATAAAGTATTCATGTGTTTCAATTACAGAGACTGAGTTTTGCTTTAAAATGGTTCTTTTTGTATCCATTAATTAAAAATACTGATTAGTTTTCATCTGATATTATAGTAGGGGAACTTTAATTATTGGAAAAACATCAGATCAGATTGATCAATTCATCAACAATCTAGAATTCTCTAATATCTTGCTTATTTAGCTCAGCTGGCAGATTTGGTACATTTTGGAAAGCATGGTAAAGTTGAAGAAAATTTTACCTTGTCTCTGTGGGTTAATTGCTGACTGATAACATCTTCACAAATGCTAGATGATGGAACGAGATTGTGCAATTGGAAAAAAAGCTCCACACTCTTCTGGTGATGTTGAGGAGTTCCATCACCCAACTGGTCCCACAGGGTTAATGCAACATGCTTTGGAAAAGAACACAGCAGGATCACACCAACCCAGACAAAGTTATATTTTTGAAAAAGTCTGTCTTAACAGAATTACCAGCTGGGGGATAGTGTAGGTATGCATAACTTAAGCCCCGCTTTCACAGAAAGGTGCTCAAGGTGCTCTTATACAAGCGGAATGTGGCCCTCTCAAAAACTGCCAATTTCTTCCTCCTTCAGCCTTGCATACAATATGTCACAGATGCCAAAGGGTCCTCTGGCTCTCAGGAGTCAGGGGTTGGGAAATCTACATTGTACAAACAGGGTTCCATTCATGTATTTTTGGTTCCAAACCTCTATAACCTTACTCTGAAAGCTTCCCCAAAACTCTGGAGCAGGTTTGGAGGGTGCACAGCCTCCCCAGTTGAATGATTTAGTAGCTTTAATTAACTACTTTGCCTTAAGAATCATAACTAATGTAGGTTCCCTTGTTATCTTCAGAATCCATCCTCTATGTTCCTAAATGAATCACCTAACTTGGAACATAGGTGTTAGAAACACACTCTAGAAACAAATGTAAAGTTGATACCTTTACATTTACAGAAGCTGCATGACCATTTTACTGTACCTTGAAAAAATCTGTCTTTTCAGCCATATATCGGAGGTTGCCTTGATTAAGAGGAGGTCTGATGACAACAGCCACTCTTCCCTGGTTTGGACTAAGAGGCTGTGCTGTTTCCACACTATTCAGACTTTCTCCAGTGACAACAGCAACTGACTGAGCTAAGCCAACTAAGTCCATTATTAGAGAAATTGTAACACCTTGGATGCTAAAATCATTTGCTTGCCTGCAAGCACTCATAAGAGTCTGGAGCCACAAAGGGGGCTGCTCTTGTTCACAATCTGAAACAGAAAGAAAGAAAGAAAGAAAGAGAGAGAGAGAGAGAGAGAGAGAGAGAGAGAGAGAGAGAGAGAGAATCTCTATTAAAAGCAGATTCAATAAAATATAAAATCTATTATTCTTCTCTTCCTTATTTATCTACTATGACACTGTCATCATCTTTGTCAACTCTCCTTCCCTTGGAGTTTTAAGATAACTAAAATTTATTTGCACTATTATTCACTCATTTTGTATTTAGTAAGATTAAAGCAAGCGTTTCAAATCTGGTAACATTCAATGATAGGCTGTCTAACTAACTAGAATGCTAACTAAAGAACAGCACAACAAACTCCACATAGATAGCTTTAGTTTTAAAAGCATATATTCAAACTGGGGTCCTGACTGAAATTAATAAGCTGTCTTCAGGAGTCACAGCTCAAAAGCAGTTTGTAATGTTAAATGTAGGGCGGCTACAAAGTCAACATTCATGCTAGGTTTGTCTCAGCCACTTCTGCATAGCTTTCTAGATAGCAGTATTTTCTAGATTTTTAAAGGACCCTATCTCAAGGGAACATGACAGGGTGTTATGAAACATGCTTTGTGCAATTTTATCATCCTTGTTTGGTATGATTCATAAGAAGCAGCAGCAAGCATAGAAACAGAACCTAAGGATTGCTAAGGCATGCTGGGAGAATGGTCAGGACATTTGGTACTGGAAAACAGAATGAATTGATGGGAATGTTGATGACCAGGTTGTGGTGAAGATAAGATTTAATTTAATTTAATACCACAGGAAATTCCTGTCTAGAAAGGATTACACAAAAAGAAAGAATACAACTGTCTCAGAAAATAGACCAGAGATGCTGGGATTAGCTAGGGAGGAGCTTGAAGGAATAAAATCAAGAATAGTTTCTTGAATTTCAGTTCGTATGGAATGTCTAACTAGGCGACACAACATAATAGAACAATAGTGACGAGGTAAGGACCCATAGGAAGTTTCTATAAGAAAAACTAGGGAATCAAAAGTGTAGGAAAGCTTGGTGCCAACATGGAAACCACCTCATCGTTCATCAGCTGATTGTACTGGATAAAGCTGCAGGACAGATAATATGTGCTGAGCTTTCTCTGTTTTTGCTTCTATAATGGGGTTCTTGCTCCCACTCTGTCTTATTTCATAGGTTACACAGAGTATAGTGTCCTTTGTTCTCTTAGGTGTGAGGAGTGTGACTGTATGATTTATGTTTTGCTGTCCTATAATTAATCCTGTAAACTGATGATAACTAAGTGTGGTTAGAAACTCTGCAACTGTTCTTTCATGTAATACAAGTAACCATATTCTACTTGTGCCAAGTCTTGTTTCTGTGCAGGGGATTGAGGGATACATTCAACAGACACATTGACACAAAAGATCTCATACCACTCAAGGGAGTTTGGGTGCGAACATGCACCCTATATGGGTACCAGCTCAGAAATAATCTATGTGAAACAAGGCAACAATAGCTTTTTCACTACATGCACAAGAGGGATGGGGCTTCACACATGAGTACTACTCGTACCTTCAACCTCCTCACTTGAATGGGAGTAGAAGCCTCCCGCAGATCTCCCAACACAGCACATGGAAGGTTGGCAACTTAGAAAGCAAGGCTGTTCCATGTGAGGAAGTTGGAGGCAAAACTTAACTCTAGTAGCTGCGTGGCAAAACAGTTAGGAAGGACCAACTACTGCATGATGTTGCTGTCAGTGAATGGATTGACTTCAGGAGATGGGCTGTTATGTCAAATGGATTTGAGAGAGGAAACCTCAAGCTGGCTGTTGAATGCACAGGCTGATAATCCTATGTAAACAGAATGCAGAAGTGATTTAGAAGAGGCCTGTATGAGATCTTGGTCTTGGGGAAAAAAATCACACGGCTCTTATGGGGACTTTTGAAAAGAAACTGCAGCTGGTTTTCAAATGCCCAGAAGGAGGCTTTGAAACACGAATGTATGAAAAGCTCAAGAGAAAATGAATACCTGTTCTTTGAGAATAATAGACCTATGCTACTGCTCCCTACAGCACAGACAAACTATGAACCTGTGCTTACTGCACAAACAGAAACTTAAAATTATTAAATACTCCAGATAGGAATTATTAGTGAAACACTAAATACATCCAGCAGACATCACAAGAACCAGCAGAATGAGCAAAAGCAACACAAAAAACATATTGGTGTAATTTGATGTAACCTCATGTTACACTGACAGAGTACATGTTGGTGTATTAAATGTGTAAGACAAAAGCAAACTCCCTTCTAGCAGATCACTCAGTTTAAGCCCCAACATACCTCCCATCAAACCTTTTCATTAGGAAACATTTTAACTTCAAAAACATGTCAAGCAATACAAATAAGCTGGTTCATCCTCCCACAAAATAAAGGACATAAAAAGGAAATGTAGCAAAACGCTGTTTTTCCCCAAGAAGTGGTGCTTTAAAGTCAACTCTGAGAGGACTTAGGGATAAATGCAGCAATCTACTCACCAATGTCTGTGTTCTCAGCATGTATTTCGGAGGTATGGTTTCCCTCTGCAATGTAAACTGGAAAACTTGAACATTCAAGGAAGAGCTGACATGCAGCAATAAAGGCAGAGAGGTATTCTTCTGGCGTTGTCTTCCTGGTTGTTTTTTTCCCTTTAGCTGCATCGCCTTGTGACTCTCTTGTGCACTGTGCCCCCTCTCCTCTTCCTCTAGCAAGATCCTCCTGAAGTTCTGTTGCCAAAGGCCGAGGCAAGGAATTGCTTGGAATGATGTACAGGTTGATAAATCTGGTCAAAAACTGTTGGACATACTCCAAACAGCACTGCATTGCAGTCTTCTGAACTGTCATTGTTTTCCCACTACGGGATCCCGTCACCTGGATCATCTTGGAAGAAGGCTGCACGATGGTTTCCTCTGAACCCACTGTGGAAGCTGTTTCTGTCTCTGAGGAGACACTGCCAAGCAGGGGGGTGCCAGGTGTTCCAGGACCTCCACTCAGTATCCTATCAATGTCATCGGTTGTATCTGCCTGGTACTGCACAAACTCTGTAAAGCCGCTTTCAGATGACCGGCTGCTGGGGGGATTTTCACCATCTTCAAAGACATCACTGGGATTTTCTGCAGAAACTAGTGGTAACTAATTCAGAGGGAGAAATGAAACAGCAAAAACTGAATAGCAAATGCTATTCTTCCTCTTTCACCAACCAAACATCTTACTGCATTTGTTTCATGCTTATAAATTAAGCATGGTTCCAGAAAACCAGTGTGCACAATACATGTTCTCTCTTCAATCTTACCACTCCCATTTAAAGGGACCCTTGCTGAACTTAAATTTGAAAGGATTCCATTCCCATACAACAGTATGGGGTCTTTGGACAACAAATTCACAGAAAGAAACCAATAAATGCAATGTCAAACATAATATGAGTTAGATCCAGATATAGAGCAGACCCCGAAATCATCATCGGACTTGGCTCTCATTTCAATGGGCCTATTCTCAATATATCTACCTCAGGTTTAACCTCCCTAACAGCTGAGTACTAACTATACCTATTCAAAGTACTACGCTTTCACAGAGTGCCTTTAGGTGGCATACAAAGTTAACTCTAAAAGCCAATGCAAGCAATTATGGAAGAAAAATGAGTATGCCACCTATTCTGTTCACTACTAATGTGTTACTACTACTGATTCTCTGTGTATGTTTTCACCTTGTTTGAATTCTGTAGCATGCAGCTTTGGAAGGAAGCTTTCTCAGTAGGGCTACTAATGTAATAAAATGACAATACACTTCAAAATACGTAGCCAAGAGTCAAAGGTAATAATCACTTTGGATGGTTGAGCTTTCTGCTCTGCCACTATTATTATATTTCTAGCTCCCTGTTACTAGATCAGTCACAGAGCTGCAATTCCACAACACAATACCCTGCACCTTTCCTTTACAAGAAAATTCAAAGAGGATAATAAGAAGCCATTAAAGAGATGATGAAAATATGTATTAAAATAAGTAGTATATTTTAAAAAGTAGTAAATGCCACAGAACAAAGACAACCATAGAACCACCGCAACGACAATGGAAATTTATAAGCAGCAGCCAGTATAGAGTCACCATCAGCAAAAACTTTCTGAAAAGCAACTACAGAAAGTGACAATGGAGCAAATGGCATTGCAAACAAAAGTGCCATAAGCAAGAAAGCCCAGTCACTTGTACTCACACTGAATCAAGGATGGCTGTGGGACATGTGAGCATAATTTCTGATGCTGATATGGGTAACAAAAGGCTATATGCAATAGGAAGCAATTCTTATGGTAGTTTGGTCCTAAACAATTAGGCCGTATCTGTAAGGACCAGCTGTTCGAGCAGGCCCCAGAAAAGAATGCCAATGGCAGAAACCCACTGAACAGGTTTTCATGATTGCCCATGCAGTTAATGAGCAATGGTAGCTTTTAAGTCACACTGCATGTGTTGGTTGCCTAAGTCTGGTTTGCTTAATTACCCTCCCTAGGATGGCTTACCATGTCATCTGAACCTGGCAAGGGTGGGTTGTTGCTTCAGTTAACAAATCACCCAGAACCCATGCGTTTTGGGTACATGCTGGTGGTTGTGCAGCTCAACCACCTCTAGCTTCAGGGAGATGTACTGTCCTATTGGCCATAAAGTTAGCCAATGACTTCTCTTTTTTCCTTTTCAGTTCTGGAGAACAGAAAACATACATATGGAGCCCCAATTCGTTAAGCCATCCAGTGTTCCTTGGATATACGCACCTTGGACTGTAACCCTATGCATGTTTAGATGAAAAAAATTGCAGAAAAGCCCACTGTAGGACTTTTTTTTCCTGTCTAAACATGTACAGAATTCTTTCCTTTCTTTTCCAATGCAAGCCTGCAAGCTACAAAATGGCTCACAGGGAGCAAGCTGTCTATTTGTCACAGATTTTTAAGCAACAGAATGGGGGTTGAGCTCATGGTGGTCATTTAAAAAATCTCATTGTCTTTTTAAACAAAAGATTACAGTCTGCTGAATTACCTTTTTATCTTCCCACTCCTGGACAGCTCTGTGCCTAGCTGGAAGCTGCAAGGCCCCATCAATGCCAGCAGATAACAGTGGCGGTTGAACCTTGCTAAGGATCTTTGAGCAGAGTTTCAAGGAATCTGTTAGCTCAGACAAGTGCAAAGTCTGGAGATGGCTCGTCAATGCAGATATCATCCTAAGTAAAAGCTGAGGCAGATGTTCAGTTTGTATCTCAATGTAGGTCTCCTAGAAACAAAATATAAATGGCACTGAGATCAGTGGTTTCTGTAACTTACTCTTGTCTTGGATTATAGCTACAATTTTTATATAATTCCATTCATAATCTAATTTCAACAACCAGAGAACCAAATTATTATTTTTTAGTGTTGGATTTGTAGAGTGAGGTAGGCCAAAGGTGTTTTTTGCATTCCTTTCTCTTCTTGCACAGACTCCCAGCCAGCATCTCCAAAGGGAATTGGGAATAAAGCAGAGAAGGGGGAGATAGCATATACCAGGTGTGAGGAACCTTCCATGAGCTTGAATCACAGAAGATGTCTCCATCTGGATGGCTCCCCCACAATCTACCTTAATCCATGAACAGAATTTCTGAACTTTTAGGAAAGGCTTTTGGATGAAGGGGGCTGATGTAGGTAGCTGCTATGGTAGCAGGGAGTGGGAAAATCACCTTCCAGCCACGCTGTTCTTCCAGAGTTTAAGTTCCACCCTGTATAAACTTGTTCTCATATTAAATCCTGATAATTTAGCTCATTCACAGTGCAATCCTATATGTGTGCATTCATGAGAAGCAAGCTTCACCAAATTCACTGGGGCTTACTTCTAGACAAGTGGGTATAGAATTACAGCCCCAGTCACAATATGGAAGGAATAGTCATGCCATGGGGATATATCCTCATGGGGATGTAAAAGAGGTAACAGGGCTGCTGTTTCCGTTTCCTAAGTACAGAATTAAAGTATGTTTGTATAAACAGGTGGCACGTGTATTTCATCACAAGGGAGATGAAATACACTGTATTTCATTAGTACAATATTAGAAGAATTTCTAGCGATGGTGATAGGATCTCCTCCCGACTGCTGGGTCTGCAGAGCTACTTCTTCAGAGCAATGAAAGCATTACTGGGAGAACAGTATTTTCACAGATGCTATCTGAGGGATTGCTTTTCCTGAATCTTATCATTGTGACTTAAATGCATGATGTATCTGCTGTGTATTGCAAATGGGAAACAAATGTGCTTTTCTTGCATAAGAAATGTTCATGTGCAAATAGCCAGCTATTACAAACTGATAATAATTCCAGAATAGTATATGAGGTAAGACAATATCCACAATTTTTCACTTTTAATTTTATCAAAATGAAAACTGCCAGAAATGTTTAAAAGGATCACTTTTGATTAAAAAGGGAAAACAGACTGAATATCATACCTGACAAAGCACTCTCATACTTCTAGTAGGCTTTGAAATGAGAAAGCAAAGAATTTGAAGATAAAAGAGGCAACAGGGGAAAAGCATTTCCAAGTGATTTCATTTCAGAACACACAATTGTGGCATGCACAAAGAACTGCTATGATCTTACTACATAAGCTAAATTGCATTGCAATACAGTCTACTACTAACCAGTATGGGAAAGTGGGAAGGGTTGCAACAAGTTCCAGGGATGAAGAAATGAGATGGATCCTGCATCCACATAAAAAACTGATCTTGGTGTGATTCTATGAAATTAGGTCCTCTCTTATTGCTTTTTGAATAAATACCTACCCACCTACATCTAACAGGGTCAAAGACAAACATTAATTTCTTCCATCCCACCTGGTGCAGTATGTATTTTCTAAAATAACAGAAGAGAAAGCAGGAGAAAAGTGAACGCTATGTCTTGTGATCAATGAGCAAGGGGAATCTTACCAAGGATACTATATCCAACAAAAAATCAACTAGCAGGCAGAAATTGGTAAGTGGCAGTTCAGCAGGCTCATTACCACCTCCAGACAGAGTCTGTAGACGGGCATGCAGTGTCCTCCTAGGAATTCAAAGAACAGTTTATGCATCAGCAGAACAATGTCTGTTTAACAAGGAAATATAAATGCAATGTAACAATATTTCCTAACAGTATTCTTCTGTGGAAGTAATGGAACTGTATTTCATTTAACTGTTTCAATACTCTGTAAATATTAAGGTGGTTAAGGATTATAATCTAAAATATCATGGAAATTAAAGGATTCAGGTTTTCTTTTAACAGCTATGACATTATATTTGCTCACAGATTCAGCATATCTGAATGGAAAATCACAAACTAGCAACAATAGACAAGCTTTATAAACACCTCACAGGGCTCAAACTGGAGTTAAACTTTCACTTGCAAGTCATCAAGTGCTGAGTAATCTACATAATGTACAGTTTCCAAGACTAAAGTAACATTTCCTGCATATTTTCTAGAAGACAGATTTCTGTCCACTTTGAGAACTTAGTACAATAAGTTTAACAATAAGTTCAGCAAAATCAGAAGTGGATTCAGTTTCCCAAAAGAGGACACAGTAATACACACATCATCTTCCCTGAAATATAACCTACCTGCAACATTCTTCAAACCAACGGGCAATGTAATCCCACATATAGTAAGGCTCAAATGAGTTAAACAAAAGATTTGCAGTTTTAATCAGCTCTGCTGTTTTCTTATTTTCCCTTAACTTGCTGAAATAAAAACAGAATAGCAGTATTTAGCATAGGAATATATATCTTATTCCAAATCTATTTCCGCTTTCTTCACAACAATTTCCCCGTTACCATACTTATCTACCATATTGTCTTTCTGTATTCTTCTGCTTCTTGCCATCATCTCCACAAATGATCTTTCCTACTGCCTTCCTCTGTTTCCAGAGGGATCCAAAAAGGTAGGCAGGATCAAAGCTTGCTGCCAACCACAGTTTCCCTGGGAGATGAAAGCTGTCCACCTATTTTACTGATGGAGCCCCTCAGCTGAAACTGCTCTGAATTGACTACAGTAATGGCAAACAGAACAAACACGAACGAGAAATCACATGGGGATGGTAGCAAGGAAAGAGAAAGAAGATGGGGGGGGGGGGGAGAAAAGGTGTGCCAGAGTGAGAGAAGGGGAGGAAGGACATCTCACTCACACTTGGATATGGCCTCCTTGACCACTGGCATGCACTTGCTACCATATCATTCCCAAGGGTACTTAATAGAAAGAAGACTCTTAGACTAGACTCTTCTCTTAGAGCAGATTTTTTTTCTCCCCTCTATTTTTTTTCTCCCTTTGACCTAAGGGTCAAACCTTCATCAAATGGAATTTGTGGCTTCTTTGAATAACTGATCTATCAACCTTACCACATGACCCACGAAAAACCGGTTTCTGCAGTTTCCTGCATTCTCAGCATTCTTTTGTCAAGTGCATGGTGTCCCAGAAACATAAATCTACAGCAGCCTTGGGTCCACACAATCAATGAAATGGTTCTGCAAATACAAGCTGCCTTTTACTTTCCATATAATCACCTGCTTAACTGTGCATGGTCCTTGCTGAAGGAAGAGTCCACCTGAAAATCCAGCTCTGCTTTGCACTGTGTGTATAATGTCCTAAATACTTCAATCAGTACATCCTCTAATATTACAGGTCCTAAAAGGAGCAAAAGAAGGAATTGCAATCATATGGATTAAGAATTATTCACTGACTACTATCTGTAGTAGTCCCCTAAATTTAATCCAATGGTATAATCAACCAAAGCACACATATTTCCTCTTGCATTCTTATTAAATGTGGCTATGTAAAAGTTACAGCTCTTCTTTGTCTATCCAAACCTAAATTTCAGCACTAGTGCATATAAGGTAAGATTGTTGTTGTTGTTGTTGTTGTTGTTATTATAACATTTCTATGCCGCCCCTTGCCGAAGCCTCGGGGCGGCTTACAACACAAAGTATTTGAGAGACTCCCTCTTAGCACTATATTGTATTACTCCAATCAGTACCAGTACTGCATCCTGCAATCAGTGGAATGGGATCGAAGGAATGGGGGAGGAAATTTTTCCAAGTTGCCATGTGGGTGTGGGCTACAACTCTATAACTTAAGAGTTGCAGAAAGACTAACACAATATATAAGAAGTAGAAGTCTTGTGTTATATACAAACAGTTATGGCAATTTGATTGTGGATGGGAAATATGGTTAGAACTAACAGAAGTTGCAGTTTGGAAGGCAGAACATTCCTCACC
Organism: Varanus komodoensis; assembly: GCF_004798865.1. Classification (NCBI taxonomy): domain Eukaryota; kingdom Metazoa; phylum Chordata; class Lepidosauria; order Squamata; family Varanidae; genus Varanus; species Varanus komodoensis. The sequence goes on along the minus strand of NW_025335349.1, from coordinate 11,630,644 downwards.
CCTGCTGTTCAGAGTTTTTACCATGTTATGCTGAAATATGTTCAGGAAGTCTGAAAGCTGTCAGAAAAGATAACTTTGCTACAACTAATGGCAGGAGAAACAAGATCTTTTGGTACTGAGCCACATACTAACATGATTCCTATGGCTGTGTTGATTTCATTAAAGCTTAATGTGGGCATGATGCCATTAAAGATTTAGGCTGTGATCTTAATCTGGAAAGCATCATGGTAAACTTGTTTAAGATCACACAGCTTGACTTTCAACTACAAGTGAGAGGAATGAATACAGATTTTTCCTTCAAAACACAACTCATTCTTGTTAGCCATTTTCCTTGTATTAGCTACATTATATGAGTTCAGACTTGCACCTTGATCCCAAACATGTCCACTGAAATTATTTAGCACAAGACGAGTTTTCAGTACTTCCTGGTACCTCCACTGCTCCTCCATAGCTAGTATAGGGCTATATCATCAAATATTTGGGAACAAAGTGGTGAGCGACTGGGACAAAGCACTCAGGAGTGCAGAATTTGATTCTGAGGAACGAATGGCATTTTGGAGAAGGTCTTGGAGTAGATAAGGCTGAAGGTCAAAGGTGGACTAAAACCTCAGAGTGCCAGTATACTGCATCTTAAAGCTCTTTCCACCAGGAACTAAGCCATTTCTGACTTTTTAGAATAGGGAGCAGGGGGGCTATGCAAAGGCCAGGATACCAGCACACAACTGCAGAAAAGGAGATGGGCCTCCTGGGAAACCATGGAGGGCTAGATTAGGACCCTCCCAGAGGATGGAACTTGGCTCCTGGGTCTGAAGTTCTACACCCCTGCTCTAACCCATTTCCTGGCCAAAAATGTCTTTGCATATAGTTCATGGCAGAAATATGGATGGAGAGGGCATCCAAATGAAAAAAAAGGCTCAAAGCTATCATGTCAATTTGATCATACATGTACTTCAGAACATGTGGATTATGGCTGTTTAAAAATGCTCACCTCTATCCTCCTCTTTGTTCTTATGCGAAGAAAGTTAATTATATGCATGCGCACGCACCTGCACACGCACACACAGCATGCTGGTGTCTGAGGACATACAATGAGTTTACAAGGGCTGAGCAGGGCTGTCAAGGGCAGGACATTTTGGAAGGCATTTATTCAGAGGGTGTCCATGTCAGAGACAATGTGGCACATAACAAACAGGCAAAGAAAGGAACAACAAAGAATAGACATATAGCTACCTAGCTCAGGCTTGTCTAGTAAACTGATAAGAATCCGAAAAGGCTTTAGGTCCTGCATTAGTGTACTCTCCTGTTCGTGCATGTTAATTTGCAAAATGCCCACCATTGCCTGTAAAAAAAATGACATTTTAGCATCAAGAGGTGAGAGAAAGAGAAAAAGAGAGAAAGTGTAAAATAAGTGACTAAATAAAACCAGCACTTATATAAATAAAACCACTTATATTGATGGGCTTGTGACAACAAACAGGCCATCAAGCGCTGCTTTGGGCTTTACCTGTGATACCTAGCAATCTCTAGAGAATATGTTTCTGGTAAATAGCAGTAATGTTGCCAATAAATAGCCAGCTGTCTGCTTCCATTAATATACTGAGCAAAAAAGGCAATACTCAACTCCTGGAACACTTCTGCTAGAAGAATGGAGAAAGCATTTTTTGTTGATTCCTTTTTACTTGATTTATTTATTTGATTTGATTTTGCCTTCCAGCCCGCTATGGCCACTGAAAAGGTGCTCTTGAGGGCTTGGAGCTCTTCTGAAGCCATGTCAGAGACTGTAGGTGGAAGGGGAAACAATAAAAACTGCATTCTCCCCCATCCCCAATTCCATTAGGAGCCTTCACTGGATCTCCATTCTTTCTGTTTGCCTTAGGAACCTCGCTTTTCATGAAAGGATTACTCTCATGGTCTTCTGTCAAACTGATTTCTAGAGTAGGCCAATAGGCAATATCAGGACAACATGAGGCCACACTTATGGACCTAGGAAGATGCATGCATATGGAAGATACATGTGCTGTATGTGTCTGCATGTGTCCATCTAGCACACCTGGCCCATGCAGCAATTTGAGCAGTTTTCATTTTCCTCATCATGTATGAGATCAAGTTAAATTCTAAGGAAAAGTTAAGTCTTTGGGGGGAAAAAGCAATTAATATAATACAAATCCACATTGGAACTGATATCCCACTGAAGGAAAGAAATCTAAAAAGGAGGAAGAAAAGAGATTAGGCCACCAGATACTGTCTAGACAAGCCACAGGAAAATTTGGACACTCAGCTCTGACCCCAGAGAAGTGCTCTGTGGCTGCAGTTAGGGTTTTGAGTTTAGAGTTCCTTCCTTCTGCCCTTGTGGTTCTTTTTGCACTGACTCTGCTACTGCTACCTCAGAGCTGGTTCCAAGATTACAGTCCAGGGAAGGGAAGGGAACAAGTAAGGCTCCCTGCCAGAATTTGACGGATCTGCATTGCCATAGCCCCTCCTCCTCACAAGCAGGGTTGAAACATTCAGGTAGCCATGTCTAAGTAGTCTGGAGGACAAGAGAAGTGCTGAGGCTCCTCCTGCCTTCCACCAGATGCAGCAGTCCTCCAAGTTTGGAGGGCTATGGCAGCCAGACTGGATGCTGCTGATTTAAAGGGTTTTTTTGCATGCAAATCAGGGAAAAGGAACATTTGGCCTCCAGATACTGTTGCAATGCATCTCCCATATAGCGATGCATGGATGCTGTAAAATCCATTCCATCTGTGTTTCAGAGCGTCAGGTGCCTTTCAATCCATCATGTGCTCACTTATGAAATCAGAATTTGCGAAAAACTGTACTTCTAGAAATGTGGAAGTACTCCCATGCATTTTGGGTCAGTGTTTTTTTTTTAATTTTCTTTTATTTTTCTACAATTAAATTAGATAAAATCAAGTTAAAAAGGTAAAAAAAAAAAGTTTGCAAGACCACAGAATGGATGGGGCTCAGGAAAAGTCAGTTCTTTGCAAAATCCATGGTCCAGATTATTAAAATTCAAACTCATTTGAGTCTGCTATGGATTTTTCCAACAACCCTGTTTCCATTATCATCTCCAGTGATCATGTTGGCTGGGGGTGAGATGTGATTGGAGTCTACAACGTTGAGGGCCAGACATGCTTCACCCTGTTGAAAATGTTTTAATTCGATATTACTCTGTTTGCAAAGACTGGAATACACAGTAGAGCTCTCCATTTTGTGCATAACCAATCAAATTTCCTGTGTCCAGAAAAGGGTATTACTTTGTTGACTGAAAAAAAATTTGCCCTCTGCACATTTGTAGCCTAGATATCTGATATATTGCAATTATATTTTATATTGCGATTTATATCCTGCCTTTTTCCTACAAAGGGCTCAAGGCAGCTTACATCTTCTCTCCTCCTCCATCTTATCCCCACAACAACAACCCTGTGAGGTAGGTTGGGCTGAGAGGCTGTGACTGCCCCAAAGTCACCAGTTGGCTCCACGGCCAAGCGGGGACTAGAACCCGGATCCTCTGAGTCCCAGTCCCGTGCTCTTAACCACTACGCCACACTGGCTCTCACACTGATATAACATTATGAAACTTTCAATGTGAAACAGTGGCATACAAAACTGCAGTCAGAGCATCAGATGGTACGTTTACCCCGAAACGTACAGTGCAGCAAATCCTACAGTGTGCTTGTACAAAGTGAGACCTACCAGGCCAAACACAACCCATCAGCCATTGAAGGCAATTCCCCAAGGAACACAAAAATGGATTTGCTTGTTCAGGGGAGTCAAAATCTTTATGGGACACAATACATAACCGATGGACCATATTTGGCTTGGTAGATCCCTCCAGTTTTATTGGGTGAGATCTATAGCCAGTCCTACAGGTTGCAAAAGTTTGAGTAGCCACGAGGAATAGCAATGTCATTTGCTTCAAGACCCAGCCCAGTTTATAATACATTGAAAGAGCTAGATATTACCCCTACACAAAAAAATAACAGCAGATTCTGATACTTCACATACCCCCATCACACAAATATATTAAATGCATGACTACCTGAACTAGCATTTCCTTAGAGAAGGTATTGAAATAGTATGTAGCATGCTCTTCAGGATTGCTATGTCTTGTGCTCCTAGGCCCTATAATGGCACCATTGTTATCAAAACCTTCAAGCAAAGAAAATGAAATGGTAAATTAATACAATGCTTAAATAAACTGGTAGAGAACAAACAGTGAGAACAGCAGCTGAGTTCTGGTAACTTACCATTTTGCCGTCCAAATATTGTTGGCAAGAGGAAAGACCATTTTAAATTTAATTTAATAAAAGGCAACTAGTTGCATTAAGAGCAAAATATCAGGCTAGTTTTGCTGGTACAGAAATTTCCAGCATTCTGGATAATGAATGCTAAACTTAATTTTTTCCAGAAAAATAATAATGTAGGCTTGACAAGAGTTGATAAGGAAATGATAATATAATATTAACACTGATGTAGCTCTTCTGAATGCTTAAAGTCCTTCCTTCATTAGCTTATCTTAACCCTTATCTTAACCTTTTACAATATAGGTAACTTGCCTAGAGCTTGTAATCCTATGCATGTTTAGACAGAAACAAGTCCTGTAACTGCTAATTTCATGGATCAAGTGAGATTTGAATTAGGATATTTCTAGTTCATAGCTCCATCTCAGGCTGTGATCCTAAAAGATGCAGTTATACAAGGGTGCTATGCAAGTCAAATTCAGCTTCAGAATTTGGTGCTCCATAGCACTAACATGGCCATTTAGGAGTCGGGTTTCCCATGCCTGTGAAAGCAAAACATTGCCTACCCCTGCTCTCAATGTACAGTCAGTCTAGCTACGTTAAATGTAATTCAACCCAAATAAGATATTTCAAAACTAAGGCATCAATTTCAGGCTGGCTGACAGATGGTCCTTATCCCCGCACCCCTTAAGGTGCATACCATCTCACAGAGCTGCTTCACTCTATGAAAACTGAATACCTTTCAGCCCAAAGGTTAAATTAAGTTTCAGAGAAACTCTCAGGGGCCACCTTCTAGTAATGGATATGCGGTTGGAGAGGGGGAAACCATACCATCTTTTAGGCTAAAACTTATACTGCCAGCAATTATGCCTTAGAAGGGACATTTCAACCTTGAAGGAGGCAAGAAGGACTGCACAACCCCCCGCAACTGCCCCACTAAATAATCACACTTGAGGGAAAGGGAGTAAGCAAAGGGAGTGTGACCATCTGGGAAATGCCAGGAAGACAGACTGGAACCTCTGAGAACAAACACCCTTGCTTTAGCCTTGAGGTGGCACACTGAGTTGGTATAATTGGCACATTTATTTATTAAATAATAAAGGGCACATGACACCATTAAAGATAATGCAGAAAGGACGCTCAGCTATCACTTAGACAATTCATTCAAACACGTATATTGAAATTGCATAATGATAAAACATCAGATAAAAAAAGTATCAAAAGCAAAGCTCCATAAAACAGCTTTCTGCCTCACCTTTCAAACAACTGCTGAACTAAAACTGAAAAGAAAACCTATTTTTTCTCCAAATGGTGAGAAAAGGACTAGTGGGGCTTTGCCGAGGGAACTCCATAGACAGGTTGCCAAGAACCACCCTGCTGGATCTGACCAAAGGCCTATCCAGTCCAGTAGGCAACCATAAAAAACTAAAAGCCGCTAAAGACATACAGTGAAAAAATAACCCTGTAAAAGAAAATAACCAAGTACATCTGAAAAAAGCCTTGGCATAAAGGGAATTGTCAACATTGTGCAAAAAAATAAGGTTGGCACCAGGCAGGCTTCAGTGGGGAGGTCATTCCATAAATTGGGGGCAGGGGCACCAGAAAGGCAGCCCTCCCTCTTGAAGCTGCCCTCTTGGCACTGGCATCTGAAGGCAGGACCTGGACGCTGAGCATAGTGTCTGGGTGGATTGCTGTTGGGAGAAGCACTCCATCAAGTATTTCAATTCCAAGCTGTGTAGGGCTTTATAGGTTAAAACCAGCACTTTGAAATTGGGCTTGGAAGCACACAGGCAACCAATGCAAGCAGGCCAGAACTGTTTTTATGTGTTCAAATCTATGGATACCAGACATTAATCTGGCTGTTGCATTATGCATGAGCTCCAGATCCTGAACAGTCTTCAAGGGCGGCCTACTGTAGTGTGCACTGAAGTAATCTAATTTAGGGATTGCCAGAGCATAGATTACTGAAACCAGACTATCCCTTGTCTAGGTAGGGGAATTGTTGCACCACCAGCTGAAGCTGGTAGAAGACACTCCATGCCATTTAGGCCATGAAGCTCAAGTGACAAAGACATCAAGGAGGACCCCCAAGCTATGAACTTGCTCCTTCAAGATGGAATGCAACGCCATCTAAAACAGGTTGAACAACCTCCATCCCGTTAGAGGAACCACGCATCAGCAGAAATTTAGTGAGGTCTGGATTGAGCATAGTGATGGCAATGCACTTCAAAACTTTGGATGACCCCCTCTCCCACCAACCCCTAAGGAACTACATGCTGAAGAATCCACATGGTTGAACAATATTCCCCAACAAACATCTTCTGGAAATGGCCCTTCAAGGAGTTGAGCAACTACAATGCAGTACCTTTCACTCCAACTTCAGAGAATTTGCCCAGAAGGATGCTATGGTCTGAGGATACTATTCTCTTCCTGGAGAAGAGGAGACTCAGAGAGGATCGGTTGGTGACATACAGGTGTGTGAGGGGGTATCACACAGAGGTGGGTAGAGATCTGTTCTCCCCTGCAGAGGAGGGCAGGACATGCTCCAACGGAGCGAAGCTCAGGAACCAAGGTTCAACTTGGATGCCAGGAACTTCCTGACAGTTAGGACCCCTAGGGTATGGAATGGGCTTCCACAGGAGATGGTTGAGGCCACATTGGTGCGGGTGTTCAAGGACAGGCTAGAGATGCACATGGTGGGCATGTTGTGAGCGGAGCTGGCTGGAGCCGGGAGTCAGGCTAGATGGCCTGGAAGGCCCCTTCTAACTCGATCTGTTTCTATGGTCGATGGTACTGAAAGCTGCTGAGAGGTCCAGCAATATCAACAGGGTCTCCCAGGATAGGTCATCATGTGGGGTGACCAAGGCTCATTCCTTATCAAATCCAGAACCCAACGGAAATGGATTTAGGTAATCAGTCTCATCCAAGAGTTCCTGGAGCTGGTTAGTCACCACCCACTCAAGAACCTTGCTCAGGAAAGGAATACTTGCTCCTGGTCTAAAGTTATTAAAGTCTTCCAGGTCAAAGAGGTTTTTTTTTCAGAAGTGGTCTCATTTCTACCTTTTCAGGGTGTCATGGAACCACTCCCTCTCACAAGGCATTAATAACCTCCCTAGCCCAGCTGGTTGTTTCTCCCTTGCTGGCTTTTATGAACTAGGAGGAGTAAGGATTTGGTACAGAGGAGGATGCACAAACATAGACAAGCACCTTGTCAATATCCACAAATCTTGCGAAACCACAAAGATCAAGACAATCCCAAACACTAAAAGTAGTTCCTAACATAAATCTTTCTTTTCTACTATGGTAAGTGTTTATTTGGCCTGTGTTTAGTTTTACTTGGTAGAGAGCAGCTACTGCTTCAGTTTTTCTTATTATCTTTGATGTTTTAAATGGCATTTCTAGATTTCTTTTAAAAATCTGTTTCCTGTTTTAAGGATTCTTGCAAACTGAAAAGAGAATTCTAATTTTTCAATAAGTAAAAGTATAAATTGTGCACCTACCTAGAAGCCAGGCATAAAGTCTTCTATTGAGTGACATATCTCTGCGCAGAACTACATGAAGAGATGCGGAAAGAATTCTGATCATGTCTGGTCGAGTTGCCTAAAATTGGGAAGGTTAAATTAAACAACAAACAGAAACATGTTACACATTCAAGGGTTCCCTAAAGATGAAGAAAAAGATTTTAACTTTTTCACAGCAACTCAGTATTCAAATAGGGAAAACTCTGGAGCCTAACAGAAGTAAAGGACTTCAATTATTAGTAGCAACCCCTCTCCCTAAAGTGGCTTGTGCCTCTGCAAGTATCAGCAGGCAATAAAGTAAGGCCACTTAACTGTAACTGACTTTCTTCAAGTGGTTACCTGTGCATTCACACCTATGGGCTCTACAGCGGTACCCATATGTGTGATGCACAGAAGCCACAAAGAACCACCACATTTTGCGGGCAGTGCTACCGCCCCCATCTTAGAATCACATTTTATTTGGTAAAGTACACAGTACAAGGGACCAAAAAACAAACTCAAAAGTCTTCTCCTTTACCCACAATTTTAAAGCAAATGTAAAGTTTTGTGAATATACCGATCTTATATAAACAATGAGGCTGATCCAAGGTATCTCAAGTCATCTGAGCAAGCATACATTTTTGCATATTAAATGAAACAACAGTCAAACAGAAGTGTCTAATTCTGGGTTCATACAACACAGCAACCTATCTTGTGTAAGCCATGGTAGTTTGTTTTGTCAGGCAAATCTGGTCTGCTTCCGGGAAGGAAGTTTGTCCTGTGGCTTCAATTACATTACTTCACTTTTACTGGATGACTGTCAAATGGTGAACTGACAAGCAGATCTTTGCTTGACAAAGGGAGTGGTGACAACCTTGCCCTCTTTGCAGCAAGATCCCCTGCCACCCTTTCCACCCCTTCCTCAACCTCCACGTGTGCAGGAAGCTGAAAGGTGTAGTCACCTTCCCATCCATTTCAATCTGTGTGCACAACTTACATACACATTCCTATGCATGCAAGCTCTACCTCAAGATCCATGGTTTAACAAAAAGTCAGATAAACTAAAACCTGACTTTCAGAATTTCTAATATCAGTTATTACACATTCAACTAGTTAAAAATCAATTATTTTATTATATTAATATGGGGAACATGATTAACAGGTATGAGGGCCAGGACCAAAACTCTCTCTGCCTCTCTCTCACTCACACCATTTTCAGCATTTCCTTTGTAATGGCAACATTTTATGCAATCCCAAAAATCACCAAGAAAACTCAGAGGACTTCCTGCAGCAGCGTTACTGGAGGCACAGCTGGGCAACTTGCAGCCCTACACCCTACAATGCCTCTCATCCCACACACTTGGCTAGGCTGGCTAGGGCTTACACCAAAACATCTAGAAGTTTATAAGCTGCCTACCTCTGCATGAGGAGTGGCCACTAGAAAAGAAGTTGGGCTAATGGACTTCCTGCTTCCCATTCTGCGCATATGAAAGGGCTTTGCTATATATATCCCATTCTCCAGGTCTCACTTAGGAGAAGTGTCAAGATAAAAGCCTAGCACCTGGAGAGTTAGTCTGTTATCACTTAGAATACACTATGGTTGAAATTTATATCCATGGGTCTATGTAACAGGTCATTTAACTGAATAGGTTTTTAGTAGCCTTTTACCTGACTCATGTGGAATGGAAAACAGAAAAGTATCAGGTCCAGGGTGCTCCTCTGTACTAATACACTGGAATCTTGCACTGAAGTGCTTACTGCTTCAACCTGAAACAAAATGGTAGAAACAGTTGTTTCAGAACAAGCATAATCAGTAATCCTGCTTTGTTTACTGTGCAAACACACATACTGGAGTCACTGACTCCTTTTAACTGCCGCCAAGTTTGGGGGATGCTGTCCCATGATTTTTCATGTTGCTAGCACCCTTCTTCTCTCTGCACAATCTGGCCATGGCTTTTAGACCTGCCCATCCTACATGATGTCCAGGGCAAGCACGCCAAACAGGTCAGGAGGGAAACCATGGTTTTGTCCCTCCATTACTTGCAGAAGAGAGATCAAGGGAACTGTTCTCTAAAGGCAATGAGCCAAACTTGGCCATTAACAAAGTAATGTTTCAAATGAAGAGAACAGAAAGAAATGTGGAGATCATGGAAATAACATTACGAAACTTATGAAGGTGATAGATACTCTCAGATATTCAGGCTATAAACCCATGGTATCCAATACAGTAAACACTAGAAGGTTGTGGAACAGTATGCCCTACACATACACATATCCTACTCCATGGGCTTACAGTAACCACATTGCAAAAACAGGTAAAGACACAGATAAAAATACAGGTTAGATGCTGCTTCCGCCAACAAGAGATAGGACAGTCCACTGATTGTCATGTCTCCAAGTGGAACTCTGCAAGAATACTCTTGCTGCCAGCAATGAATAGAGTTCATTTTCAGCGATTCCACTCCACTGAAGCCTGCAGTGCCACTCCCCACTGTGCCATTGCATCACCCAACTCTCCAAAGCAGATTTCTGGGAAGGAAGCAGTAAAGATGGGAGAAATCAAGGAAAACTGACACATTCCCATTTTACCAATGAGATTTCCCTTGATGCATCAGTAGTCTTCTGAAGAGTGAAGAGCCTTCCTGTCCACAAGAGACACTTCCTGGATGTAACTCTTCAGCCTTTCAGAAACAGTTTTTAATTACATGTTGATAGCATAAAAGTCTGAATTACTTGAAAAGTAGGAAGGATTACTTGGCTCATCAGGCTTAATTTATCAGCAAAATCCAGTCTAACTAAGTCCCACTGATCTCTGTGGAAAAGGCTTGATTCTCATACTGAACTTACTGCAACTTTAAGGTACTCAAATTTATAGTGTGCTCTTTGATTCAGCCTGATGAACAAAGAAACTTACCATACTTTAAAAGTATTTTCATACTAGGTGGGTTGCATCTACTGTTTGTTAAAAGAATAGAAATTTCCTTTGCAACACCATAAAACTGCTCTGGAGGATTGGGGGACCATTTGAAGAACACTCTGGGAGCTGTATAGGGTTGGGCTGGAGAAAGCAAGCAAGAGAACTTCTGTTGAGCAAGCAGACATGTAACATACAAATACTCTACACTTCAGCTTCTGCTACAATACATACAGAATGAACTCCCTTATGTAATTGCTATTTCAAAAATTAAGTTGACAAATAACTGGGGCTGGACAACCACAAACATTATGCTTTATTGACCCTTACCATCAGTTCAATGTCACTGCCTATTATATAAAGCTGGTCTTCCATGGAGAGCTTTCTGTTCAGATGGGAGAGAACATAAGTAATTCCAGGCAGCCGAACTGCAGGACTAGTGAGAAGGCTACCCCACAGAGCACTGTAGAAAGCTGACTGGTCCACTGCAGCAGCTACTTTCTCCAGTAGAGTGTTTGTTCTGTGACACAAGAAGCGACAATAAGAGACCAATAAAACTGAAGTCTAGATAACGAAATAATCTTAGGGTACTTCCAGATGAGGCATTAATTATGAAACTGTGCTGGCTCCTTCAGAACTTTTCATAGGGATGAAGACATCATATTTTACTTGTAACCTTTCTGTTTTTCTTTACCATTTCTTCAATCTTTTCCCTTTCTATTAAAAAAATCTACTAAGGAAAGAAGCCCTAAGAAATCTGCAGAACGCATCTGTGATAGGAGCCCTCCATCTGAGAGCACCCAAAGAATGAAAAAGACTGTGTTCTATTGCAAACAGGAAGCTAAAGTTATTGAGAGTTACAGAAACCTTAGCCTTATGCATATTGGTTGGGTATGCCAGACTTTCACCAATTAAAACCACACATACACCTCAACACTAGAAAGCATACTTTGGTCAGAGGTATCAGGAAGAAGATGAAGATTTTGACACAGCCAGTGAACTACAGAACACAGAAAACATATGTTACCTAGAGGAAGCTTTGACCTTTCCCTTTTGTGCAGCTAGGTCCCATGAAACAATCAGCCAAGAGGCTCAAAATTCCACAGAGGACAAGTTTTTATAGTAGCATTAATTACATTAAACTACAGCCTTACCTCTCATAGTACTCAGATCCCTCTTCCAAACCAGGAAGTATCCCAGTTAATAACCCCTGCAGGCCGGGTTTCAATGTTTTGCCCAAAGGAAGGTAATAAACTTCATACAAGCTGAGTAATGCTGGTTTGACAGACATAGCAGCATTGGCGAGAAGAGGAAACAGACCGGAACTATAAAAAGAACAGCAATAACAACAAGTGATTGAAGAGTCTAATATAGCAGTTGTGTTGAAGGGGGACTAGATTGATTTATATGCATCATTTTCACAACATGGTTATAACCATGAGACTGGCTCAACCACAAGCAAAAGCTCTCCTTCTTTTCAGAGATTAGACTGAGATCCTGTTGAGATTCCAGCTGAGGAAGAGCAGGAGGAAATTTTTCTCTTCCCACTGCAGTCCTTGTGACAGAACAGCTTTTTGCGTGGGGAATGACAAGTGAGAAGGAGAAATTGGCAAAAACTTTCACCCTTCTTTCTAGTAGAACCATCCCAAGAGTTTTGCTCACAGTAAATTCTTATGGAAGTTTCAAAGACTTGAGCAATGCACATCTCTGATTTTTAATTGCATGATTAAATGTGTATGTTATGCAGTTGGTTGTCTAAAACCATTTTTTGCTACTCTAGACTGGCACAAGTTTACAAGTTGATATTTTATTATATTTACAACCAAGGCAACTTCCCTCTTGCAAATTCTGGCTTTGTTTTTTATTACTGTTTATACAAATAAAACAAATAGTATCATTATCTATTAGAAAAAAACAAAGAAAAAACTGGAAAAGGCTACTGTAGAGGAATAAAAATAAGTTAAATTGTTCCAATCCAATTTTTTGCTGGTATCCAGATATATATATATATATATATATATATATATATATCACAACAACAACATCCAAGCAATTTTTTTCACAGCAGGATACCAGCATTTATTTACTAACACATTTATTTAATGTTTAAATTTATATGCCACAACCTATAGCCCAATTTAGGGCTCTCTGGGAGGTGTACAATTACACCAGTTTATGGCAAAAGAAAATCAGGCTTTTCAAAACACGTATCTCTACTTATTCACTCATGTTATTCTTTCTGTGTTATAGAAGAACATTCTGCACTGAATTTTCTTCAAAATTTCAACATTACACTGGTTATACAAAACTACTATTTCTGCAGCTGTTTTAAGCAAACAGAAATCAGCCTCAATCTGGCCACTTGGACAACACAGGGCTTTTAAATTATCAAACGTGTATCTGTTGTTGTTAGCTTTTGATCTGTCCTCCTAGAGAAGAAAATTAAGTTCAATTGCTTTAACTTTTTTCCTGTATTCGTGGTGATTCACACAACTAGATTTCTCCTTATTCTTCCATACAGCTACATGGAGAAATGCTTAAGGAAACCAGCTGTACAAACAGCAAACTGGCCATTTTTTGGTGTGAGGTTTGGTTTTATAATGTAGCCATGATCACAATGATGACCACTGCCTCAAGGAGCAGTTCTGCATGCAAGGAAGCATCTGTAAAAAGTTAGTATTTTGATCCAGGCCTTGAATACATTAAATTGAATGAATGGATGGATGAATGCTTATCATCTGTCTTTTAGGATGGGAAACACTGGTCACTGACAACTTATACTGATGTCTTCATTTAATCACAGCAAGACAAAAGAATCTTCAAACTGCCTACTTATATTTTTTCTCCATTTTCCAGAGACTTGCTTTGTATAAGCCCTATGAAGTCCATAGCACTTCTCAATCATTTCAAATGATAAAATCTCCTCTTTCAGATGAAGAGACGTGTGGTGGTCAGAGTGTTCGTCTGGGGATCTGGGAGATCTGTGTTCTAGTCTCCACTCAGCCATGAAACTCACAGGGCAACTTCGAGCCAGTCACAGATTCTCAGTTTAACCAAACTCACAAGGTTGATGTGAAGATAAAAATGGAGCAGAAGAGTACTATGTAAGCTACATTAAGTTCCTTACAAGAGGAGAATACACAGCACATAACTGTAGTCTAATAATACTAATAATACTAATACAATAATACTAATATTGACACATGTGTGAAATATTTTGATTTATAGAAGCAATATAAAAACATTTTATTCTAACAAAAATGTGGTTAAGACAACCAACTCAAAATGTAACGGTCATTATTTTTACCTGTATAAGAAGAGATCTTTGGCCAGACGCTTGGGCCCAATGAGTTTGAAGATGATCTCATATGTCTCAAGTGCCTTCCGGTGAACCCCACCTGGCAAGGCAGGGTGAAGGCATTGTGCAAGGCGCTTTCCTATGGTCAGCTTTTTTGGTACTACTTGGTACTTCGCATTGTTCTGGAGAACCTGACAAAAAACATTGCAGTATATTTTGAAAGTGCTGATACATTCTATAGATACTGAAAATAGGGTATTCGTTTTAAACCTACTAATCTAAATATGTTCTGCTAAGCCATATATAAGCCACTTCTCATATAGCTACCAAAAACTCCGATCTAGCAAATTTACTTTTCTAATTTTTAGCCTCACTAATATTAGAAAATTAAAAATAAGTAAAAGAATTAATGGCTTATTTTTCTGGCCCTTGTGCTGTATTTTATCAATCTAAGCAAATACAGCCATATAATCATTTGCCACATAGATGCAGGGCTTCCATGAGGGGAATCCTTGTTTAAATATATTTATAGAAATACATATTTAATATTGTGCATTTATATTGATTGCCATTGAAGATGCAGGTCTAGAGAGCCAGTGTGGTGCAGTGGCTAGCATTGCACTGTAACTTGGAACTATGCACTGGTTAGGTACTGAAGACTTCAAACACAGAGATTCATATTCAACTTATATTTTTTTAAAAAAAACCCAAATACCCTTGATGTGTGCACCTCTAGGTTCACCTTAGTATTCATACCAAGTTTGAGGCATCTAGCTTTCATGCTGTTGGAGCTATGGCATGGACAGACACATATACATCATCTATTTTTAGATAGAAGATACGTAGATCTTTAGATAGAAGATAGATCTAAAGATACAGGTGAGAGTTTGCCTAGTGTGCAGATTAGGAAAAAGCATCTGCTTCACAGAAGATTCTGTTACGCCAGAACTTTGACTTCCACTACATTAAGCAAAAGCCTGAGATCTAAAATTATCTGCCAGCCCATTTTTCTTCCAGTAATTCAGAAAAGACACCAATGCCATAAATTTTATAACTACATTAATTAGAGTTAAATCCTCCCTCAAAACTCAGTCCTCCCAATTCTTTCGAAAACCTGCTGCATACCTTGTTTAGCTTTCCAAGCGATGAAATTAAGTCAGCCCACTCACTAGAGTACTCAAAGCTCTTCAGAGCCTTGTCTACAGCTGCCACATAGTTCCTGTACTTGGAGTCACCCAGTAGCTCCACCTCCTCCGCATTCATCCTCCCGCAGAGTCCCACTAGAGACTAGCTTGCAATTCATGTAAAGTTGTTAGCTGGAAGAGACAGAACAATAATTTATATTTTCCAAACCATACCTTGTAACTGCTGTGGAATTCAGACTGTCAATCAAATGCAAAAAGCCAGGTGAGGTATAAGTATCCTGAAGTCCATAAAAACATTGGCTCAGAAACAGAAAGGCGCTGGTTATAGGTAAAGGATGATTTCTAAACTTCACTGCCTTCTGGAAGTGCCCGCCCTGCCACAGCTGCAATGCAGAAGGCTGAATGGAAGGGGTGGGGACTGCCCAAAATCACACAGCCGTCTTTTGCTGGAACAGAGTTCCCAACTCACAGAAGTTATGAGTTGTAAGTTCACCTAATTTTCGGCCACCATTCTTCTTACAAACTCCTGAATATGTTCCACAGTGCACCCCTGACCATCAGAACCTGGGAGGGGAACTGTCACTACAGGGACAGTGGGAATGTTTACCAAAACTTGCAAAAACACCTATCATAAAACAAAAATGTTAAGATGCACAAACTATTTAAAACCAGTATTTTCTTGTAAGCAAGGCCAAAAACTGAAGGGCTTCATACAACTCAAGCAGATAATATATTAGGAAACACTTCTTAGTCTGTTCAAAGTATGCCCATCCTTCAATAGCTCCTATGGACTTTTCTGATCAATAAAAGGAAACATTTGATGCGTACAAGATGTTCCCAGGTTTAGACTGTGGTGCTAATAACCCAATCTGTACAGCCTGACTTCAATAATTTATGCCCAAACAGACTCTGTATTACTGCAACATACTGTATGTGAGGCTGCTTTCTGAAACATACGGAAAACTTTACTGGATACAGACATGATTGCTGGAAGTGGATGTGTTATGAACATATAACATGCATGTTTTGCTGTCTCTCGTTTCTCAGTACTTTCTAGGAAATTCTAAGTGTTAAAGTTATTTCTGTTTTAGGATCTTGGTATCTGGAGGATCACTTCTTCCCCTATGATTGCCATTCACACAAATCTGTGTCTTGAAATTATCATGAGCTCCTCTATTCAACTCTTATACCTACATCTAATTTTTAAGGCAGGCCTCCTTCAAGTATTCCTGCAGAGAGAGGAATATGTATGAAATGGCCATTGGTTGCTCATTTTTATTTGTGAAGCAGACTTCCAAAGAAATCCCACGTATTTTAATGTCTTTTCAGTAGCAACCAAAACCCTTTTGTTATTTTTGGCAGGTCTTTAATATTGTCAATATAGGTTTTTATCATTTGAGTTCCATTTTTTTAAAAACAACCTCTGTGCTTATTTTATTCCTCTGTTCCCAGCTTTTAATTATCTGTTTTAGATATTTGGAATGCTTTATTTCATTGTACTTTATTGCATGTTATTCTAATCTTATTTGTTGAAATAGTATTCTGCAAGCTCCTGTAAGTAGTTCTGGTTACATGGCGACCTATAAATTGCATTCAGGCATTAATAAATAAAGCAGTGCTTTCTAGATGTGAACACTTCCTTGCCACTGATGGAGGGGGTGGGAGCAAAAGTGGTAGTGATTAGATGAAGCATCCAACTAAAGAAGACAGTACAGGTCCATCAACCTAACATTTTTACCATAGGTCCAGCAGAAGGAGAAGGTTATGAAGCAGATACCTATGTCCATGGTGTTTCTAGCAGATATATTTGCAATGAAAAATACAAAACAAACAACCCCTCCTTTTTAAAATTGATGCTGGGAAAACTCATTTTTACACTTAGTAATATTATTTGGATTCAGCAGCATGGAAGTGTGTTATTCTGCAGCTACCAAGTACAAAAATTTACATTAGGTCTGCAGCCGTATGCTAAAAACTTCACTCAACAGTGCTAAAATTGAGTGTAAAAATCCAGGAAAATTAAAATATGAAATTAAAACTTCTTGAATTACACGCAGCTGATAAATGCCTTTGTGATACAAGACTCTTGAGATATAAAAACTAGGCTGCTATCCAAGCTGTCTGGCAACATCCTTTGGGAAATAGAACTAAACTGAAACAAGCAACTGTAACAAATACTTCTCCCTGATGTTCCTAGCACAGTCAAGACAGCGAGTACACCTAATCAATGTTACGAAAATCAAGCAACAAAATCAATACAGTGAGCTGTTGGAGCTTCCCTTTCCCTCTACGACTGAATGGATCTTTTTGAGCAGTTCAGTTAGACAGAATGCATCTACCACAACGGCAACAAAGAAAAAAAGATTCCTTTTCTGCCAGTACTGCTACCTAATGGGCTCTATGGTACTCAGTGTTGGCAAAGTCTTCTTTCACTTCCACTTTAACTTAAGCATTTCAGTATAGTGTGGAACCTGGGAAACAAAACTGGCTGATCTGTAAAGTGAACAGCTAATATTCCACTGAGGAATTCTTTAGCCAATGAGATACCCATTTTGGGATAATTTTTAAATCCACATTCTGATCTCATCAATTTAAGGAACTATTAGGGAACCCATAGCCTGTTTATCAGCTCCTACACCTTTCCCTGCTTTCATTTTATTTATTTCCTATTCAAGTCCTCCTATGAATGCAGAGCTATAGGCAAAACAGCAGTTTGCCCACACAGGAGGAATGTATTGGCAGATTTGGGATAACCTTAAGGTTTGTGAATGTTCAAAGTATTTACAAAAGGAACTGAAGGAAGAGCCTCCCCTCCTAAAAGTTCCATATAGATTCAATGGCACAGAATGCTAACTCAGCAGGAAAAAAATGCCATGTTGGGAGGGAGAATGGAATGGAACAACATGGAAGGAAGGAGGAAAGATCTGAAAGGTGTACAATGAACCATTTCATTGTCTGGGTATGTCATTTTCTATTTAATACTGTGAGGCTTCTTTAAAGTGTCTCCAGAGATAGATGTGAAAGTTGCCTATAATCATCAGTGGATACATCAAATGGGTACAAATGTGTCTGTCCTACCCACCCACAAAACAGCAGCAACAACAGAGGAATGACCTCAAAACAGGCCAGTGAAGATCTGCATGTTCACTGGGTATTGCTGCCTGACCATTGAGGGCAAAAGAAAACCTGAAAATAGCAGGAAAGAGAGTGGGTATAACACTGAATGTAACATTTTATTGCATGGCACACTTTTTTTTTCTAAAATGTAACACTTCCAGATAACAGAAAGCTACAAGTTATTCATAATAGATAATCATGGGGGTGATGCAAATGCTCCCCCCTTGCATCTGAGAGGAAAGTGCTTCTGTTCACACAAAGAAGTGGGAGGAGTCAGTCTACTTATTTCAAATATGTAGATTTATACCTTTTCCCATACTGTTTACTACTGTATTTCAGCATAATGCAAGGCCAAGCCTAAACAGCTAAAATTAACTAACATTGTTCTCTATTATTACTCTGTCTTTGCCCAATAGCATTACTTTTTGTTATGTGTGGTGGAAAGGTTTTACTCACATTACAAAACTGTTCAAGTATAGTATGTTACTCTATGGCAGGCACTGATTCATATGGAGAGATGTAAATCCATGCATCCAGGGATTTTTCCAGGATGGGTAGTAAACCTGATTCTTCTCCCTGGGGATCCCCATATCTAAAGGAAAAAGATGGTATTGCCCCTTCCACTGCTTTTCTTCTACAGAAATCAAAGGGATCAGCTAGTAGCAGATGAGATGGAACCTGGAAAATGCCATTACTTCCTATACAGAATATTAGTCCACTGACCTTGGGCATTCTCCATCCCTGAATGTGGCATTTAAACAAAAGATTAACCAATACAAATGTTCAAATTTCAGCAACCATCTTAGAAATTCCATCTGATGACAGACTAAATGACAATGTTTGACAATGACAAAAGAAGGGATAATGTTCTACTACGTAGTCTGGAGTAAGAATACATAATATATTTCTGGGAAGCCGCCCTGAGGCTTCGGCGAATGGGGTGGCATAAAAATGTTTTAATAAACAAATAAATAAGAGAATGAAGGGCAGCATCCAAGCACACTGAGTTATCCAAAAGGCACATTTGAACACTTGGCTGTGTTCAAGTAATATTCAATATTGCAGCTTGTTATTGCTCTGTTCTAAGATGTAATTTGACAGATGCTTTGAATATAAAATCTTGCACAACTTGTTCATTCAGTGCAAACCATTAGCTTTTTCTGCTTTTGTCCTCTGGAGCATCATCCATATCCATACCCCTTTTGGATAGCTTAAACAGTTGGGATGTAACTTTACAATATCTCCTTGAAATATAAGCATACAGACTTTTTAAACCTCTTTGTCTTTAGCAGCATTCAATTTCTAATTAGCATCTGCTGCCACACATTGCATTCAACTTAACGGGATGCCTCCTACCAACTACCAATAGCCTATCATCAGACAAAACGCTTTCAGCTATTTGGGTTACATCCAGTTACCCCAACCTGCACTCAGAATGGCTTCTGTCAGCAGGATGGAAAGGGCAGATTCTTTTTCCCCCACTATGTGTTCTCAAAATCTGCTCCACAGAGTTGGAAGAACCTCTGAAACAGGTTTGGGGAAGAGAAGACTACCGGGGGAAAGAGCAGAAGTACCCACTGTGTGAGCATACATCCACTTTCATGACACTGGATTTCACCTTTCTGTGTGCAGATCCTCATTGCCTGCCAATATAATTTTCACCATAGTTTCTTTTCATCCTGTTGATATATACTGCATGATCATGCTTTTAGTCTTGTCATACATCACCATGCAATTTAGAATAAAGTATATTAAATTTATATATATATATATACAGTATAGAAATTAAATGTCTTTCCAAATACATAGCTCAGTCTTCTATAAAGCTATAAACTTTGAAACCTATGGTTTCATAGCTATGAAAGCTATGAAAACGAAACCTATGGCTTAGAAAGGGCAGTGCAGGGAAGGACTACTAAGCAGCAGACCTTAAACATCCTTACTGGGCGGTAAGGATATACCACCTCTTAGGAATTTAGTACATTGACCATTGTTATAGCTGCTAGCTATGGGGAATAAAAATGTCACTTGTAGCATTTACATTTTGTAGTCATCCTGGTATTTTTATATAATAGGACAGCATACAAAGGTTTTTAATAAATAAATAAATAAATTTACATGATACTGTTGAATATCAAGTGATTTAACATACATTAAATCAATAATCCTTATAGCAACTTTCACCAACCCAATGCCTTCCAAATGGGGTGGACTAAAGCTCCTTTATCTCTAGCCAGAGTGGACAGATTACAGAAGGTTGCCTTATACAAATCATACAAGCTAGTAGAGTAATACCCATATTGAAGATGGGAGGTTTAGGCTGAAAAGGAGACTACCTTGCATCCAAATCAGATATTTTCTAGATTATATTTTCAGATACAGCACTGTAACAGCTAATTGAAAACTGGCCATCAAAACATTTATTTTGCCAAATATGTTCACATATACCGTATTTTTCGCTCTATAAGACACACCTGACCATAAGACGCACCTAGTTTTTAGAGGAGGGATCCATGGAAAGCTTCTTGATAATCACAGGCACATTCCCCATCACTTCCCCATGGGCTTCATTAAAGGACGGGTTGCCATTTGAAAACACACACTGACCTGTGATTAACAGTTCTCACCTGCGCCGGAGGAGGGGTGCGGAGCAGGGCGCGCCGAGCGCGTGCCGGCCAGGTGTGGTGCAGCCGGGCCGGCAGCGTGCCAGCTGTGGTCTTCCGGGCGGCGCAGTGGCAGCAGGTCTTCTCAGGTGGTGGGGGTGAGCAGTCCGTCTCTTCGTGCAGCCGGCGGATTAAAGCCCACGGCTCCTCCTCCTCCGCAGCAGGTCTTCCCGGGTGGTGTGGGTGAGCAGTCCGTCTCTCCATGCGGCCAGCGGGTTAAAGCCAGTCTTCCCAGGCAGTGGGGGTGAGCAGTCCGTCTCTCCGTGCGGCCAGCGGGTTAAAGCCAGTCTTCCCAGGCAGTGGGGGTGAGCAGTCTGTCTCTCCGTGCGGCCAGCGGGTTAAAGCCAGTCTTCCCGGGCGGTGGGGGTGAGCAGCCCGTCTTTCCCTGTGGCCAGTGGGTTAAAGCCCACGGCACCTCCTCCTCCGCGGCAGGTCTTCCCGGGCGGTGCGGGTGAGCAGTCCGTCTCTCCGTGCGGCTGGCGGGTTAAAGCCCACGGCACCTCCTCCTCCGCGGCAGGTCTTCCCGGGCGGTGGGGGTGAGCAGTCCCTCTCTCCATGTGGCCGGCGGGTTAAAGCCCGCGGCTCCTCCGCGGCAGGTCTTCTCGGGCAGTGGGGGTGAGCAATCCGTGTCTCCGTGCGGCCGACTAGTTAAAGCCCGCGGCTCCTCCTCTTCCGCGGCAGGTCTTCCCGGGCGGTGCGGGTGAGCAGTCCATCTCTCCGTGCGGCTGGCGGGTTAAAGCCCGCAGCTCCTCCTCCTCCACGGCAAGTCTTCTCGGGCGGTGGGGGTGAGCAGCCCGTCTTTCCCTGTGGCCAGTGGGTTAAAGCCCGCGGCTCCTCCTCCTCCGCGGCAGGTCTTCCCAGGCGGTGGGGGTGAGCAGTCCGTCTCTCCATGTGGCCAGCGGGTTAAAGCCCGTGGCTCCTCCTCCTCCGCGGCAGGTCTTCCCGGGCGGTGGGGGTGAGCAGTCTGTCTCTCTGTGTGGCCGGCAGGTTAAAGCCCACGGCTCCTCCTCCTCCGCACCGCCCCCCCTTGAGTAGCACAGCTCTCACCTGCACCGGGGGGGGGGGGGCGGAGCAGCGTGCGCAGAGCGCGTGCCGGCCAGGTGGTGCCACGTGGTGCAGGCGGGCCGGCAGCATCCCGGGCGTCAGGCACAAACACATTCGCTCTATAAGACGCACAGACATTTCCCCTTACTTTTGAGGGGGGAAAAGTGCATCTTAAAGAGCGAAAAATACAGTAATAACAATCTACAATTTTTCACGAGAGCAGAATTAACTACTGTATTTGCCACATCAGCTAGAGACAAACAATGCTATATTCTTCAAGTACATAGGAAAACATGAGAACAAAAGAGGGTTTCATAAAACTTAAAAGCAAGCCAACAAAGGGTCTTCTATACGCATAGGATATTTCTAACTACAATTACAACTGCAGAAAATTTTAGTATGAATTCAGCCTTTGCAAGATAAGTGCTAAGAGCCTGCCTACTTTACTATCAACAAAGCTGCAGCTTTTACAGCACATTTATTACATTTATTCTAATTACTGTTAATTACTGCTTAAATTATCAGCATTTGCATTATTCACATTCCAAGGCAATTGCTTTGTGATCCACGGCATTATACGTGCTGACAGAATTACTGTTTCTTCTGCAAGTTAGGAAATAATAAAGATTTGCTTTCTATGAACTCCTGCTTTGTAAAATATGATTTTTCCTTGCACTTACAGCTTAAGGATAATTCTACATAGAGTTATGCCAGCAGGAATACAACTACTAGACACAGCTCTATTTTTTAACATGCTTTTGAAAAAATATTGCTACTTTATTAACCATTACTTACTCTACCCATCTTTTAAAAAGTTTTCAAAAGCAAATTTCACCACAAGTCCCAAACTGGGGACAAAGGTTTATAAATACAGTCACCAGAAGTAACCCAAAATGTAACATTGGGGATTTTGTAATTTACACCATCACATTTAATAAATATATTTATTTAAATAGTCACCAAAATGCAGGAAAGATACAATGCCATTTTTAAAAAATGTGTTGAGCACATCATCAGTATAGGCTGCATGGGAATTGCTAGAAATGCATTTACAATCTACTGCTCACTCTTTGTAAAATCTCCTCTCTTTGCAGCAGACATAGGATCATGGTGCAGGCAAATACCTCAAATGCTTTTCCCTATAGCTAGACCCAGGTAAAGGGCTCTTTGTAACAGGGGCTTGGAGGAAATTCTTCCTTTATGCAGTTTAGCTCTGCATTCCCCTACCAAGCTAAGACCCAGACAAAGAGTCGTCACTGCAAACTGAAGTACATATACAAGGAGTACTGTGTCAAACTGTCTATTGCTTTCCTTCCTACAGAAGAAAGGGTTAGAGAACCATGTGCATTTTGCCCTTCAGCCCAAATACCACCTTAGCAAGGACTCAAAACATGATCTCCCACAGTATTTTCCTCCTCCTTCAGTATAGCAGAATTGCTATACTGTTCTTGCTAACTGGAAAGGAACAATTCAGCAACAGTGATTTCCCCTTTCTTTCTTCCTGCAAACCAGTTCCTGTGTTTACTTTTCCCTTTCTCCATGAACACTGCCATAATAAAAAGTTTTCTCTTCTTGACCCAGCATGCCTGGTTTATTCAGAACTTCATCTCCAAAATTTACTTGCACATTACAGCTTTAATACAACTAACACACACATTTGGGAATCACTCATATTATTCCTAGGATTTTGTGGAAGTCTTTTGTTTGGTAAGAAAGAATAACTTAATGCTTATGGTGCAACAGACATCATCCTGCAGTTAATTTTATACAGATAAATACCTTTGTTAGCTGTATCGTACTTGTTTCACAATTAGCAAATATTAATGAAGTCCCATTAATTCATTTGTATGAACATCCCCATCATTTTTGCTAAATGATCAGGTACTGTAATGAGAGTAGATAATACTAGACAAAATGGAGCATATATTTGCTCATCCATGTTCAAGAATTTTAAAATAATGATTTCTTAGGGAAGCAACCAGGATTTTGTTTCCCCAACCAAGTAAGGAATCTTCATTATGACTTTATTATCAGACTGTTTTACCAGCAACAACTGCAGTGTAAATTACCTTTGCTACCAATACGATTCTCTCTTCTTGTATTTAACTTCCTTTGAATACCTTGTGTCAGCAACGAGCTTTAAAAAAAAACCAGGGAGAAATTCCTTTAAATTGTACAAGTCAAATAAAGTGGTGCTGATAAAACTCCTACACAATGAGCTCTCATCTCCTATCAAACACATCTTAGGTTTAGGGGTTTATTATTTCCATTTTAGGCATATAGTATACATTCCTACGCACACTTAGCTGGGAGCAAGTCCCATCAAACAAAGTGGGTCTTACTTTTACTTCCTTTGCACAGGATGCACTGTGAGAAACACAGCACCTTGCTCAAGGACATCTAGTTTCACAATTGGTGGATTATTCACAAAATTACCTAAGCTCGAGGACTGGGTGTGTTGACACCAGATGTCAACCAGCATGTCACTAAAAAAAAGAAGAGGGGCAATTGTTGACTAGCAGCTCCAGGATTTTTGCTTTGCTTATGGTTGACTTCAAAATGGACTTCAAAATGGTCCATCAAACAGAAGACTATCCCCTGAAAGGGAGGACACCTGGCCACACACACCTCTTCTCAAATTTTCCTATAGGAGTAAAGGACAGAAAGTTGTGTAAATATGATCTCCTAATCCAAGCCATGCTTTACAAGACAGCCAAGAATGGTTCTATCTATATAAGAAAGTACATGAACAAAATTCAGAGATATTTAATATGGTCCTAAGCAGGTTTTCTGAGAGGGCTCTCCCCAGAGTTCGGTTGTGTTTGCATCTTGGTAAGACAGTGACAGATTCCAGAGGTAAACCAGACAATTACAGAAGCAAGAAAGAGAATATTCCAGTGTCTATGGACATACTAATCTTAAAGTTGCTATGCTTTGAACGAAACAAACTCACACAAATCCAGGAAAATTTTTAAAAGCGATACAATAGAATTCATGAAAAACTGCTATTCTCTAAAATAAAGCTTATGGATTTTCCCAAAATGTTCCCACATGGTATTTCAGCTATTATTTTTATTCAATCCTTGAAGTTCCAGAAAGTATGATTATAAATTATAAGAGCATAACAGGTATAATGGTCCTGTTCAGGTTTGCAGCCACTTCAGGGATGACCACAAATGCATTATTCACTACACTGTATAAGCTGAAGCTCAAATGCTGTTGAACTCAACAAATTCAGTGTTCTTCTATGATATTCTCTTGGGAAAACGCAAGGTATACAAAAATCATATAAAGCTGCAATCCTAAGCATATTTACTAAAGAGTAATATGATAGAGAGTCAGTTGACTCATAACAAGAAATCACCATGAGTGAACTTTCCCAGCAGTCATGGTGCCAGCTATCATTTCCATAATTCAAGCCATGGCAGGGTGCACCTTAGTTTGTTGTTATATATGAACTGGAAAGGGTGGGTTGGTTAAAAAAAGTTATGATATAAATTAATTTAATTTAAACATGTATATGCCGTACTTTGCAGCAGCCTCAGGATGGCTTACAAAAATCAACTATACTTAGTCAGGGGGCTAGCTCTGAAGGAGAGGTCACTGAAGAAATGAAAGAAAATGTGAATGGCAGTGCAATCCTATGCAAGTTCATTCATAAGCTTTACTCTCTCATGAATGGAATTGCTGAACGAATGAGATGGGATTGCAAGTAATTACAAGATCACATATAATCAACTTGGAATAGTCATTAACTACTGTTTGTTTGGTTACCACTTTACAGACATTTGAAGCAGCAATCATCAAGCTGGTACCCCCCCCCCCCCGCCCCATGTTTTGGATTACAATTCCCTGGTTTCCTGACTATAGACCATGCTGGTGGTGGCAGACAGAAACTTATATTCACAACATCTGTACAGCACCAACTTGGAGAAGCTAGTTTAAACTGTCCCTCTTTGGTGCATAGATCTACATTAAATATTAACAATAAACATTCACAAGAAGCACTTACTTCATATCAATCATATATGCATGTACATACACATGGCAAGATTTCTCAATCCAACATATAAAGGCATTGCAGGGAAGGGAGTTAGGAATAGGGTTGGGTGGAGAAGAGAAATTCCACCTATGCTCATGAATTAGAGCAAGAAATGGTAGACAAGGCCATATGGGTTTGGGCTTGGCTATCAGGTGTGCCTTGCAAATGATTCTGATCTGGTGGGTAGCAGCAAAACAGGTGCAGCCACGGAAGATACTGGTCGCTCTTGTTCTTGCTGCTGCTGCTATTATTATGGAAGCCTATCTGGGCTGTCGTCCCTCCATTTATTTTCAAACTTGCAATAGGGGGAGGAGTCTCAAAAAAGAAATGGTAAAGAGGCGGAAGGATGGGCAAGCAGACAAGCAATCAGGAAGAGACGGAAACACATAAGCAGAAGGAACTGTTTCAACAGCACTATACAGAGAAAGAGAACCAGGGAGGCCTCCATCCCACCTCCCGAGCCCTCGGAACCTCTCGCCGGGTCGGGGGTGGACAGGAGACTCCAACGGAAGCCCCCAGACCAAACCGGAGGAGCGCCGCACGCTGCCTTCGCATAACTCTTCCCGCATCCCAGCCCGGCACCAGCGCTTCCAGGACGACGAAGGCAGCGCGACCAGGGGGCGCCCGGGGAGAAGCGGCGGGGAAGACATCGGCAAAGAGGGTTACCTTGGCGTCCCGAGCCGGAAGAGCCCCGCCACCCAGCCACTCCAGAGAGAGCACTGACAGCTCCCGGCATGCAGCGCAACTTCCTGCCTCCGCCTCCTCTCTCCCCCTTCCCACTCTCCTCCTTGCGCCACAGCGCCACCTGCCGGACCCAGCAGCTACGCAGCGCAGTCTTGCCCGCAGCATCCTTTGCAGCTTGGAGAGCGCTCGCAAGAGATCGCATCTCTCATAATTATACTCACTTACCAGGGAGCAAGCCCCATTAAGTCAGGGGCACTTGGTTTTGAATAGATACCTACGCTTGCATAGTAATCCTTGCACTGGTCTGGAATTCGACTAAGATAATACTAGTAGCCCCAGTGTTGTATACAAAACAGAATGCCTGCTCCAAATTTTGGAGGCCCTGGGGTGACATCCCCTGAATGGGCCCTCTCCTTCAGCATGCCAACCTTCCCACCACCACTGTTGCCACCTGCCATCGGTCCTCATTCTCCTTCCCCTCATTGCGTCCACTTGCAATCTTGAGAAGCCGAGAACCAGGAGCAGCGGCATCTCCTCCTCCTTTGTCATTCCCACCATCATCTGGGCCCAAGCAGAGCCAGATGAACAAGCGGGTAGCCATGGGGAAGAAAGAGAGCCTTGTCAGTAGGCTGCTGCTGGAGCCTGACCGTGCCTGCTTTCAACACCAACCTTGTGTGTATTGATGCCTCACGTGTGAATCACTTCTTAGGGCCCCATTACAGTCTAGCTCAGCTTTCTGTAATCAGCCAAAGAGCTGTCTCTGTGTTAAGACACTCACATGGTAATTGGGAAAACGAAAGCTTTTCCTAATTGTTTGTCCCTTCCTGATTACTGATAATCAAAAAGCATGCTTGCTTCTCAATATGAGTGCAGTGCAAAATAGCCACGGTCAATGCATGAATAAATAAAATAACGAAGGTTGCACAGCTCTGTTCATATGCAGCAGAAGGACTACGTCTACAACTTACTTAGAACTAAGTGCCACTTAAATTGTTGCAATTTTCTTTTGAAAAAGCATATAGATATCACAAAACTTCACTGTTTTTAATCCTAAAAGGTGAGTAGCTTGTAATTTATTACACCACATTTACACCCTGCTTCTTTTCCTCCTGAAAGGAAATCAAGCAAGTTTACAGATTCTTACGCATTTCAAGACTAGCTTTTCGCTGCAAGCTAAAAAACATGGCTTCCTTCTGCAAATATATATACGAATTGCCTTAAGTCTTGTCATCCTACACAACACTTACATGAAAATAGATACAGAGGAATATAAGGGCTTACTTCTTGAGAGGTCTGCATAGGATTGCAAACCAGCAAAGTTGGCAAAGATTTAATTCCGAGTAATATGTACATATAGGATGGAACGGCTTCCATAAATAAATAAAGGCTCTCGATACGAGGTGATTGAAGGGGAGCGGGCCAAATAAATTCACAAACACAAATAAACACCTCGGTGCCAAACTGGTAAACCAACCAAACAACCAATTTCACTATACGGAACTCTTTCCTTAACTAAAGCACTCCTGAATCCACTTGATCCCAAATCGGGGAGAGGGATTAAGGATTCTTCTTCGGAACAACCAAAGCCTTTCAGATTCTAGCCTCAAGTTTATGGGCGCACAGGACGGCGCAGGCACATTTCCATCTCGAAAAGCGGAGGAACTAGCGGCTGAAACTCTCTGCTGGAGGCGACTGCCTGGCTGGAGGTGCAGAGGGCGCTGTGCAAAGGCACCAGCCTTTCCTAGCGGTGGCAGAGCTCAGGCGCTTCCTGGGCTGGACTGCGCGTTTCCTTTCCCACGTGTGTTCATTCGCCGGAGGATCTTGAATCTCGAGGCGGGCACTTGCTTGCTCTCGGCTCGACGCCTCCCTTCCAGACATTCCCGTGATGGACGGCGCAGTGTTCCTGGAGATCAGAGAGAGGACGCAGAGCGGTTTGCTGATCATCCGGTACTTCTTAACGGGTTGACCCATGGCATTCTACGATCCCATCCCATGATAAGGGATAGATGCATTAGTTACGCTTGCGTGCTGCCTTTCTTCCGTGGAAGGAGATCGACAAGACGGTCTCCAACTGATTCCCTATGCAGGAAATAGGGTCAGCTATAGCTTCAGCAATGTTGCTGCCCGTTTGGTCTTCAGAAGTTAGAAAGCTTGAATTGCATGTCGCTTCTGAGCGATCAAACTCTAAACCAAAATAATAGCAAGAGACACCCAGGGGCTTGTGAGAATTGAAAATGGGGCGAAGAGAGCAGTGTTTCTGGAATGAAAGACACACTAGAACTGGTAAAACCTTTTTGTATAAAGGGAAAATGTACTAATTTAGGATGGAGAAGTTAAGCTGCTGCAGTATTTTCTCATATGTTCTCATTTCTCTGCCATATATTCCCTGTGATTGCTGAAATGGTAGCAGCTTGTATTCAAACATATCTACAAGTCATACTCTTATTTTGGTCACATCCCTAATTCCAGATGCATGGGGTATTGTATTCTGAACATGCTTAAAGCTCACAGTGCTCTCTTTCTGTATGAGTTCTGGTAATAAAAGCAGGAACTGCAGACAAGCCCCAGTGAACCCTGGATCAAATTAAGGCGTATTTATCAGTATGGCATGCAAGCTGCAGTTCTTAATGTATTAAAGCCTCTATCCTCTGCATCTTTGGCCCTAAACTCACAGTATCCCTCAGCCGACCCATGGGATTTTTAACCTTTAACCCTTTTGCTGTAGGACCACATCTGAAAGGATTGCTTGCCAAAAGTTGTTGAATTTGGGCTGACAACAGAAGGTTGCTCATCCTTGCTAGTCACACATACTGGTGATTCTAATTTTGAGGATGCATGCTTAGTTCACTGCCCCCATATTCATCATCCCCCGCCCCTTCAACAGCATCACCAGTAATGCAGGGGACAGGAATTTACATTAATGATGCTAAATCTTTTTACACAAAACACGTATGAACAGGGACATGTACAAACCCTGAAGTTGGCAAATCCTACTAGAAACTTTTCCCTCCAAAATATCATTGTTTCCTGCTTTACACAGCTGTAAACATCTTTGTTGAAAAGTGACCTGCAGATCTTACAATACTAATGACATCTTCATACACCTGAGTTCCAGTCCACACAATTGTATTTATTTACTAATTTATATCCTACCTTTTTCTTTTTTCAAAGAACTCAAAACATCATTCTCCTTCTCCCTCACTCTTATCCCCACAACACCCCTGTGAGGTAGGCTGGGCTGAGAGTCTGTGATTGTCCCAAAGTTACCCAGTTGGTTCCATGGCTGAGCAGGGACTAAAACACAGATCGCCTGAGTCCCAGGCCCATGCTGTTAACCATTACACCCCACTGGCTCTCAGAACAAATTGGCTAGGTGCTAACTGGTACCTTTTGCTACCTTGTCCTTGAAGTATAGGGCACAGGTGCAGAACCTCTTTTAGCCTGAAGGTCCAATTCTATTTTGGAGGAAAGTTCAGGAACTGCAGTCCAGGTATGGGTTAGGGTTAGACCAAGAGCAAAAGGGACAAAGCCAAAATTACCAGGAACACCAGAAATGTTAGCATATTTTACTTTAAAGCACTTTCTGCCAGTAATTCAGTCCAATGAGCGTGCTCTGCCTGCTGCAGTGGCCTGAAGGTTCTTTGGAATCTCAGGGAAAGCAAATGCTGGGGCTGGGTTTGCTTACAAGGAGGTATACTGAGTGAACTGAAGAGCTTACAATGATAGCATGTTCTCAATAATCAGTCAGCAAAACCAGCAAAGCCTGCTGCTTTGAGCAAGATACCTGAGTAAAGAGAGGGTTGAGCCAAGCACCTGGTTATCCTCTCTTTGCTGCTGATGGCATGAAGCCTTGCAATCTACCTCTAGCAAAAACAACATGAAAGTTGCTCCCCCTAGCAAGTCCAGCTGTAGCTAAGCAAGCTGCTGACAAGCAGGACTACAGAAGGGATGGCAGATTGCCACAGGCACATCTAGCTGAAGTGCAAGCTAGTTGGGTGGGATGCAGGCTCTCTTATGGTCTAATAGCAAACACCTGCTCATCAATTGGTGTTGATATTAGGAGGTATCCTTTGTCCATTTTCTCTGCTGAGCCAGTTAGGTTGGAGGTTTTGTTCACCAAAATGGAAGTGATCCATGGCCTGTAGAAAGTTATTCTATCTTTTAGAGGGGGCTAGGGATCTCCACAAAAGCCAAGAGGGTACCTAAATTATTAATGGTTGAAGGAAAAGGGAAGGGGTAAATGAAAGTGGATGAAGTTGGGATTTGGGTACCAAGTTCTGTAATCCTGGCATAGAAATTTACAATACAATCCTAAACAGATTTACCATGTTAGTGCCATTCAAATAAATTATTTCTTTTATCCATGTATTTATACTATTTGTATTCTATTCTCTAGTTCTAGGGAGAGTCTAGAGTAGTGAATAGTAAAGAGATAAAGCAGATAAAAGAAAAAAACAGATCAATTAAAAAAAAGGTACCATTAAGACTATGGCTTGTCTGCTAGATAGTTTCTTGGAAAAATGGTATGTTCAGCAGGTGCTAGAAATATACCCTCTAGAGGCAGGGAAGTCCACCATACTGAAGATTCTTCTCCTGTTATTACTACATTGCATATTAACCCTCCCCCTTTTTCCCTCTTTAACTTTACATAATTCCCATCTCTGTGTTTAGCTTCACAAAACAATCCTGTGAGGTAGGTTAGACTGAGAGTGAGTTACTGGCTCAAAGTCACCCAGTAAGATCCATGGCCGACTGAGGACTAGAATTCAGACTTTCTTGGTTCCCAGTCCCACACTCTAGCCATGGTGCCATTCTGATTCCTGCAAGAGTCAGGCTTCTGCCTTTCCTTTATGCTTCTCATCAGTTCAACATCCTGCATCTCTCCAAAAGTACAAGGCTGCAGTGAGAAATAAGAATTGCCCTCCTTTGCGAGTGGTGTAAGTTTACAGCATTTGCAGTTCCTCTCTCCTATTGCAGCCTGATTTCACCCACTGATATTATTAGTATTGTAATCTCTTCATTGCATAGGCTGCTATCTTTTTTTCAATTTGCATTGTAAATATATGTAAAGAGAAATAGGTAAAAATAATAGATTTTTCAGATTTTCCCAGCTCTGTCAACTTATTACAGTGTTCTTGCATGTAGAGGATAAATGCTCTCTTTGAATTATTTTTAGTCAATTAAAGCCGGAAAGCTGGCCTGCTGATATTACAGTGCTGCCATCATTGCTAGAGCTAAAGAGTGGCGGAGGCTCCAAGTCAATCCCCCTTCCACCAGAGGTCAGGATTGTTCCTTCTTCCTGCCGAGGACTACAATATGTGCCTGGGGATGGCTTACATATGAGACTGCGCGTTCAAGCAGATTGCAGTAAAAGTAAGACGGACTTGCTTTTATTTTTGGTTAGTTATGTGTTGTCTCCTTCAGAGTTAGCTTCTTGTAAAGAAAGTCGGTCATACTGTGAAGAATTAAGCTGCAATTCAACTGAACAGTGTAGGACTGAGGAAGGTTTAACTTTTAGCTGCAAGATTGGTTTAATCAGATTTCATACAGTGAACTGCTGCCTCTTCTTTCTTTTGCTTGCCTCTGAATTTTTTAAAATTCTTACTTGGATTTTATTGGATTTACTCCCTGTGCTGTGCTGTGCTGAATGTCATTAACAGTCTTGCTTCACAGGAAAATGAACACAGGGCAAGAGAGTATCACTGCATGAAAATAGCAGCTTTGTAGCAGCTTCTGTGTTTTTTGAAACATCTGCACTTTTGTTCTCTGTCTTATTTAAGAAATGCAGTTGTTTGGTTTACTGGTTCACAATGCCTGAAATCAATGCCCATAGTGCAAACATGGGTCAACTGTACATACTTGCAAGAAAACACCTACCATTTACCTGAGCTGAGGGTTTTTTTCTAAGCAAGTATACAACTGCTCTGTAATTGGCATGATATGTGGGCTATATATTGTTGGTGCAAAGGTATAGTGTCATGGGGAAATACTCCATATTGGCCCTTCACCTCTGTGGTTGTGTTGTGCCAGGAAACAGAACCCACTGTGGTTGCAATAGCAAGCTGGCACTTCCTAGGGCAGTCCCTGAAACGAAAAGAAACACTCAGTGAGCTCCATGGTTCTGTTCCATTCTGGAAGCCTGCCTTCTGGCTTGTTGCTAGTTGTGTCCTGTTGCATCAGAATGGGCCTGCTGGCACGTGGCAATGTTGGATACTGCCCATGATGCTGCTTTTAAAAATCTCAATAAAGTGGTTCTTTATTCCGACTTGGCTGCCATAAGTGCCTTGCCTTGAGTGGGTTATATCCTTAAAGACAGCCTCAACATATTTTAAATAAGAGCTCCACTGGATCAGGCCACATCTGTGTTATGACCTTGCTAGATGGCCATTATTAAGTCAGTTTTAGACTGTTAAATATTATGTGGATGTAATAATACTGGTCTACCTTACAGAACCATTGTGTCACTACTCATAAGGAATCATTTGATCACTGGAAATATGCTGCATACATTTTGGAAATATACTACTTAATTTTCATTTTTTTCCCTGTGAATGCTGTACTATGCAAGATGTTTTCAGGTGTTAATAGGATTACTGTTCATGTTACTTTCTATTACTTTACATTTAGCCAGTGTAGTAGTTGGAATGTTGGACTGCGGATCTAGAAGTTCTGGGTTCTAGTCCCCTCTTGGCCATGACATTTGCTGGGTGACCTTGGTCCAGTTGTTCTCCTCCTAAGCTACATTACAGGGCTTTTGTTGTGAGGATAAGATGGAGCTATGTAAGCATCCTTGGGTTCCTCACTGGAGGGGAAAAAGCAGTAGATAATGGAATGGAATAATAACAGTGCATAGCCTGCCTTTCTTCCTCTTGCAAAGAACCCAAGGCAGCTGACAAAGTTCTCTTCCTCTCCATTGTATCATCACCACAACAGTCCTGTTGTTGAGAATCCACTGGCACAAAGTCATCCAGTGCTTGAGTGGGGATGGATCTTTGATCTTCCAAAACCCAGTCCAGCATGAATTATTGTGTCATACTGGCTGTCTATGCTGCCAATATTTGATTTTTGTTGTTTAAAGTAATAAGAGTTGTGTTCATTGATATCATTTTAGAACTGATGCCATCTGTTCACAAGAGCCTTAAATCTAAGATGAGTTGCACTCTTTATTGTCAGTCTTGTGGCAACAGTATAATACCTGGTTGGTAAGTGTTGTGCTCTATTACTTCTTCTGTGGGTGAATGTAATTTGCGTTGTGCTCGTGCTAAAGCACATCTGGGAGGCATGGGATTGGGGAATCCTGACCTGAGAGCACCCTGAGCTCTAGAACAACCCACCATATTGACCTGGCCTGGAGGCAGAACATGTAACTGCAGAGGTATAGATGACTCACCCCCCACCCCCCAAGGGAGCCTGTGATCCCCCAGTATGTGCCGTATCTAGTATGGTTACAATAATTTGTGCTCGCCTTTTCCCTTACCCCAATGTTATTTTTTTAAACCATGTTTTATTTCTTCCAGCTTTTTTATTTGTTTATTTTGTGTGCTTAATTATTAAATTCTGCCTCTGATAGTATTGGGCTAAAGAATGAGATATTCACATTTCTAAATATAACATCAAACTGAAGTTAGATTTGTTCATTGTCTTGGGCTTTAAAAAATTGGCCCCAATAAATATATTTATGACAGTAATCTGCTGCTGAGTAACAAGAGTTCTCTGGGTATCTGTTTTGGATTTTTAACAATGGGCAGCAGGGCAATCTACAGTGGAGTGGTGTTGTCAGCTGTGTTTCTGCACAATGTTTGATTTTTCAGTAGCAGGAAAGAGAGTCTTCCCGACCCCTTCTTCCCCAGTTTCTTGGTTAGGAGGCCATGGAAAGTTTTTTCTTAATCGGAAGCTACAGAGAACTTGTAGTGTTATGGTGGTTAATCAGGGACCATCTGTTTTTGATGCTGAAAGAGATTGTGAAAAAGCATGGCTGTTGAGCAGCTGTGAGGCCGTAATACCTGGCTGGTGATCTTTGTTCTGCTTGGTCAGCTGCAGTGTATGCAGGCTACTTTTATGCATAACACATTGGAAAAATGCTTTTCATGGTGTTGCTTTTGCCATTCAGTGGCTTTCAAGATCTGAGCAGGGTGGCATTTAAATTAATTTTCCTCAGCTAACTTTTTCTGGCATTGACCCTTCCCCATTAATCCCAAATATCACTGCACATTTGCTTTATAGGTACACTGAAAAATGAAATGCAGAAAGTGTCATCTATGTAAGCTTCAGTTTATTGCATTACATTTTGTGTTGAAGTATTAATTTTATGACATACATGAAAGACTTGGTACAGTGTGCTCAGAAAATGTGCCGATGCTTTAAGTTTTAGCAGAATCATGAGATCAAGCTTTGTTTCATTCTATTTATTACAGCAACTAATCTGTATATGCTTTTTGTAAAAAAAAAAAAAAAAAAAAGTCTTGTAGAAATAGGAACAGAAGTGAATACATAAAAGGCCCTGCAATTAATGTTTTGAGAGGGGTTTCTTGCAGCTTTTGAAAAGGATTTGTTAGTAGGCTCGTGGTATACGTTCCTAAGCCTTAGCTCATCTGATTTGTGTCATGAGCATTCACATAATAAGTTGGCAAGATTGGGCAGTGGACATCCTGGATTTCTCCTGAATACACCTGACTATTTACCAATTAATCTTCTTGCCAGGTTTTTGCATGCCATTTGAGACATTATATCAGGTCTGTGTGTGATTTCAGACCATATGAAACTGTCCTTCTTGAACAATATGCCCATCATTCACTAAACTACAAATATCGATGTGTTCAGAAACATTGCATTACACAATTTGCTGTAGTCTCTGCTATGGTCACTGGATGTCTGAAGACCCAGTAGTTTTACCTTTAGAGTGGGGTAGGGAACATGTGATCTCTAGATGTCTTGGTCTTCAGTTCACTGCTTCCTTCATTAATGGTGGTATTGTCGAGTGTTGATAGGAATTGTAGATACAAACATCTGGAAATACGTGAATTATTCACTCCTGTGTCAGAGTGTGATGCAAGTCTTTGGGTGGCTTTGCCCATCTATTAAACCACACTGTGAGTAGGCCACAATGAAGTTGTTGTTTCCTAAGCAACCCATGGCATAGCCAAGAGAAAGCTGGGATTGCCATCGTTTGTTCTCTCCTTCTATCTTGCCTCATTGCTCTAATACCCTCCCTGTTCCAATTGTGACTCCTTATTTTTCTGGTGCTTGAGAGTATGCAGATTTGTGTGTGTCTGTCTATATATAAATTATTTAAATTTTATAAAATGTTATATAATTTTTAATTGATTTATTTTTACAATCTTTCAACAAAACCAATCAGCCAAAAGCTACTGAGAATATAAAACAAGTGCATAAACACAAACACACACATACAGAAAAAGGGGGGGAAATGCAGCCCCACATTGGACTCAGTGTCCCCTTCCCATTTCGCACTTGTTCAAGTCTCTAGAAAGTGTGGAAAAGGGAGGCACGGGTCCTCCTCCCTTTCCACAATTGTTATTGCATCTAACAATAGCCTGCCCCCTAATGCCATATCTTCTAGCTCTGCAATAGTTCCTGTAGCTTTGCTTCTTATACATTAAATCTGGACAAATGTTCCTGACAGTGTTTATATGTTAAATAAAGGCCTCTTGCACACTAGTGGAATGGTATACAAAAAATGGGGCAGCCTCACCAGCTGTACTTACACCACCATCCTGCCAAGGCCCCCTACCTCTCTGTCCTATGCAACCATCTTCTCAGTTTGTTTTGGACTATCAGGGAGATTCACACACATCAGTTGACACATAGTAGCCCTAGCAGTAGCTGCCCTGAAAATATCTCAGGATTCACCTCCAGAGATGGAAGAAAATGAGCCCTGAATTATTATTTTTTAAGGAACAAGATTGCCAAATGTGTTTTTGCCTCTGCAGCTGTTTCAAAGGAAAAGTCTTTTCCATCCCTGCTAATGCCATTGCCCCCAAATGAAACATCCACTTGTCTTCTCTGTGCTTTCAGTGTTATCTGACTTGCACAAATACTGCCTCAGTATTCCTGGAAAATGCTCTGGGAAATGGGCCATCTGTGGCCGGAGCACCCTGGAGGATCCGCCAGAGTGTCAATGGGCAATCTGCACAAACTCACCACTGCCACTTCTCATGTGTGCAGTTCTGCACATCTGTAGCGGGTCAGGTTCAGTGTAATGTCAGTTCCTGCTTTTTCACCCGAAGGACAATGGACACAACTGAAGTCAAAGCAGCACCGTCACAACAACTGCCCTTCTCTTTGCTCTGTCTTAGGACATTTCTTCGGGTTCTCTCCCTTCCTGATGAGAACTGGAGTGATTTGGTGGAGGAATGGTGTTGTCATGCCAACCCCTTCCATGAGAGCCTGCTTCACCCACAAAATGGCGACTGTTTTCTTGCACACAATTACTTCCTGGTCAATTCAGGAGAAGAGTTGACTGGGCCAGGAGCTGAAGTCCTTCCCCCGGAGTCTCAGGATGCTGGTTCTCCCAGTAGCAGTTGTATTTCGGTGAGTACAGTGGGTGGGGAACAACAAATAACCCTGAACACTATCTTCCTTTTCCTCCTCTCATCTGGGAGAATGCATGTTTTGGGGGGCATAAGGGCACAGGCTCCTGCCCTGATGTCCCTGCTTAAAACAGGCCCTCTACAGCAGGATTCCTTAACCTTATGGCCACCAGTTGGATACAACTCCCATCATTCCAAGTCAGCATTGGAGTTGCATTCCAGCATACCTGGAGGCATCAAATTGGGCAATTGCTCTAGATTTTCTTGAACTCCAGCTCCCCTCAGCCCCAGCCAGATTGCTGGAAGTCGCAGTCAGTCAACATCTGGAGGAATGCAGGTAGCCGGACCCTGAGTTAAAAGGATTACATTAGCACTGCTGGCAAAAGGCTTCTACCAGCTACCTTTGGGCATGGGAGAGAATGCTGGCCAAGAAGGGCCAGTTGTCTAGTTCAGAAAGCCCTTTCAGAGATCGCTGGTTGCTGGTTTACCTGCACGTAGCTCTATCGCAGAATGCAAATCGGAAGCTATTTAAAATGTCTCCTCCTCCCATGCTAATCTTGTGGGAGTTTACTTTGATCTGA
Organism: Varanus komodoensis; assembly: GCF_004798865.1. Classification (NCBI taxonomy): domain Eukaryota; kingdom Metazoa; phylum Chordata; class Lepidosauria; order Squamata; family Varanidae; genus Varanus; species Varanus komodoensis. The sequence goes on along the minus strand of NW_025335349.1, from coordinate 11,592,865 downwards.
GCTGCAACTATGTATCTTAGAAACTTCTGTCTGCATATGGAGAGCGTCTTGGCATTGGCCTAAACACAACAAAGTAATACTTCCATTTGTGTAACTTGTAATAAAGCATAAGACTAAAGAGTGCTCCGCGGAGCTAGGTTTAACAAGCCTTTGCCTTAGGCAGGGGCTGTGGTTCAGTGCTTGATGCCCTGGAGAACTGTTGCTATTGGTCCGTGTTGACAGTTCTGAGCTAGATGGACCAGTACCTGGACACAGCACAGGGCAGCTTCCAGGCTTCCTATGAGGGTTAGCGGAAATCTTTCAATATTCAGTTTATTTATTTCAAACATCCACACATTTGCATCTTACTTTTTAGCCCCAAGAAAGGCCAGATCTTTACAATTATTATTACCTTGCATTTACATCCCATCTTTCTTTCTCTTCTGACTTGCATACTTTATTTTATCCTCACAACAACCCTGTGAGGTAGCTTAGGCTGAGAGTGAGTGACTGGCCAAAGTCACCCAGAGAGCTTCATGGCAGGGTGGGCACAAAAGCTGGAATTTCCAGATTCCCCAGTCAAATAATCCAACCACACTGGCTGTCAACAACCTACAACAAATTAGTGAACTAGAACAAATTTTTAAGTGTTCATTAAAACCAGAAGGAGAATAAAGCACTAATTGAAGCAGCAAGAGGCCTTTTCCTCAGCTTCTGAGGACTTCCTTTGCACTCCCAACTTTTAAAATATTTGTGCTACCATTAGAAATCCGTAATTTCCAATAGCTTGTAGGAAAAAAGTGATGTGTCTATTACTGGATAATTGTATGGGTAAGCAGTAACTCCCCGTTGAAACAACCATCACACAGAGAGTGCTCCTGACCAAATTCTCTGTAGCACTTGCCACATTATTAGAGTGGTTTATCCATCATATTTACCCTACTGGTCATATCTGCTAAATTGGCCCTGAGGGTAGCTGATCCTGCCCTGCAGTTTTGCTTCCTTTCTCTGACCTCAGCAATGCCCCTAGCCTCCAAATTGTCATTTAACACATTTTTAAGCACATTGGGGTCACACAGAATTCTAGCAGTTATCTCTGGGGGAAAATAGTTTTCCCAGATATTATCAAGATCCTTTTGGAGTGGACATGTGAAAACATATTAAGAGTGTGCAGATGGCCAGCAGCTGAAAGTTGTCACACAAGATGCATTGGTTTAATTTGTGTAGCAGGAAGTATTGCCACTTTGTTTGAAGTCAGTGAAAACATGGTGTCACAGCACATGGTGTTCTGCTATTCCAGATAGTTTTAAACTAGGGGGAAATGCATTGGAAGGTGATGTTGCAGCAGAACTTTGTGAACATCACTTCTGTATACAGGATCTGAAAAGAGATTTTGTCCACTCCCTGCTTTTCCCCCATATAATCTTGCACGCAAATAATGCAGATGCGCTGAGGTCTGGCTCCATCCTGTATGCAACTTCCATAGAGCTGCAGTATAGGAATACTAATGCCAGCCCATCTTTAAGAGTTATTGAAATAATATATCAAGTTATTTTAATACTTAAGTACTGTATACTGCTAGATACTTGCTTGTTTCATTTTTATACTGCTCAGTAGCCTGAAGGCTTCTGGGCAGTTTACAAAGTTACAAACCAGTTATAAAACAGACAGCATATAACAATAAGGCAAAGCCACTAAAAAGCCAGCACAACAACAAGCCCACCACTGCCATAATCAGATTGGATCACAGGCACAGCAGTTATATAAAATACAATATTAAAATTAGAATTCAACTATTAAAATACCTGGAGAATAAAAAGGTTTTCACCTGGCATCAAAAAGAGAGAAGGGTAGGGATCAGTCATACTTCTCTGAGGAGCTCATTCCATAAATGGGGTGCCACAACTGAAAAGACCCTTCTGGTCACCACACTCCATACTTTCATCGGAGCGGACTCCTTAAGAAGGATCCCAGAAGATGATCCTAAGGCCTTCTATATATGGGATGAGGCGCTTCTTCAGATAACCTGGTCCCAAGTCATATAGGACCAAATGTTAATACTAGCACTTTGAATTCGGCCCAGACTTCAGCTGGGAGTCAGTGCAGCTGAAAAAGGATTGGCATAACATGATCTCATGGGCCAGTCCTTAGCAACAGCTGTGCTGCTCTATTTTGAATCAGTTGAAGTTTCTGGCCCATGTAAAGGGCATTACAATAATCTCTCATTTGGACTATCAGAGCACAGATTACTGCAACTAGCCTCTGTCTGTCTAGATAAGGTCATTGTTAGCATCTCAGCCCAAGCTGATCAAAGGTGCTCCATGCTACTGAGTCCACTTGAGACTCAAGCCACAGTTCTGGATCCTGGAGCACCCGCAAACTCTGATCATCCTCCTCCTGCCCAGTCAAGAAAACCAAATCGAGAGTGTGTCCTTTTACGTGTGTCAGGCTAGTAACATGTTGAAAGCGTCCCATAATTGTCACGGTGTTTATGGCATCCCGATACAGACAAAGCAGCCTTGGCATGGAAGTCGAGATCACCCAGAATCATCATCCCGGAGTCCTCAACTCCAGGTCCAAGACCACCTCTCCCAGCTCAGGCAGGGTGGGCAGTTCTCCAGCAGAATCCCTAGTCTGTCCCCAGTACCCAGCACAGGTTACAAACACTCAAGACCTGCACCCGAGTGAGCAGAAAGTCTAGGGAAGGAGATCACATTCCTATAGACCATGGCCACTCCCTCTTCCCGATCCACAAGGCAATGTTAGTACTGCACTGAGTACCGTGGCAGGCCCAGCTGAGTGTGACCCCTCTCGTTTCACCCACCCAGTCTCATTGATAAAAACCACGTTGGCTCCCTCATACATAGTTAAGCCGTTAATGAGGGGGGATCTTATTTTGGTTGGACCTGGCATTTAACAACAGCTGGTACCCTGAGGGTAAGCTGGTTAAGGGGAGCACCAGAAGAGAGAGCAGCAGTAAGATATCTGCCCTCCTTCATTGGCTTGTTGATCACCTGACGTCATACTGCCCCCTACCTCTGACCACATTAATGGGAGAATCCCCTTGCTCCCCAAAGACCCCAACAGCAATAACAATTACTACGTATTTTTTCCTCATGTATGGAGCTCTAGATTTGTGATCATTTTGTGTTGCAATTGCCAGTACTTTTTCTACTCTGTCAGGTATGAGAGTGAAATTCATGCATTGTGTAAGCAATTCATGTTTAACCAACGAAAAACTATACTCCCATTTCTCTGCAAATGAATCTTCATCTGATGTTTGCAATGTATCTAACAATGAGCCCTCATATTCTCTATTTGGACTGCCTGTCACAGACTGTAACAGAGCTGGAACCAGGTGGAACAAATTTTAAACATTGACTCCTATGATAGTTTTTGTGGAACAGTAATAACCCTCCTTAATGTGGTCATGGTAACAGTTGGAATTGGAAATGAAGCCATTTGTTTGGGGATGGAGAATAAAACCAGAAGAAAATTGTCCAGTGGTTCTAATTCTTTGTATAGACTGCGGCATAATTTACTTAACGGTCCTCCCTCCACCCCTAATTTTCTAAAGAGATTTCAATGTTGTTTCTTTGCCCTACAGAATTCAAAGACAGATAGCAGAATAATTTGCAAGCGCTGCAAGACATTGTTGGGAGAGGTTATGTCCTCAGGTACGAAATTTGAGAAAGAATGTAAAAACTAAATCTTGGTAGGCTGCTTTTGCCAGAGCCTGCTAGAGCATGGTGCATGCCTGTGCGTGTTTGTGTGTGTAAGATTTAAGCATCTTTTAATGCAGCTTAGGTTCTTTCCCTCAGAATGTTACTTATATATCTAATTAGGTGTCCACAAATTATGTTTGGGCTTAGTAAACAAATTCTGCTAGCCATCAAGACGACAGAAAAAGTGTTCTGAACACATGCAACTTGCTTTCCATCAGGGAAGAGAAGTTTGCTCCTACCATAGCATTAAGGCAAAAGGGGACATTGTCCTCCATAGGCCTGAGTCCCTTGCAGGTCCTTTCCCCATATTAAGTAGTGTCTCTACTCTCCAGACAAACTTCAGCATAGCATGGAAAACATCAGCTTAAACTAGGGGGCAGTTCTTCTCTCTTCCAACAAAGCAGCTCCAGACTTTTCTCCTTTTCTGCCATAGTTCCTTCACAATCTCCAGAGAACAAAACAGAGGCCCCTTTTCCTTTCTGGTGGGAAAGAGGGAAGTAGGAGAGAAGCCAGTTGCAAATCAGGCTGGGCAAGGGAAAAAGGTTGAAGGAAATAAAGAGGGGAATTGAAATAGCTGCCTGCTTTTTTCTAACCAGGCAGTTGATCCATTTAGACATTCTTTAAACAACTTCTCGATAGAGTAAAGTGGCACAGGTGCTAGATGACTAGACGAGTGAGGGGTTGCACAGGCTCTTTAGGGACTGTTGCTATAGAAACAGAGACACAGGGAGAAACACTGGTGAGGGTGAAACTGGGAATGATGAGGCAAGTCACCTCGCCATCCCTGGTCAGACCACCAACTACATTTCAGTTTTCTCAGAAAGGAAGGAGAAGGGGAGAAAAAGGTTGTTGCGCAGAACTGGAGAACACAGTTGTCTTCCAAAATGTACTCCAGGATTTTCTGGCAGCATAACTTAGGTGCTGTAATGCATCTTTACTCCCTGAGCATTTTTGCTTTTCTAGCTTTCTGGCCTGTTGGACAGCGAGTTTGCTGAAGGCTGAAAAGCTCTTGGGAAACACAATTTACATCTTTTTTTAATGGCCCCTGCTGCTGCTGTGCTTTGAACAGCAGTCTGACGAACAGATTTAGCAGGTAAAGATTTTCCTTATCACTGTGCCATGAAAAGGCTTGCAATGAGGTCTGGTAGAAGTGATGACATCCATTTTTATCAGCCTTGTGTAATAGAGCAAAACGTATGACATCGGATGATCCCTGCTTGAACCAAATGAAAGGCCCATCTTGTCCAGTACCCGCTTTCCCATGGTGGCCAGCTGCATATCCCAGCAGGAAATCTTTTAAGCAAGACTTGCATAATAACTCTTCCTGTCGTTGCTTCCCAACACCAATTATGCAAGGTGTATAGAGAATGCATCAGGATGTTTTCTCCCTGTCTCCTAATGTGATGATCTGGGGTCATCCCTTGAAGCTGAATGAGAATAGTTCAGGACTGGTAAAACGAAGCCCTCCTTATAGTACTTAGGTTTGACAAAGTGGTTAGAAGATTGGACTGGAACTCAGGAGATCTGGGTTCTAGTCCCCACTCAGCCCTGCAGCTCATTGTGTGGCGTTGGGCCCATCACACAGATTCTCAGTCTAAGCTACGCAGAGGAGGAGAGCCATGCAATCTGCAGTGGGTTTCTTGCAAGAGAAGAAAAGAGGTGTATAAAAGCAATCATGTGGTGGCAGTATAGATAAACTACAGAATTCTCTACCACGAAATGTAGTGATGGCCATTAAATTGGGTGGCTTTAAAAGGGGATTGGACAAATTCATGCAGGAGAAGGCTATCTTTGAGGAATGATGATGGCTGTGTGTCGCCTTCTCTATTGAAAGCAGTGTGCCTGGGCAACATGGGTGGGAGGATGCTGACGCTCTGATGACCTATTATTATTATTATTATTATTATTATTATTATTATTATTAGAACATTTCTATGCCGCCCCTTGCTGAAGCCTATTTGTGGGCTTCACAGAGGTGGCTGGTTGGCCACTGTGTAAATGGAAGTTTGGACTAGTGGGATACTTGTTTTGATTCAGCAGGGCTATCTTATATTCTTAACTTACTTCTGAATCCTTTCCATGTTTAGATCAAGAAAGTCCTACTGCTCCCAGCATTAGCCAACCAGGCTTGCTGACTGGGAAGTACTGGGAGTTGCAGGACTTTTTTTTCTGTACAAGCATGCAGAGGATTGCACCCTTAGTCACTGTGATGAATTATAGGTTGGCAAACACAAATCCCTTGATCTTGGTGAAAAGTGATGCTTCTCAGCAGGCTCAGAATCATCATTTCAGGTTCTGAGGCCCAGCTGGTGAAATAGCTAGCTGGGCAGGTGCTCTGTTGCTCCTGCTCAGTGCCGGTTGCCTTCACTTTCCAAATGATAACAGTTGGAAAGTTCTGCTAATAAATAGCCTGGAAAAACATGCAGGAAATGAAGGTTGAAAAGCAAGTGCCATTTTGACATATGATCCAGATCATTCTGACTCCCCAAAATGGTTGTAGGTTTTTGAGCATGCATGGGATACACATTTCATGCATTCTCCCTCAGCCCATTTAGATACTTCTCCTCTTCCCAGTTTCTTGTAGTTGGCATCAGGTTTACGTAACTCTTTGTGCCATTATCATGATCCAGTAAGACTTACGTTGGTTCATTGTGAGTTAATATAATATAAAGATACTTATTTAATTTTATTTTTATCTTGCTTCTAGGTGTCGCAAAGTACTATTTCACTGAACTATTTGTTCAGCCATCTGAAGATGTTATCAACATGATACCAAGGTGTTAATGCAATTTGCACATTTATATTAAAATGTTCCTCATTAACCATCTAAAGCCAATGATGTTGGACTGTAGCTCCCATGATTCCTCACTATTTACTATTCTGACTAGGGCCAATGGGAGTTGCAGTATAGAGAGTCACACATTCCCTACCTACCCCATTCTTAAGGTTTGTGGTACGTTGTAGTAATTAAACCTCAGTCCTGTATCCAGGAGTAATTACCTGGTAGTAAGCCTAACTGAAATAAATGGACATGACTTTGGCGTAGACATGTATAGAATTGTACTGCAATCACACAGTCCTGTGCAAGTTTAGACAGAAAGGCCTTCAACTCCCACTGGCTGGAGCATTCTAAGAACTGTAGGCTTTTTCTATCTAAATTTGCATAGGATTGTGCCTTAAGGTTGCATTTTGCATTTTCTCTAAAATGTGGCATTACTGAAGAGAATCATTAAAGTCAAAGCTTATTTGAATCTTATCACTTGTTTAGATGACTCATACGACTGATTAAGGGATGCCAATTTCATTGTTCCCCAGTGACCAAGAGATAAAGCAATCTAGAGGTAGTATATTTCTTCCTAATAGGAAGAAATATTCATACCATTCCTTATTCATTTACTGCATTTGCATAATGTTCCACATCTAGACAAATTCCAAGGCAGTGAACATTAAAACAGATAAAAGAACAAAAACAATGCATTAAAAACAGAATAGTATTAAAACTTTGGTCAGCAAGAAAGGCTTCCTAGAACAAACATGTCTTCAGCAGGCACTGGAAACAACATAGTTTTGGAACCTCCAGAGACAGGGAATTCCTTAGAAGTGGAGCTGCTATGTTGAAGGTTCTTCTATTGGACTCCAACTGTAGGTCCATGTGGAACCTCTAGGAGAGGATGAGTAGTGTCCTAGTTCCAAGTTGTTTAGTATTTTCTACACTACTGCCAGAAACTTAAATTTGGCCTAGTAGTAAGAGTTCCTACATGTTCTTCCTTGAACTGAAAGTTCAGTTCAGGATTCTAGCTGTATCAGATTATGTTTGGATAGTCCATCTGTTCAGCAGAAGGACAGATGAGAGTAGGTGGAATCCCCTGCTTTGCTTGTTTCCCTAAATCAACCCAACATGATACCTTCTGAGTACAGATCCCATCATCAACTACCAGGGTCGTTTGGCCTGCTTGCTTGGGATGATGGACATTCTAGTCAAATGTGTCTGAGAGCTGACACATTGGCAAAGGCTGCTCTTGGGATGGTGGGAAGGGATGGTATTGAAGAAGGTCTGACAGACTGTTAGTGCACTGCTGAACCACTTACATTAAACTCCTGATGGTCAGGACTTTCCTTTTACATATGTATTCTTCTTGCTGGAGCAGAATTATTGGGCCTTGCAAACCTCAACCCTTCTCTTCAAATAGCATGTTTAATCATTGTAATTCATCTGTTATAATTTTTTACTATGTTCTGCCTTTTTTACTACCACCCTGAGAACCATCAGCTGGAGCCCAATGTTAAAGACAGACACTCAAAATTAAAGCGTCCTGAGGCTAGGAATTTGTTTTCAGTAACAGAACTGAACTTGAGCTCTCACTGCTTTCCACAAAAAGCTGCTCCTCATTAGCAGGCCAAATCGCAGAGCCAGAGGTATAGATGTCACTGTTAAACACTTGAGAAATCCCGATCACCCCAAAAGTTACTGGTAGATCTAGCTCCACATGCTGTTGATCCCTCTTGTACATTATAAAATATAATACAGTGAATATATTGCAAAGCCAAATCCACCATCTTATTGGAAACACAATTCCTTTGTTTTTTCTGGGTTGCTACCCCAAAACAGTCCCACTTCTTAGTCTGCCCTTGAAAGCCCTCTTAGCATCTTTGCAGTGTCCTTGTGACATCAATGTTTGCAGCATGCTTACAACAAAATTAATAATTCCCAACCTGAACATTCATTTGCTCTTGTAGCAAGTCTTAGGGTTAATCAGCATCGAATTATGCAAACTTAATGTTGCTTTAATTAATTTCTGCCATGAAACATGTAATTGCCAATTACAAGCTGATATCTAGCCATCTTTTTCTAGCCTATGCAGTTCTCAGCTTCGATTAAAGCATTCAAATTTTTAATTGGAGGACCTCTTTTAAATAAAACATTTAGGCAAGCCGGTCTGAAACCTGGACAAATGGTGGCACATACGACACCATTGCCGCAGTACGCTGTGCTCACCTTGCAGCACCAATATTATATGATAACTTAGACTTTGTATACATGTAAAAAAAGTCAAAAAAGATCTTGGCATATGTTGTGCATCCATCACGCTGAGCATCAGAAATGTAGCAACGGAAAAGAATAGGGGTGCACCAGGGGGAGCCGTCACAGGTGGGAGTCCATAAGATTCGGTGATGCGCAGTCCGAGGCTGGCATAAGCTCTGTTGGAACGTGGGGCTCCAGCTTGCCTCAAGCTGTGGGCCTCGCAGCTGCACGCAGCAGGCTCGCAGAAACAGATGCTGGCTTTTGGTTTTGTTAATCTGAGGCCCTTGCCTTGGACTTGTGTCCTAGCAGAAGATTAGATTAGGTGCGGTGGTTTATTATGTAGTCAGGAGGAAATGTTCTTATTAGCATAGAAGAAAGATGAGAACAGAGAGGTGAGGAGAGTGGATTCATTACTCTACTTAAAGAATTCCTCTGCTTTTGTTTCTGGACAGTAGCACGATAAATAGCACTTTGTTTTAAATATAATAAATTATGTAAAACCAGCTTACCCCACAAGGTGTCTTGAATGAGACACGACATTCATCCTGTTTTGCTACCCTGTCTTGTCTTTTTTACTTTCTGCATGTTTGCTTCTAAATATTTTTGCACAATTTCTACTGGTTGAGATGCTGCTAGGAAATGCAAATGTCTCATCTTTCAGTGTAAGCTGGCCTGCAGTTTTCCTGTTTTATAGTAATTTGTTTTTTCAAATCATGCCAGTTCTGAATTCATTATGTAAACTGCCTTTTCTTTTCCAAAATAGGTCTGATTTTATACAGAGTGTTGTAGCCCAGTGCCTTGTAGAGCTGTCTGCTGCAAGAAGCACATTTAGGTTCAGCATACAAGCAACCGATGGGACAGTCTACATCTTGGTAATTCACAGATTTATATAGATACATATTTGTACAAAGATACCCAGTGATCTGACACTGAATCTCTTTACCACATTGGTACAAAACTGGCCAGTCTGTCAGTTTTGCTTTTTCCTGTGTGGAGTTTTTAAACTTGAGATTCTTTTTCCCATTTATGAAGAAATTAGTGAATTTTGTAAGTTCCTGTTAGAAGTGATTCTCACCCCTCTACACTAGCCAAATTGAGAGGGTACATCAGTTCTCACCCTGGACAGAGCTGTGCTGTATCTGTATGTCATTCAGCAACTGTGAAAGTGGCAGGACAGGGCTGTCAGAAGAGAGACGTGGCAACTCTAATTCAGCTCCACAAACCACAGTGGTGTGCCAGAATGGTTTGGTAGTAGCTAGAATGCTGGACCAGCACCCAGGAGATCCAGGTTCTCATGCCGCTTACCCACTCTCTGCCTAACCTACTTCACAGTGTTGCTGCGAGGATGAAATGGAGACAAGGAGGACCACGTGGGCTACCCCGGGTTCTTTGCAAGTGTCAGAAAGGCAGGATATATATGTGGTAAATGAATATATGTGATAAATGAAAGTATGAAAAAGCCAGACTTTTAAGAGCAAAGGTAGCCTTCCCCAATCTGGTGGTCTGTAGCAATTTTGGACTTCAGTTACCCTCATCTATGACCTTTGGGTATGCTGGCTGGGGCTGATAAGAATTGTAGTCCTAAGCTGCTGAAAGTCACCGTGTTAGGAAGACTGATCTAGGCAGGGTCCAGTAAGGACAAATTTGTTAGCTTCACTTTCTGCTACAGTCATGATGCTAAAAGTTCTTTCCATCTCCTTCATGAAGAAATTGTGGTTAAGTTGCTTTCTAAAGACAAAATAAAATTCTCAGCCATCACTATTGATATCTTTAGTGTGTCACCTTTGCTAAGCAGGCATACCTTAATTTTACCAATGTTCACAGTTTTAGAATGTTATTCTGTACACATTAACCTGGCGGTGACCCTTATCTCTAAGTAACTGCGTATAGGATTCTACTTTGTGAGCTATTGTAGGTGAGTGAGATTCTGTAATGCGGGAGTTTCTTTTCATTTCCTCCTCTCCTGCATCACCTGCACTTTATCTCCACTCGTTCTGTGGAAGATTGTTCAGGGATTATATATTGTTCAGGGAGTATTCATTATCCCAACAGTGTCCATTCCACTAATAGATGGACACAACCCTTAGTCTGTAAAGGCTTGAGACATGTTTAGGATTGCACTGTAAGTACATTCTGTTAGAAATTTTAACATGTTATTCTATTACTATGGCAACCCCACTTCACCTGAAGGGCCAGAATTTCTTTCCCATTTGCTATAAAACACCATGGATTTGTAAAAATTTGGCTTTTAGTAGACAGTCTATTGGTTTGCATGGGTAGTTCACTAGACTGGGGATCTAAGGCTGCAGTTCTAAGTACACAACCAGAAAGAACGCTCATAGAATCTGGTGGGACTTGGTAGACCTGCAGAAGTATAGCTTGAAAGTCATAATCTTGGGGCTCCTGGACTTCAAAGATTCACTTCTCTATATGTTCGGTTATATAAGTGTTCTCCCTCCCATCTATGCATGTAAAACAGTAAACTAGGAAGAGATTAAATGGGGAGGATCCTGTTTTCCTTTTTAAATGCAATTTGAAGAATTGTCTGCTATTGACAGGTGTGGCTGCTGAATTCTGATACACTGTTGATGGAATCTGCAGGAAATTTGGAATCCAGTAATGTTTTTACATTACTTGAGTCGACTACATCATCTGATTCAAGGTCATCAGAGATTTGGAAAGCTATTAAGGTTCTTTACCATCCGTGCATTAAAAACAGAAATAAGGAGTAAGTTCCCACAGTACATGTATCTTCTATAAAATACTGGAGTTGCTGTATTGCTTTAATGTGAAATGGAATTGCTACAGTTCATCCTCTGTTCAAGTCAGTGAAATATTTTGTTTCATCTAACAAAAAAAAGGAAAGAAAGGAAAGTTTATCACTGCCCTGTTAATGTTTTGCAAACATGATAACAGCATGATTATATAGTATCTTTCACTGATGACAGAACTACTAAACTACTGGTTTTCTTTTCTACCTATTAGTTTCTTGACTCTGCCTTTCTTTGGCCTTCTGTGGACACTATGAGGTCGTAAGAAATTGTCTGCAGCGTGCATGTTTCAGGGGTGCATGCAGGGTCAGCTGAATACATCTTGCTGCTTGAAATGGAGGGGCAGGAGTGCCCCCTGCCTGCCCTTCCCAGTCAGAGTATCAAAGGCCAACCATGCTATTTTGATGCAGAAAATGTCACCAACATTTCTTCCACAGCAGCAAAAGCACAGTAATCATTTCACACCTGATCCTGCACCCGTCTCACTCTGCTTAATAGGAGGCCTCATTCCCTCTGATAATAAACTTAGGTTGCTGATACTGATGTTTAGGAATGGAATGGGACCATCCACCCAAAGGAACTGATGTTTGTATATTCAAGAGACTCCCTAGTATGCAGAAATTCCTAAATTATTAAAGAAAAAAAACATTTTGTCCTCTGTGAACTGAAGCGTTAGGGTATGGAGAAAGATTTTCTGCCATATAGTTATATACCATCTTTAAGGAAAACTTTATAGGACAGTTTAGAAAAATGTAAAACCATACAGTATCACATAATAAGAATAGTAAGGTTCAGAGAAAATTATAGTAGTTTGCAAGCACAATCATGAGGAGCCCTCCCAGGGTTTCCAACTTGTGTTTAAAATTCCTAGACAGAGGGGCTTGCCAGAATTCCCCAAAGAGAGAGCTCCATGGTCTGGGGGCCACTGCAGAAAAGGCCCTAACTCTGCAAATGAAACCGAGTCAGTGAAGGACCAGAGTGCTGGGCTTGGCATCAGCTGAAATCCTGAGTAGATTCATTTGGTGAGAGGTCATCTATTAGAGCTCAGGATTCAGACAGAACTGTGATAGTGAGAAGATATTGACCCAACTCACTTAAAATATGCATCTTTCAACGTGTGGGGATGAGGATTGGTGGACAGTACCAACCAGGATCCATGTACTTTCCATGGCATACCAGGGGAATGCCTTGGAGATAGAAGGGAAAATGGCTCATACTTCCCTTCTCCCTTGCTGAAAGTGCACCCCCCCCACAATACACACAAAAACTTTAAATGGCATATCAGAGTTGCTATTCCAGGCTGGTTAGGGAGCTGAACAAGTGTTCTTTCAAGAGCTGGAGTTAGATATTGCAACATGCTGTTGCCCGTTCCATTTGTGGTGTTTAGAATTTGAAGGCACACCTTCCATCGACACAGAGGCCTGCTTCATGTGAGTGGTGAAGGAAAAGAAGCCATGGTGGTTTCCTTTTCCTGCCTCATGTATGCCATCACATGCCACCTCAGTTCCGTACTTACCACTGCTGAGCGTGGGTTGCCATGTTGTCGAAACCCAACAGGTGGGTGGCAGGGCGGCTTCCAAACCACCTGGTAACCCATGGCTTGTTTTAGAGTTCTTGGTGATTCAGAAACCACACCTGCTGCTTGCCTTTGTGAGTTTAACAAAACAGCAACCCACACCTAGCACAGCCACAGGCTCATGAAGGGTGGCTTCCCTAGTTGCCTTCCCTAGTTGTGTGAACCCAGCCAAAACTTCAGATAGCTCCTTTTCTCCTGGCAAACTAGCACTTCAAACTATGGTTTTATTTTAATCTTTAAAGAATTAAATTGCTCTTTAGTATTATGCCAATCCTCTGGGCCTAACAAAGCACTTCTGTGAATTAAGTTTCCTTTACAAAATGTAAGCAACAAAAATGCAACCATTCCTTTCCTGAAACCAGTAAGAACTCCGGCTGCAATTGCTTTCTGTCGTTCGCACAGAAACATAGCAGAACTTCTCTGTATGACACCCACGGAGCTCTGCTTTTTTGTTACTGGCAAAGTGCAACTGACACCCTCTAAGCTGAACAGAGAATGGGAATCTGCCTGGCTGGTAAGTTTAAAGCTTCCCTTGAACCTCAAAGGAAGAAGCTGCAAGCCTCCTCAATAGGCATGGATCAGCACGGCACTTTTGCCTTTTCTAATCGATTCCCTTACTCCACTTTGTGATTTGTACCCATTGTGCTATCTTCAAGTCTGCTCTCCTCTTGTGTGTTGAGAGCACAGTCATGGCATGCACACCCCCACTTCTGCATTTGCCAGGAGATGTGCACAGCCATGGACAGGGGTTGAATCTTAAACTGTACTAAGTATATGTAACTCAAGAATCCATAGCTGAATATGGATCCATCCATATACAATCATACAATTGTATAGGCAGTAGTTTCTACATGTTTGCAGTGCATTTTTAGTGCTATGACAGAGAAATCTAATAAATTCAACATGGAACTGGTCAAGAGGGAAAGGTCATCTTGACCATAGGACTGTATTTAGAAACCTGTGCCATTTCTGATGCTAAACACCCACACCCCATCACAACAAACATGTACTAGTATTTGGATGAGCTCTCAACTTGAAAGCCTTCAATTATTTCTGTTTTGAGTTTCAGCCTTATCAGTTCATGGTGCAGGACGTCAGGCATCCCAGTTTCGTTCTATGAGGGTCTCTAGAGGACTCCATCCCCTGATATTTTGGTTGTTCCATAGCTTTTGCATAGGTATTCTCCCAGTCTAAAAGGTTGAAATGCTTCTCCTGAGCTACTGGCAGTAACTACTTCAAGCTGGTGGTTGCAGTATATTTCTGCAGGTGGCATGCCTGCAAAAACACCAGTTGCCAAGCCGCTGGGGCGGGCAAAGGTCTTGCTTGAAGGATCTTGTGGACAGCTGGCTGCTTTTATGTGAATGGAGTGCTGGACTGGATAGACCAGAAAAAGTGCTTGCACCTGACACACCCAGATCTTCACGAAGCACTGCATGGTCCTGAGATCAGGCAGCATCAGTGTATTCTTGGGATTATGGTGCACTAAAATATAACAAACAGATTTTCCTGCTCTAAGATAATAATAGAAAGGTGGGGATAAAAACACCAGAAGATAACAGGGCACTAACCATGTTGTATGAACAGTCAAAAAAAAATTCCACTAACTAGATAAGATGACAGCATGTTAAAAGTCATATTTGGAAGACTCCTTGTTAAAAAGAGAGTTGCACATCAATAAAAGTATCCATACTGCTGGGACTGGGCTTAGTTTCACTGGGTTTTAATTTTCCTTGCCTTGTTCTCCGTTTAATTTAGCATGTTTGCATTCTCTGACTTGGAAAAAATATTGTGTATCACCCTTAATGTGGTAAAGAACCAATTTACATGCTAATCCTTTTTGTACTTCTCAAAGCAACAGATGTAGTAGAGAATGTCTTTAAATTTGCTGATGGCTGGCAGGATTGCTTTGTAACTTTCCCTTCCCCCATCCCCTTTTCTTTTTTTTATCACCACTCCATGCCTGGGCAAGGATTTTCCTGATCTTTTTGTTACTTTAGGAACACACACTGGAGCTGGAGCATCCTTCACCAGCCTGGTGCTCTCTAGTGTGGTAGGGAAAAAAACTTCACTCTTTGTTTATATTTATCCAAGTGAGTGGGTTTACAAAGCAAGCACACCAGCGATTGCAGCGGGGGGAGTGGAAGCAGTCAAATTGTCCTGGACAGCAACAAGTGTCTCTCCCCTACACATAAATGCCCTTTGCTTATATAAACCGAGAGAAATAGAAACCTTTCCAATTACTGCATATGTAAATTACAACATTCAGAGATGCTCCAATAACACATACTTATTTTGTTGCTTTGATGTTGATTTACAACAGGCACAGATTCCATTTTCCATCAAAACAAAATGTGAGATTACATCGTAGGTTATCACAGATAGGTGTGATTTACTGTATCCTGAGTTTTCTAATGGCCTTCTCAACGCATACATGTAATCTACATTCAGCTGGTCACGCTGATCAGAAAAAATATTAAAGGCCTGAAATATTTCCTACTTCTACATCAGTTATGTTGGATTACAATTCCCAGCAACTCCAAGTCACTCTATCACTTGGGGTGGGGGAGGGCACCAGGTTGGAGAAGGCTGCTTGAGGGGTCTATGAAGAATATATAACCGAGGAACTTTTTGCCTCCTTTGTATTTTTAGCCTAATGGACATTTCTCCTAATGCTTAGGAGAACCAAGAGGATGTTTTGTTTTGTTCATCTGAGTGATTAGACTGTGACATGGGCTGACATATGTGGCGAAACAAACTGTTTAGCCTGAAATGTAGCTGAAGAGGTGCAGGTTGATGTGTTCTATGAGGAACAGCTGAAAGAGCCAGATATGTTCAGCATATTGAAGATTAAAAGGATATGTGATGGGTACTTTCAAATATCTAACAGCCTGTCACTTGGAAGATGGAACAAGCTTGTTTTCTGTGGAGGACAGTACCAGAGTAGGTGGAAATTGAAAGAAAACGCATTTTGGCAGAATGGTTAAAAAAAAAAAAAAAGGATTCCTAATGGAATCCTGCAATGTTTGCCATTTTGGGCTCAAGGGGTAGGGTATAGAATAAATAAATGCATAATAAGAGTTATTTGAAAGTGGAACAGACAGCTTCAGGAGCTGGAGGGAACCTCTTTGCTGGATGTATTTATACAGAAGATGGACTCCTGTCTGTTAGGGATGTTGTAGCTGCAAGGTTCCTTAACTGAGCATGGACCTCCACCTCTGCTCAGGTGTTTACCTCTATATTTTCTCTTACTACACTCCCCTGAGTTCAGACTGAGTTGATTATTCATAAAGCCGTCCTGAGACCCTAGTGGGGGACAGGATAGAAAAGTGTTTAATTAATAAATAAATAAATAAATAAAATGCAGGTGCTTTAAAAACAAAATCCCAAGGTGCATGTCCCCAAGTCCCCTTAGTGTGCCTGTCAAGATTCATCTGTCTGGTTTTGTGATCTTGGCCCTATGGCAGTGATGGACACACATGCTCTTTTATTGCTATAGACTTCACTTTATAGGCTCTCCTATAACAGAGTTTCTATGGCTTAAACAAGGACAAAATTCCAAGAGAGCACAAATAGAGAGTCAGAGTGACAGCTTTAAAATGGAGTAGAGCTAATTTAACTCTCCAACATTACATTTGAAACACAAAAGTGGACCTTGTCCCTAGTTGCCTTTCTCCAGCTTGTGTTTTTCTCTTCAGGTTTTTTTGTTGTGTTGACTTAGCAGACCCTACTGATAGGAAGAAGTGCAGCACACTCACTTGTACGCATGCAGTTTCTTTTGGACTCGAAGCTGCTCATGGGACTGTTGTTGTTAGTTGTGAAGTCGTGTCCGACCCATCGCGACCCCACGGACAACATTCCTCCAGACCTTCCTGTCCTCCACCATCCCCCGGAGTCCACTCAAGCTCTCACCGACTGCTTCAGTGACTCCATCCAGCCACCTCATCCTCTGCCGTCCCCTTCTTCTTTTGCCATCTATTGTTCCCAGCATTAGGCTCTTCTCCAGGGAGTCCTTCCTTCTCATTAGGTGGCCAATTTGAGTTTCATCTTCAGGATCTGGCCTTCTAAAGAGCAGTCAGGGTTGATCTCCTCTAGGACTGACCAGTTTGATCGCCTTGCGGTCCAAGGGACTCGCAGGAGTCTCCTCCAGCACCACAGTTCAAAGGCCTCAATCCTTTGGCACTCAGCCTTCCTTATGGTCCAGCTTTCACAGCCATACATTGCAGCTGGGAAAGCCATAGCCTTGACTATACGCACTTTTGTTGGCAGGGTGATGTCTCTGCTTTTTAGTATGCTGTCTAGATTTGCCATAGCTTTCCTCCCCAGGAGCAAGCATCTTTTAATTTCTAGGCTGCAGTCACCGTCTGTGGTGATCTTGGAGCCCAGGAAAATAAAATCTGTTACTACCTCCATTTCTTCCCCATCTATTTGCCAGGAAGTGATAGGACCAGATGCCATGATCTTAGTTTTCTTAATGTTGAGTTTCAAGCCAACTTCTGCATGCTCCTCCTTTATCCTCATCAAGAGGCTCTTTAGTTCCTCTTCACTTTCTGCCATTAGAGTGGTATCATCTGCATATCTGAGGTTGTTGATATTTCTCCCAGCAATCTTAATTCCAACTGGTGATTCATCCAGCCCCACCTTTTTCATGATGTGCTCTGCATATAAGTTAAATAGGCAGGGCAACAGTACACAGCCTTGCTGAACTCCTTTCTCAATTTTGAACCGATCAGTGGTTCCGTGTCCAGTTCTCACTGTTGCTCCTTGACCCACATACAGGTTTCTCAAGAGTCAAATAAGATGGTCTGGTACTCCCATCTCTTTAAGAACTTGCCACACAATGATCTGCACAATCAAAGGCTGTTGGTGTGATCTACACAATCAAAGGCTGTAGCATAATCAATGAAGCAGAAGTAGATGTTTTTCTGGAACTCCCTAGCTTTCTCCATGATCCAGCGTATGTTGGCAATCTCTAGTTCCTCCCCCTCTTCGAAATCCTGCCAGTACTTCTGGTAGTTCTTGGTCCACATACTCCTGGAGCCTAGCTTGTAGGATTTTGAGCATCACTTTGCTAGCGTGTGAAATGAGTGCAATGGTGCTGTAGTTTGAACATTCTTTGGCATGGGACTGTATGTAAGAATAAGACTGGCCCTGTTTTTAAACCTTATTTATCAGTGTCATTGGTATCCTGCTCAGAGTGGCAGTTCTCCATTTAGCTGGTTGTCCAGTTCATGCCTGCTAAACTTGCAGCATTTGACTTCAGCCTATTTCTTGGCTTAGTCAAGTTTGCTCGTTCTTCTCATTCTGAGGGATCTCTTTCCTTTCTCATTCTGAGGGATCTCTTTCCCCAGGCAATGAGGCAACACATAGTAAGCACAATGATGTCAAGATGCTACTTAGTCAATCTTACTTGGTTCCATGCTGATGTCATTAAAGCAGGTGGCACTCATGTGGGTGAAAAAGCAAAGCTTCTGCGATTGACCCAGCCAGTCGGGAAAGCAGGGCAAAAGTAATAATAATAAAAAGTTTCCTTTAAAAAACCCCAAACATTTTTGTTTGCTTTGGTTTGTTTATAGGGACAAAAAGATTTCCAAAAGGGGTCACTAAGTCATCCCACTCTTACCTGGCTAGATTTGACAGCACAGCAATGAGAGCTATTTCAGCAGTAGGCAAAGTATACCTTTGATATATCTCTTATTACCATTATGGCCATGATCCTTTACTAAAAAGTGTAAGAGTGCGCCACTTCCCCTACCACATAAGTGGTGTGGTGGTTACAGTGTTGGACTAGGGATCTGGGAGATCAGGGTTCTAGTCCTCATTCAGCCCTGAGGCTTGCAAGATGACTTTGGTTCAGTCACTCCCTCTCAGCTGAACCTACCTCACAGGATGTTCCATGCAAGAGGAAAAAGTACAGGATATAAATGGAAGGCAATAATAATATTTTAGATTCTACAGATTCTTCTTGTTTGTGGTAGTCTTGTGAGAAATCTTTCTGAACCTGAATAAAAGGCTGGTGTAGTTTCTACCCTTCCTCTGGGGGTACCCTTTGAGGGGGAAATAAGCCTTTGGAGCCTGAGGAGCAATATCCAGGGTATGTACATATGACTGCAGTGTTGGTGGGGCTCGTTCTCCATTGCAGCTTAAATTTTGTGCTTTACTGGAACTATCCATGATGGTAAATGTACTTTGAGGATAGGGTTAAGCACCATGGAGTTCTCCTGTAAAAGCCGCAATGGACAAGGAGATCCCATCTCAGGCAAGTGCATGGATAGCTTCAAACGGTGACAACCTCCTAGTTTATAGAAAGGTGGTTTATAGTTCCCTGTCATGTGAGCATTTTGTATCCACGTTATGAAGGAAGCGACCCAATAGAGTTTTCTTTTTCATTGCAAAAGTTTTAGCCATGATGAACATGCTTCCAAAAACTCATTTGCAACTCTACATAGCATAAAACTTAATGACAAATGTTACATTTATTGCTCATTTTATTGAGAGAACTTATTAGAAAGGGAGTGTGGGCTTTTTGTTTTCTTGGTGTTTGTAAATCTCGCAGCAATTAGTAAGCACTTTTCTAATTTGGAAATGTATTACATAGGATTTCACATATCAAGTTCTTAATCCATTGAAAGTCATTACTGATCTCCAGAAACATTATGTATTCAAAAGGCAGAATAAGATATATTAATGAGAGTTCTGATACTCTTTATTCTGCTTGTCTTCTACATTACAGAAAGCAGCACAAGTCATGTTTTGGCCAAATCCCCTTTTTATATTGTCAGAAGTGCTCTTGCATCATTAGTAGGAACTGCAAGACAGGACATCTCTTGGGTATCAGTGGGATAATAAATCCCATAGAAATCAAAATCATTTAAACTTTCATTGCAAATACTCTGCCAACAAGAACAGACTTAGAATATAATGATTATACTGTCAGACAAAAGTGCTGTCAAATTACACAAGGACAGTTAAAAGTTAAGGCACAATCCTATGCAAGTTTAGTCAGAATAATAACCTGTAACTTTGCTGGCTGGGGCATGCTGGGAGTTGTAGGTCTTTATGTCATCTGAATGTGTGCCCTTGTCTGGGATGTTTTATCCTACATAGAGAGACAGAGGGTGGGAGGCAGAGAGAGAGATGCTGTGGTTAAGAGCATGAACTGGATTCAGGTGATCTGGGTTCTAGTCCCCGTTTGGCCATGGGGCCAACTGGGTGACCTTGAGCCAGTCAAAGACTCTCAGCCCAACCAGTTCATAGCATTGTTGTTCTGGAGATAAGATTGAGAGCAGCAGGAGGAGAATGATGTAAGCCACTTTGAGTTCATATTAAAAACTATAAAATAATTACAGTTATTTAATTTAATAAATAAAATAACTATATGGCAGACCAGGCCCTCACTGCAATCCAAAATTATACATGTTTGTCTTTGGGTTCTGTGTTTCAGATTAACATTGAAATTTGGCCATAATCCTTGATCAAGCTGAAAAGGTTTGGGGAATTATTTATTACTAGGAAATGTATTATAATTTCTACAGTAACAATCCCCTAAAATTACAAAATAAAAAGTAGCTGATAAAAATAATACTAATTTGTATTATTATGTAAAATATATAAAACATTTATCCAATTAAAGGGGTGGGAACAGATACCATACAAAAGGCCATCAGATGCCATTAAAATTTTAAGAAATATGACTAACTTTGCCTAACAAGTTCTACAGTCTGAGTGTACCCACTGAAAAGGCCATTTTTCTAAACCTTTTAAGGTGGGCATTTGAGGAAGATTTCAGTTGCTGAGCATGTGAGAGAAAGCTTTCAGTTACTTTGTATAGCTCCAGGCCAATTAGGTCTTTAATGCTAACCCTAAAATTAATTGAAAGTCAATAAAGATAGTAGTAGATTGTGAAGACAGTAATTGATAGCTGAGCCCTGAAATTACAGTGAAGTACTTTTACAGTGGCATAATATGCCTGTGGCACAAACCCTGAGAATAGGTGAGCTATAATAATGATGAGAAGGAGGTTGAGGGAAACAATAATAGTTCCAGTTAACACTTGAACCGGGCATCTTGAACTGGATGCTTTTCAAGGGCAATTACTGTCATCTACAGCAATATTGGTGCTGAAACTTTTCCCCTGATGTGCTAGTTCTCTACCCGTAGGGTTTATGAATCAGCATTCACCCAGGCATCCTCCTACAACCTGGATTTGTTCAAACTTTGAAAGTTAAATTGATGGACACCCTACATGTAGCAAAAGCTTGTCCTTTTGCATCTTCTTACCCACAATCACTGGGCTAAATGTGACACGATGGGAGGAGCACAGATTTATGCTTGTCAGTTTGTGAAACCTAGAGCTTAATGCCTCAAAGAAGAGGGGAAAAAGTGATTGCTGTTTTCATTAGCTGTGTGCAAAGCTCCCTGATAGTTGGATATTTGCCTTTGTAATTTTGTTTACTTGAAAATGAGATTATGATGTCTGAAAATAATCTATCATTAGCCACAGCCTGCAATGATTAATTCATAATTGGCTGCTTTACATCCATTTCAAATAGCTAGGCACATGAATTTCGACAGTCTCTTCCCTAAGGCTGCATTAGTCAGCCTGAGCTCAAACTGCTTGGTCGACATTTTTTCTTCTCCAAACTTGTATGCAAGTGTAAAAATTTTATGAGGTGGCTTTAACAAGGCCCACTGGGATTTGGGATTATTTATCTTAAGCTCTTATTAAATAAAAAAAATTTTTTCTACATTTAGCTAGGTAAAGTAAAGCTCCTTTTTTAGAAGCTGGTCTGTTGTTTTAGGAGTAAATAAGATTTGACAGAGTTTCACGAATCAAGGCGACAAGAGTTTTTTTTCTTCTACTCTGCTAAAAGTATTTTTCCAAGATAAGTGTTAACTGTGACAACGTATCCCAGAATGCTTAGGTTATTTCTCTAGATTAGAGATCTTTAGAAGAAACAAACTGCCTTTTCTTCCAGGAAATAATGAGTTTTGATAAGTAGAAAGTGAGGCACATAAAGAAGAATTACCCCCATTATGCTCAAACAGCATAGGGTATTGGAAAAGGCTAGTACCCCTCAAGAAAGCCACACTGGACACATGAGAAGTCTTGAAAAGGCCATCTTACTGTGTTGCTAAAATAGATAAACCCACTGAGGAATATCTTTCTCCCTCCACACCCACAGCAAGGAGCATAGAAGTGATATAAATATTATTCTTTTTCCCCTATTTCAGCCTTCCCCAACACACCTCTCACCCCCCAGGCGTGTTGGAAGGGGCCAGATCTGGTTTAGTATGGTACAGTGAGAGTCTGGATTGTGATCATCCATCCAGACAGAACTAGAAACTAGTTTGAACTGTAAGCCTATAGACTATGGGTTATGTTAATTGCTACCTTTCTTGAGCTAGCTTTATCATAAAAACGTATTGCTGTGTAGATGGAAAATGAAAAAATATGCATAGCTCTAAATTAAGGTTTGGCTGTTCAGAAGGTGAGCTTAGGTTTTGCCTTCTAAAGAAACTGCCGTATTTTTCGCTCTATAAGATGCGCCTGACCATAAGACGCACCTAGTTTTTAGAGGAGGAAAACAAGAAGAAAAATATTCTGAATCAAATGGGCACATAATCACAGGCACATTCCCCATCACTTCCCCATGAGCTGCACATCTGACAGACTTACTGCACACACGTATTCACTCTATAAGACACACAGACATTTCCCCATACTTTTGAGGGGGGGAAAGTGCGTCTTACAGAGCAAAACATACGGTATGTTTTGATGTGATGTCTGAATCAAATTTGTGCCAGAAGCTACAGATTATAAAATAGCTGACCAACTTGCAATCCAACAACATCTGGAAGACCATAACTCCAGTGAATCCTTAGTATTGGCTAGGCTGACTGAGGCTGATGGAAGTTGTAGTCCAGCAAGTTCCCCACTCCAGGTATGGTGATTAAGATTCTTTGTTTTGGAAAGGGTTGGCTTACAAGATGCAGGATGTGAATTGCATAAAATCTCAGTGTGATTGGCAGCTATGAATTGGGAACATTTTTAACATGAAACTTCTCACAATTTAACACAGTCCTTGTCTCTAGAATTTCAGAATATTCACAATACAGAACCAACTACTGGAATGTTTAAAATTATGGTGTAATCACAAACCACACAAAATTACCTAATGAAATCTTCTGTGAGTTATGATGATATTATTCCTAAATGCCTACTGGATTTAGTTAAGCTTCTTTGGTCTGAGGTTTTGCTCTATTCATGGCCTAGTTTGCTGAACTATCACACCTTTTAAACTTCGCTGTGCTGTCACCTCATTCCTGTGATGTTCCCACTTATACAACAATAATGACATTTCATGATGCTGCCAAGTTAATATGTTTTCCTCCTCTTACTATGCTGTATAAATGTTAATGAAACCTCAAGAAGAATTGTTTCCAAATGTCCTGAAATTTAGTATATCACTCTTTGCTAAAGTGGAGAAGTAACTGCGAACCAATACCTTTATTAAGCCAACTAATATACTTTTATCTGTAAACTAGTTTGTGATTTATTAGGAAGAATGAAATGTTACATTTATAATAATCTAAAGGGTTACAAAGTAGTGAGCAAAGCACTTCTGGCTGCACATTGAAAATGTTTTACCTAATTCTTGTCTGAGATTGATTTCCAGCTCTGCTAATACAAGGACTGTTTCTGCTATCCCTCTTTATTTCTGACCTCTGCCTTCAAGGAGCAAAGGTGGTATCTTAGCATTGAAAGCAGTTTGGAGTAGCAGCTGGATGTTATATTTCCTTTAAAAATTCAGGAAGGGCTTAATTTGGCCCAGTAGGTCTTGGAGAAACCTGAATCTGTTTTGCACCAAGCAGAATCTGTGCATGCAATATGCATATCAATGCCCACATACAGTCTTAAGAGCTTGTAAATACAAACCAGGATGGTATGTTTCTTTCAGAGCGCCTTGGTTCCCCCTCACTGCTTTTGGCTTGTTTATTTAACATCCATCCTGAAAAATAGTTCAGGGGGGACTTGCTGACTATCCTGCCACAGTTTGGTTTGTTCTAATAAAGGTATTGCCTAAATGCTAATTTGGGGACTTCTCCCAAGGCTATCTGTGATTTTATTTTGGTGACTTGGAAAGATTTATTTGAGAGCACACACAGTGGGAAGTAATTGTCTTGGAACAGAAGGCTTGTGGTTGGCAGGTGAAGGGGAGAAAATGCATCATACTGCGTTGTTCTTTGGAATCCCATTGGGCTACAAGCATCTTTAAAAGAGGTGCATTTCATAAAGTCAGTGTTACCTTATTTTCCACCAAAGTTGACGCATTTGTAGTGGTGATTTTCTTTTGTTTTATTAAACCCACAATGCACCTCCACTATAATGGGCTCCTATTCATCCATGTTTCAACGTTGCATGCTCTGAAAACCTGTATAATGAGCATCTGTTGAAAGTAATGATATTCTTCATCGTACATCACTCTGCAGGGAGTGTATATGCAGGGCAGGTTGCCAGACTGTGAGGAATACAAGAGCATCAGCATTGTTTAGTCCAGTGTTCCAGCTTACAAGCCCATATAACCATCAGGACTCTGACTGAAGCTGGAAGTACTTGGGGGCCGTTCTTCCTTATACTGCCCAACAGTGCAGGAGGGCTTCCTGCATTGCCACTGCCCCCGAAAGGTCCAGTGTGCAAAGGGATCTAGCTTCTAAAGCCACAGATGCTGTGAGACTTCATGACCCCAGGTGTCGGGCAGCAGAGTTGTCCCATGGCAGCAGCAACCTCTTATGACTTCCTGCTCTGCACATGGCAGCAGGCTGGTCACCAGCTGCTTACTGCTCTATCACTTTCTCCCTCTTACAGCAGAATCATGAATAGTACATGATCCCAGACCGCTGTGGCAGTTCAGTAGCTTGAGGTCATTGCATATGTAGCAGCTGTGAGGAGAGTTTTAGAAGGGTGGGTTCATCACTGGGCACCCACCACACGCGTACACACTGGAAAGTGGCCATCTCCAGCCTGGGGCCTTCCAGATGTGCTGGACTGCACATCCCATCACCCTCAGCCAATCTTGTTCTTGGTAAGAATTTCAGTGCAACACAGTCTGGCAAGCAGCGGGTTGGGAAAAACTACTAAGTACAAAATGTTTGTATAACTCAACTGTTGAAATTCTCAAAACAACTTACAATAACATGCATGACCTTGATGAACTGTGGTTATTTATTTCCACATTACAGGTGTGTGGGGTGGTGAGGTACCAAAATAATGTCTTGCTTGAGGCTAAGTCAATAACTGAGGTATGAACCAGTGGCTACTTTCGCACAGTTAATATTCTTGGTCTCTGCACTGGACCAGCCATGCGCATGCCAGTTACCTACCATTTTACATTCATTTTATAAACCGTCAAGTTACTATACTGCCTTAACAAATATTGTTAGAGGGACAAGGAGAGTGCTAAAATAAGTGTTACAAACAATTGCCATATACTCTTTATAGCAGTCAAGAGCAGTGTGTGTTATTAAGCTGTACTGTACTTCTAGCTAACCTGAAGTTGTTCAACTAGCAGTGTAACTGATCAAGATGCCTCCAGTTTGCTTCTCTCTCGAGTAGCTGAACTAAGTTATCATTCTTTGTAGTCTTATCCAGCACCTAATATCTTACTGTTTCTCATTAACATAAGAATTTTCAGAAGCTGTGGTTGAAATGCAATAGCCCTGGCCTTTGTTCAATGAGCAAAGCAATTAAAAATGAAAGAAAACTCCTTTTAAAGCACTTTTTTTCCTGAGTGCTATTTGGGACTCCTTTAATGAGATGCTCTCTGACTCACTGCTGAGATTGTTGTAGATTACATTGCGTTCTGGACCTGAATAAGTAACTTTTTGCATTGAACAGGTATTAATGAGCAACTACAGCTGGTTTCTGTCTGTGCTCAGCAGGAACTGCACCCCTGCATTTTATTCCCTTCTAGGATCCACACTGGAGAAGTGGCAGAACTTTATAAAACCTTATCCTGGCATTTAAGAGTTCCAAGCAGAGGGTGAAACATGGACAGACAGTTCTAGAAGCTTAGCTGTGTTAGTTCCCAACTTCTCACTGTGCATCTATGTGCAGCAGCTATGTCTCCCCAATCCCCACTGCCCCAGGGCTCTGACCCAGATTTTAAAAGCCCCCCTGGCCCCCATTCCAGGGTCTTGATCTGAATAGGGGCAGTGTACCTTCCCTAGAGTAAACATTTTAAAAATATGTACCTGCTAGACACAAATTTAAAATGTCAGTGTTGGCTTCCAACGTTTTTTAGCAAAAAAAGAAAGCGCTGTGCAGCACTTTAGGTATGGACATGTGTGGGCAGAACTGTGCTCCAGTTCATCTTTGAACTGGTAGTGTGGGCCCTCATTTTGCAGGCTGTATCATTACTGTGGGTTTTCCTCATGCACATTCCTATTATTCTTAGCTTGCCTTGTTTCTGCTGTGCTTGTTGTTCATCATACACATCTTTCCCCTCCCCTGTCCATTTGTCACCTGAATTTTCTTTCCCTCCAGCACTAAACATGCATCAGGAGGCTTAGTGTCAATAAGTTATCATTTAGGGATGTGTGGACAGAGCTTGCTTAACACATCAGTTGCTTTGAAGCCATGAGGCATAATATGGTTTAAACTTGGGCGATCTGAGTTCAGCTCTCGACTCACTCTGTGGTTACATTTGTGTGGCATCCGTTTCTATATTTAACATGTGATTGTTAGGATAGCATAGGCTCCAGGAGAGTACTCCCGGTTCCTCTGGCAACCATTGTCCCCAAACTTTCTGCTCTCTTTTACCCCTCTTAGGCTGCTGTCACCTGACTTTTCTCTGCTGGCCTTTAGCTCTCTTTATATTTGTTGCTCCTCCATTTCTGTGCTTCATCCACAGGAGGACAGGGATGAAGGAGGTTTTCTCAGAGCAAGGCTTATCCATTGCATTCCCAGAGCAAGGCTTATCCAATTGAACCCTGTGATTTCCGGAAATGCTAGAAACTCAACGTTATAATGTATGATAGTAGAGGACTGTACTTTCTTGTTGCTGCTTTAATGAGTCTTACAATCAGTTCCTCCATTTTCAGACCATCCCCACTGCCAACCATTCTGGTGAGTGACATCCATTTTTGGTACAGGCAGCCAAGTGGATTCACTATAAGGGATGAGGCTTATTCCAGGGCCAGAGTGTAACACTCTGAATGCAGTATCATTGTGAAATAATGGTGCTGATTGATTTCCTTGAAACATGAAAAGGTGTGTGTATGTGTGTAGCATTGTGGTTATTATGGTAATCAGTTGCAAAGTAATCAATATGCTGCTTTAACAGGTGCGTGTTATATAGTGCTGTGGAGATTAGCTTATGTATAAGCAAAAACAAAGAGTGCTTCTCTTATTGGAAATCTGGATTCCTTACTTATAAATAAGTAACAAAACTTCTGGTTACTCTTTAGCCTTGTTGATGCATGGGAAAATGACTTTGGAGTACATCCTCTGACATTTCCATCAAAAACCTGTTTGGAACTGCTGCTGATACTGTCTCAGAGTAATGCTTCGCTGCCACCTTCTCTTCGCAGGATGGATTTTTTCCAGGTACTGAAATCTTTCATGTAATGCAGCTAATGTTACAGGAAAAGACTGTTTAAAACTAAAAGCTAACATACCAGGATACTGACCGTAGTTTGATATCCCAGTTTGTTAACTAATCATAGTTTGTAGGGATGGTAGTTTCCCATATCTGGATGAAATGGAAGAATATAGTTCGTTATAATCTTTGCCTGGAAGCTTTAAACAAATGCACAAAGCAAGGGAATGGTAGAATGCTGAGTTTAAGGCTCATTGAAGCTCATGCACATAAAAACCTGTAACTTGTAGTTATGTCTGAAGCAGGTTTTGTCAGATGCTTGCAAAGTAAGATCACTGTTAAAGACCTTGGAACAGGGGTCTGGTGTCCCAGTTATTGAGCTGAAATGTATATGAGTGCTCGTTTATTGTGGCTGAAGTAGGGCTGTCGTTATGACTCCAAACTGTATGTCAGGCTGTGTCAGAGAGTCCATAATACCATGTAGGTTGATTGCTGGGCTTCTCATACTGGGGACAATGTAATACAAGCCCAGGTGGAAAAGAGAGACAAGAATTCTTGAGCTGATTGTTTTAGAACTAAGGTATGAGTCATGCTGCTTGCCTGCTATTACAACTTTGAGGGTGAGTTTACGCAGTCTTCTGCCAATTTTACTCTATAAATAGGTTTATACAGTCATTTTCAATGGGCAAAAACCTCAACTTTCGTATAGCTTTCCTCCAACATTCTTCCTTTATTGAACTTTCTTGTGAAGATACTCAGCATAGTGAAGTTTGTATTTTGAAATAATTAAAATTGGGTTCCTTTATGAAAATAGGTTGAAGCCTAGTTTAACCTGGCTAGATGGGAATGATAAGAAAGATAACCTCCTGGTGACTTTTGACAGCAGAAATGAGGAGTGGGCACTCATCTGTTTGAGACCAAAAGGGGAACAGAACAGTACAATTCTAGCACAGTGCAGGGATGGGGGAAGGAAGGAGCTACATGCAAAACATGAGAGCCAGTGTGGTGTAGTGGTTAAGAGCTGGGACTCAGAGGATCTGGGTTCTAGTCCCCGCTCAGCCATGGAGCCAATTGGGTGACTTTGGGCCAGTCACAGACTCTCAGCCCAACCTACCTCACAGGGTTGTTGTTGCGGGGATAAGATGGAGGAGGAGATGTAAGCTGCCTTGAGCCCTTTGTAGGAAAAAGGCAGGATATAAATTGAATGAATGAATTGAATGAATGAATGAATGAAAAACAGGCTTTTCTTAAAGAAGGGAAGCTAGATGAAGATAAATAATTTATCAATAATCAATTAAATATAAATAATCAAGAATGAAAATATTTTCATGCATCTTCATTGAAGTATCAGTTGAAGGCAACTGCAGCTGGATAATATTAGTTATTATTTCAGTTAATGGATATCATCTATGTTACTTGCTCCTCCGGTAATATGGGAAAGGTTTAGATGTCAGTGGTGTGGCTCGTGCTTTGCATGCATAGGCTGGGTACCATATTAAATCTAGAGCATCTTGGATAGCAGTGGGAGTGGGGCGGGGGAAAGACCTGAGAGACCTGCTTCACATCAGAGTGGGTAGTACTAGGTTAGATGAGCTAATAGTCCAAGATCACCTTACATACTTCTTAAAGGAGGATCAGTTTATGGTCCAGGCCATTGTTGCAGCCAAGCACATCTACAATCTTTAGCACAACCCTAGTTGAGAAAGACTGTCATAGTGGAACCATTGTAATGTGGTATTGTTCACTTTCACTTTACCCAGAAAGATGATAATGTTTATTTATTTATGTTCACTTTATTGTTCACTTTACCCAGAAAGATGATAATGTTAATGGCATTGAAGGCCTCTGAGAACTGATCCAGGGCTTTGACAGGAAGGAATGAGGGAAGAGTAAAAGAGCTGGCTGTTCACGTGTAAGATAGAAACACTGGGTTGGATGGGGATCCATATGCTTCCTTCATACATACCTCAGTATTGAAGTTTCTAGCCCTGATACAGCTGTTGGTCCATTTACATATGTTTAGGTCTACTGTTTGACAAGAAGCAGAAAAAGAATTTGCAGGTAAGACCATGTGTTGATCCAGGTGGCAAATCATGTTTAACCCAGGGGTCCCCAAGGGTTTTCTTGCTGGTGTTACCTCCAAGGGTTTCCATTGTGCACCAGAGTTCTTTTTTAAATCCATGTTTTAAAATCTCCATGCATAGATTTGTATGAAATCAATACAGCTTTCTAAAAATTATACATAGGCTTCAACAACAGTGGACCAAATAGCAAAATAAGTATGTATTTGAAGTTGGCATCTGTATGCCATTCTTTAATCCATCTAAAGAGTTGTAAGGTCTTCTATAGATTTCATTATTTTCCATCTTTCAAAATTTGTAATGAGTCTTTTAGCTGTCAGAATAGTAGAGATAATCCATTTCAACTGCCATTTGTTAATTTCCATGAAGCAGGTACATAATTCAAAAGAACATGTGTATCAGTGATTATTAAAGACCATTCCAGTACAAAATCCAAAAAAGAGGCAGCTACTGGACATTGCCGAAATGTATGCTTAAAAGAAACAATGTCTGCATTTCATTGCCAGCAATTAAAGCTGAATTAAAGAACCCCTTATTAAAGAGATGTCACAGGCACAAAGGTTCTTGCTGAATAAGACTCGGTCCAAGATCCGTAGAAAGAGCAGATGTATGTCAGAGCAGTGATCTGCTCTTTTGGCAAGTTGTGGTAGGGCCCACAGCAGTTTCTAAAATTCCCAAATATGCCCACAGGTCTAACAAGGTCCCTGACTTAAATCCATATGTTGGTGAATTCTGTGTTATTTTTATGTGTGACCCAGATGCAAACCCATTGTTTATAAACCATGGATTGTAATTGAATGTGAACTAACAATATGGGTTGATCATATGTAGTTTCACCATGCTAAAAGGTGTTGGACAAGAGTGAAAAATAAATAAAAATCCTATTCTATATATTAATTAAATACTGGAAGAGTATTTGGAATATGATGGGGAGTAGACAAAGCAGGAGGGAAACACAACTCAGGATTTGGTGAAGCAAATCACAATTTGTTTAATTGTCTACAAGCGAAATCCTGGGTAGGGCAACAAGCCATGGCTTGAATAAACCATGGGTTAGCATTATGTGTGAACCAGGTTGTTCTATTCCTTACCACTATTCTATTAGCTTAAAAGAGTTGCATGTCTTTAAAATTATACTCCAATACAATACACTTCTGATTGAACTGACAATAACACTGCTTGCTATAAACTAATATATAAAGTGAAAGTTGCCCTTTGGCTACGTTGGCTTCATATTTCCCGCTTGAAGGAGCTAATGCTCATGTAAGTTCCCAGTCATGCTAGCTTGAAAAAAGTGAAGAAGTTAGAGCCTTTAGAACATCATATTCTCCCCCAACCCCCAATATCATGCACCCATAAAAGAAAACAACTATGGTCTATTTAACTCCAGCAATCCCTGTTTCAATTTACAACATTCAGAGCTGATGTCTGACAGATATTAAAGTAGAAAGCTTGCTTTTTCCGCAACAGCAGAGCTGAGAGCAATGTGCTAAAATGGCCTAATGTACCATCATAAAGATCCAGTATCTAAGGAATTATGTGGCTGGAGGGTTATTTCTTTGTTTAGTTTTTTTCCTGTCTTCCCTTCCTAGAGACAAAAAGAGTCACAATGAAGTTAGGAAAACAGTGGCTGAGATTGCGCATCACTTTACAGCATCTCCTTGTACTATCAGCATTGTGTCATAAGCTCTAAAGCTTTTTTGGCCCTCCTTCTTGTGCTGAGAAACTGAGCGGCTTGATAAATGCTCTTGGTGCTAACTGGTAGACTTGGAGGTTTCTTTTGCATTTTTAGCCTGCTTCGTAAAAGAGAAATTTTCACAACTAAAATTAGTAGTGGTAGTCGTGAAGATGATGATAATGATGATGCGGATAAGTATACGTGAAACTGGAAGAAACTACTAGCCAGTTAGAGGACAGGATGCTGGAAAAATTGGGTAACTTTGAAGAAAACTTTGTGTGTTTGTTTGTGGGGAGTTATACAGATTGAATAGTAATTGGATAAAGACCCAGCTTCTCAAATTCACTTAATATGCTGACCTGGTTCAGACTATCATTTGAAGATGAAGAAAAGCATTGGAGCCAAGCACTCCTTCTCTACCCCTTCCTTGTTGGCTTTGTTGTAAAAGATCTTAGGTTGCATTAAGGTTGTTATAATTAAGTTGTTACCTGTTTAAACTGAACAGATGGGTCAGTGAAACAATCTAGCTTATTAATGCTGCATCAGTCCCCCAGTTTGGATATTACAAGAAACTCTAGCTTAATAAAGCTAAGATCTTTGCATCAAAGCCAGTGAGCAATGAGGAGAAGTGGGAAGTGGGAAGTCGAGAAGTGTCCCACCACCGTGCTTTTCCCTGGGCTCAGAAAACACGGCTAGAACATGCTGTAATAATCAGTAAAAAGCTGGAGGGGAATCCCTTCCCTCTTACTACTCAAAAGGCAAGTCAATAGAACTCACTCCCCTGATGGTTTGTTTAGCAGGATTAAAAAGTGGGAGACACTTTCTTGTACACAGTTTGTCTTTTCTATCCACAAAGTATTGAGCCTCTGAGCATATGTAGATTGTGCTTCTGTCATTTCTAAAATTTGTAAATCGGAGCTTTCATGTCTAGGAACAAGGCTGCCATGGCTTGCTTGAAAATTTACTCTAGCAGTGCTTTCTGGAAAAATCTCAAATTATTTATATCTTTAAAATAAATATTAAAGCATCTTAAAGCCTAACAAGTTCATTCTGGCAAATGTTTGCATGCACTTCGTCCAGTTCATTGTCTACAGGAGGCACTTCATCAAGTGGACATTGACCATCCAGAAAGCTTCTGTCAGAGCAGAGTAGTTAGTCCTTAAGTTCCCATATGACTTGGTGTAGTTTTTGTGGAAACAGGTGGCTATCCTTCTAGATAGTATTTAAAATTTACTGTTAAATTAATGATTTATTATAAATCATCATTTCATATTTTAATGAAAAGCATTTCATTGGTTTTTCAGCATCAACAGAAAGAGGACAGTAGGGCTTTAAAAGCATGATATTTGCCAGGCCCCTAAAGCAGGTGATGTTGGCCTGTGTGGTGGACAACTGGAGTTCTGCCTCTCCCTTCCTGAGACCTCTGAACCAATCGCAGCACTTGGAATGTCAGCAAGTGGCAGGAAGGTGTTAGAAGCAGCACTTACTTTCATTCCCTGTTGGGGATGGGAAGGGGAACTATTGCAGAGCAGAATCGGAGTCTGGACGGCTGGAAACAACACACTGTACAACAGCTACCTCAGCCTGGAACTGAGAAATGCCAGTTGTTTTAAGATAGGTACTCACCAAAGTGGGTCATTTGCTTCCATCTGTAGAAATAAACATGTCTTGCTTGACTGTTAACCCTTGGTGGGAGAGCTCGTGACCAAGGGAAGGAACAGGCACACCTGAGATCAGCTGGTGAAGAAGGAAATTGGCAGTGTGGGAAATGTTGTATTCACTTGTTACCTTTTTGGCCTGAGGCTGCTGGGATAAAGGCTTCTAGTGAAAGGTAGGGGGCTATGTGTAACTGCTCGTGTCTTGGAAGGATTGGAAGGGGGAGTTAGAACATAGAGGCTGAGAATCTTCTGTGAATCCCAGGCAAGAAGCAAGCAGGATAGCTGAAGATAAAGACCCACTGCTTGAACAGAGAGGCTGTATACAGAAAAAATAAAGGGGGTAAAAAGGCCACTAAAGCTGCTATTAAGTGCTTCCACAAAGGTGGGACAGCAGGGCATGTCACAGCCTGAAACTCCCATCTGTTGCCACTGGCTATTCGGGCTTGAGCCAACAAATATCTGCAAGGGCACATGCGTCCCAGCCCTGATGTAAAGCAAATGAAGCACTGCACTAAGATGAGTTTGTGACATGTAGGCATATTATGTTATGTTAGTTGCAAAGTCGTGTCCAACCCATGGACAACATTCCTCCAGGCCTTCCTGTCCTCCACGATCCCCCAGAGTCCACTTAAGCTCACGCTGATTGCTTCAGTGACTCCATCCAGCCACCTCATCCTCTGTCGTCCCCTTCTTCTTTTGCCATCTATTGTTCCCAGCATTAGGCTCTTCTCCAGGGGTCCTTCCTTCTCATTAGGTGGCCAGAGCATTTGAGTTTCATCTTCAGGATATGGCCTTCTAAAGAGCAGTCAGGGTTGATCGCCTCTAGGACTGACCGGTTTGATCGCCTTGCGGTCCAAGGGACTCGCAGGAGTCTCCTCCAGCACCGCAATTCAAAGGCCTCAGTTCTTCGGCGCTCAGCCTTCCTTATGGTCCAACTTTCACAGCCATACATTGCAACTGGGAAAAACATAGCCTTGACTATATGATGTATGATATACATAAATACACACACATACATAGACACAAACATACATGTAGGCATACTGTGTTCTAAAACAGTAGCTGCATTTCAAAGCTGAGCAAATGATGTGGGAATTTTGAAAAGAGGAGATACAATCTCCTCACACTCCTACTTGGGAGGTTAGCTTTGTTAAGAGATGAAACTGCTTTATTGTAGTACCGGACTTGCCGGACAGCCTATTCAATGTAAGTTCAAGAGATGATCTGGTTTCAGGAAAGCCAAGTGCCACTGACATCCCACTGGAGAGGAAATGTACAAAATTATTGGGACTCACAGCATATTGCAAGACATGGTTAAGAAACAGAAAAGCAATTTGGATGTGATGAAGTGTACTGCAGTGGAGAGGAAAAGTTATTAAGCTTGTCTTGCATTTGACAGTTGAAGTGCATGAAGGTTGTGTGTGTGTGTGCACATGTTTGTGCGTGTGTGTTACTGTCAGTGATATATCCATTCAACATACATAACTTGTTTCCACTGAATCATATCAAAACTCCTCATTTTCACTGTACCTGCCATGATGATGGGATCTTGTTCAAATCCAGCCATCCTGTTTTAAATGATGATGCCCTGAGATAGGATTGCAGCCAGGAAAGGGATAATTGAAAATGAATCTGCTGCCAACCTTTATTTACTTATTTATTTTATTTTTATATCATGCGATAGCTGAAGGCCCTCAAGTTGAAAGTGAAAAACATATAAACAAGGAAGACAAGGACAAGATATGAACAATAAAACAGTAAAACCACAGCAATTGCAATCAGTTCAAATGTACAGCAGCAGTATAGAATAAAATGCAATATTAAAACTCAGATTAAAAAGTTTACTGTTAAAATACGGTCAACTGTTAAAATAAGTGGTTTTTACATGGCACAGAAAAGAGTAGACAGTAAGTGCCAGGTGCACCTCTTTGGGGTGCCACAACAAATAAGGCCCTTCCCTTGGTAACCACCCTCTTTACTTCCTTTAGAAGGGGCTCCCAGAGAAAGACCTCAGAAGATGAGCTTAGAGTCCAGGTAGGTACCTAAGGGATGAGGTATTCCTTCAGATAACCTGGCCCCAAGCTGTTTAGGGCAACCATTAAATGTACTCAGAGGAAAGGGAACATCCAAGCGATTGCTAGAGATTATGGAGCAGATTCTGTGGGGCCAAGTTGAGTTGGGTGGAATAGCAGTCCCCATCATGACTGCCTTGGGCTTTTACTTTGGATCAAGGAAAAGGAAGGCTGCATTTTGTAGACACTTTGCTGAGTGGTTCGTAGGGAGTAACTCAGAGGAGGTTGATGGCACTTTGATGTTGCCTCTTTTGTGCCTCTATTGTTGGGTTAAATGATTCTTCTGAGAACACCCTGCCACCCAAGGAGCCTTTTCAAATTAAAAACAGGACAAAAACTAAACACAGAGAATATTAAAATCGAACTAGAGAATAAAGAGCCATCAAGGATTGTCTATGATATTTTATTATATGGTATTGTTTTATGGATTGCTGTAAACCACCTGGAGAGCTTTGGGTTAGAAATAAATACATAAATAAATTTGAAAATAATAATTTAGTTTCCTGCCTAAAGATCATTGATAATGAGATCCCGGTTGGCCTGTCTAGGGAGGGAGTTCTAGAGTTGTGCTACCACTACAGGCCTTGCCCTGTAACTTGCAATCCTGTAATCATATATTTTTCCTTTGTTGTACACTGGAGCACCAATCTATATTTCATGCTGTGCCATTATTGCCAGAATGCCAGTGAACAAAATATTTTTGCTACAGAAATCATATTCTCTTGAGAGCACTTCATGTGTGTATCACATCAAGAGGAAACTGGCATACAGTGGAGCCATGTTTCTGGTGGTACCTCAGGCTTCACCCGTGTATCCACCTACCAGGCAAGGTTGCCTGCAAGGGAAAGCCTAAATGCATGTGGACATTGGGAGCCAACATTGCTACATGATCTTGGGGCAAGGACAGAGGAGCTGCCTCATGCTATGATGGTTTTCCTTTGCACAGTGCAAGCACAGAGATCTCAGGATTGCTGTGTATAACTTCTTTTTGTCATATTCAGATTTGACCTTTTAAATCAGCAGGGAATGCAAGTGTTCTATTTACTTTATGGGGACAGGTCACTGTGGTTGTTTTTTTAAAACCAACATGTGCCCAGGCAGGTTGTGAGTCGTGACATGGAAGACCAGAAAGACACAAATAAGTCTTAAATAATTATTCCCAGAGTGCTGCTTTTTCAGTCCTTGTGGAGAAAGATATCTTCCCAGATCCTCCCCACCCGCTGCCCTGTAGGTTAGAAAGAGGCATGGAGACGGTGATTTTGAGCTGGAAAAATGGCCAGCTTCTGTCTGTCCTGATTCACACCTTGTATAGCTTAAAAAATTGCACAGAGGAGAACTCATGGGATGTCTATAACATGCAGTTTGTTCACTAGGAGAACAAACACTTTATGGGAATGTAGCCTTCTTTGTTTGATTATCCTCCTCCTCCTTCAGCACTGCCATTTGTAATTCTTGATTTATAATACACAGTTGGTTGATAGAAGGAAAGATGTTGGTAGTCCTGAGTTGTTTTGTGGTTATCAAGAAGGCTCCTTATGATAGCAATCCACAGAGCAGACAATGTAGTTCTCTCCTCTTTCAAGTTAATGAAATTCTAAAATGGCTTTTCCTTTTTTAAAAGCAATATTCATATGGGTTGCTGTCATTTCCATCTTCCTTTTAAAAGGAAAAGAAAGACCCGAGAAAGAATATTATAGTTCCTTTTCTTTATACCTTTGTGAAATCAGTAATGTACTTTGAAAGTTTAGATAGAGTCCTTCTGAAGAGTGTAAAAAAGCTACTCTTCAAGCTACATTTTTCCATGCCAGTTAGCAAATGTACTTTCAGTTCTGTTTTTTCCCCTAGAGCAGTAGCTAGAGCTGATTTCTACTCCTTCTGATTGTCCTGACAATATATTCCATTAGGAGACATTGCTTATATTTAAAAGAATTATAGTTTGTACCCTGTGTTGAATTATCTCTTTTATAAATACTTTTACATCTTGGCACAAGGTCATGTTGTTCCCACAAAAAATCTGTTTTTGAAGTTCATGTTTTGTTGCTCTAAAAAGTACAGGATTCAGCTTGAGTCACACTGTGTGGCAGTGACACCCTGCCTCTTAAGGACTGGTCTTGCGGTAGGGAAAATGTGTTCATAAGCATGTACCTGGGAGTGCTGAGTGGCCACAGTCAATGGAAAAGCATTGGCTTCAGGTTCATAAATGCTCATAAGTATCCCTAATTAGTATGTCGGGAAGGAATGCCTCTCCCTCTCCCAGTGCAACCTTTTGTAGTGAACAAGTGGTTGGAGGTGATGATTTTGTAGGTTAGATCCAGCTTCAATTACTTGAACTTATCTATGCAATTTAAGGCAAGGCATAAGTAGCTTAAGATATTGATTTCAGTGGGATAAATCAAGCTCTATACCTTTCACAGAAGGCATCTTCTTTCTTCCTCTTCCTCGTAGCATGCTAATGATACTGATGTTGTTTAACTGGTAGGTGCCTCTGATAGCAAATCAGTTGTTTAATTGGTGGAAGCCTTGCCAGCTTTGTGGAAGTGGGAAAGGTATAAATGTTTGATTGCCTTTTGTGTATGGCACAGTAATTTCATTATGTATCCAGTCTATAAGATGGTGTGTTAAAGACCCTCAAAACAGTGCTCATTTTGCCGCCCACACTTTCTTCACTCAAGTTTGTTGCATGCTCTTGTCACAGTCAATTTTTTTAGAAGGTGAAGTGTGGAGGCTTTAGCAGAAAACACTTGCCGCCCTGAGTGCAGAGCTGCACCTGGCACTCCGTGGCGAGAACCCCACATGCGTGGAGAGACATTCGCCATCCCTTGTGCTGCCTGCTCCAGCTAGCACAGCCAGTGAGCCTGACTCCAGGCTTCTTCAACCTCGGCGTCCCCTTGTTGCTGTACTACAGCTCCTCTCATTGGCAGCTGCCATTTGGATGACGCTGTGGTCTAACATAACTGGAGCCCGGTCTGTTCCAACGCTTGGCAAGTCTCCCAGCTGTCAAGTCTCTCCCAATCCTATTACTTCAGCCTTCTCCAGCCTGGTTCCCTCCAGATGTTTTGAACTGCTTTCACTGCCCTGACCATTAGTCCTGCTGGTTGGAACTGTTGGGGAGCTGAAGTCTAAAGCAGCTCCAGGCTTGGGAAGGCTTGTAGGGATTGAACCTGAGACCGTGATACCTGCCAGACATATGAGCTGCGGTGTCTTCCTGTGTGATAAAGCCACTCCCTCCAGGAGTCCTGCAACTGCAACTGCATGTGCTGGTGCCACATGGCCAGCCGGAACGAGTGTAAATGAACTTCTTGTTCTTTCCCAGTCCTCAGTAGGGATTCCGGCCAGCCGTAAGCAGTGGTGGCATGAAGATAATGGTTAACAAACCTCAAGTGATGGCATTGAACAAGAACTTTCAGACTTTCCAATCAGGAGTGAGACTGACTTTTTAATGCCATTCCTTAAAGGAAAAACAAAAAGAAAGAAAAAATGAATTAGGAACTCTGGTAGCTGGTTAAAGCAGGCTCTTTTTTCATCTTTCCTTTTGAATATACTTCAATCAGTGTGATTTAGCATCTTCAGTCTGCTATGAAAAGGAATGAGATGCCTTTAGTTCAGCTCTTGATTACATTGTGCAGTTATTAAGATGGTGCAATATTTTATGCTTGGCTAAGTATAGATTTTGAATAAAAGATTTTAATTAGACTGAATAAATGTTGGAGGAAGTTCTCCAGTTACATTTCATTAATGCTCCATGCTTCCAGCAAGGAACTAATTTAATTTCATTTCTGCTTTTAAAGGTCTCTGTGTGTGTCCCCACCCATGTTTTTTTTAATACTGAAAATGTAGATCATTTAGCCCATAAATGCAAAGGAAATGATACATCTGTAACTACTTATACGTACAGTGAGCCAGGTGCTTCTTGGTGCCTGTGAATATAACATCATCCTCATCTTACTAGAGCTGTTTATGATAAGAGGCAGTGGACCTCTTCCTTGAGTTGCCATATTAAGCTTCTATTCGCATTCCAGTCAATGCAAATGCATTTTTGTTCTGGCTGTGATTCAGCTACATACACTTTCAAGCAAGTTCTTCTCTTCCAGGCATTTTACAAATATGGGCGATGACAGACAAACACATGGAATTTAAATTTGGTTCACTGAAGGTCGTACCTTTGGGCTTTAACTGGATGCATGACTAGACAGAAATCAGTCCTATAGCTCCAGCTGGATTGTGCCCTTAATTTTTCCTTCCCAAACACTTGGGCTTCCTGAATGTGGCAAGCTTTAGCTGGGCTGAATGTTTGGTCCTGTCTGTTCTAATTATTCCATAAAACTACCCATGATATAATATAGACTACACTCAATTATTTCTCTTTCTTCCTTAGCTCAAGACCAGGTTGTATTCTTATTTTCTTACTTTCTTTTTGTTGTGCGTGTTTTAACTCTTTTTCAGAGTTAAATGCCATGTTTAAAAATAGCAGTGTATGAAATATACTAAAATTTACTTTAGGAAAAGCTAGCAATAAGAGTTTCCTAAAAATTTGGTGACAACAGACAGCTGATAGTTGACTTAGAAATGGCTGGCTACCCTTAGACTTCAAATAGCCCATCTCCTGTTGCATGTTGTTTTTCCTCATTAAACAAGAACAAACCTTGCTTTATGATTATGGTTTGTTATGAGAGCAATTCTGAGGTCCTGGTTTGGATGTGAAACAATCCACAGGTGGAGAGTTTGGCTTCTCCCACCAACAGAAGGTACCAAGCCAGAGCCACTAGCCCAGTTGTTTGATCATGGTAACCCAGAATCCAAAAAATAATGTTTCTCACCATGTTATCCAAACTGTGTTTCAGCTTCCCAATGACCTAGGAAATAAGTGTTGATAAAGTGAGCATAGCATGGATCATAGGCAGCTTTATATGCAGCATAAAAGATGTAGCAAAGGGTACCTGTAATCTGTGTTGCATTTCTCCCTCCTCTTCTGTACTAGAATTGCTACTGAAGTAGAATAGACTGCATCTTTTTCAGATTGTGAGGGTTGAGAAGGTAAATCCAATAACAGTTGGAGAGAGCAGCATTGTTAATGAGATGGTTATGGCAGAAACGAGACCAGAAAAGTATTAAGAGCCAAACTGCAAGCTTTGTGTTTCTATAATAAATGAGAACAATTTGTCCCTAAAATCCATCTATTTTTCTTTCTGGTTTTATGGAAATTCTTTGTGTGACCTACTTGAGTGACTATGAAAAATGATTTGCCATCTTTTAGCGATAGGGCAAACTCAAGGAAGAGTTCCAAAGTCTCTTGTCATAGGTAGCTCTAATAAGATGAGTATTAATTAATCTTAGACTGCGAGTGTCTCACCTCTTCTGCATCTGTATTTGTCTTCTAAGTGTGTATTAGTTGTCAATTATAGGCAGCTTTTAAGAGAACCATTTCCTAAGGCTAGCCTAATATGGAACTATGTGCATTCAAGAGGATTTTACAAGTTCACACATAAGAGGCACAGAAATGGTCAACATATTGTGAAAGTGAACAAAGAGAATCTGAGAATATGATTTCTGGGGCAGATGTTACTGTGAAGTGATAAAATAATTACTGATAAATAATTATGATGCCCCTTTAAGATAGTCCTGTTGATCTGGTGCTAACACAACAGGAAAATGTGGGGGTTTGCCGTTGTGCTGGTTACATTGTGCAAGCACTGGTTTACCCTAGCACACCTTCATTGAAGCTTGCAATGGGACACCACTGGTTACTACCCTGCTCCCCAATTATGGATTTGTTCAAATGGGAATGTCCATTCTGATTGCCTTGCACATTTCTTCTTTCTCAGCAAGCCTCCAGTTATTGGAGGGAAAATGCTTATTTCATGCATGTGGCAATCCACATGATCCCTGCTATTGGATGGTATAGAAGTATAATTAATAATACTGGTAATGATAAATTGTGGTGGAAAGAACTAAGTGAATCAACTAGATTCTTGATAGACGTGTTCATAGATTGCTTTCCCCTCTTTTGCCTCATCAGGGCAGACCCTTCAGGAACTAGAGTTGGCACACATGGAACAATCGAGGCAACCTGCACTATTAGCAGTTAAATGTGGTGGTT
This sequence comes from Varanus komodoensis, assembly GCF_004798865.1. NCBI lineage: Eukaryota > Metazoa > Chordata > Lepidosauria > Squamata > Varanidae > Varanus > Varanus komodoensis. Next base: position 11,551,608 of record NW_025335349.1, on the reverse strand, counting down.
CTTCCCCATTAGTAAAGGTAGCATTTATAACCTTTAGGAGCATGTGAAGCTGCCTTACTCTGAGACTGCCCTTGGTCCATCTTACCCAATCATAGCAACTGTGACTGGCAGCAGCTTTCCAGGCAGGATTCTTTCTCAGTCTTACCTGGAGATGCCCCAGGGCTGATCCTGAGGCCTGTGTCATGCACAGCAGTAGCTTAACCCCCTAACTATAAGCCCTTCACCAAGAGTTGCATGTAAGCTCTGGCCAGGTCAAGAACAGTGGTTTTCTATTTTCCTTTTGCAGTCTCACTTTACATTACTTTAGAATAAGAGAAGTGTCTTGCCCAAGAAGTCCTTGTGGTCAGTTTCTATAGCATTTAAAATGCTGTGCTGCCATCTGAGCATTTTAAATAAATCCACTGTCAATAAGATGCAATTTCAACATGTCTGTCAACAGCGGATGGGGAACAAATCTCACTTAGAAACCAGGGAGAACAGAAGACTTTAAATCCTTTTAAAAGCTGTCCCAGAGGGAGTCAGCCCCATTAATCTTAGGAGGGAATTCCATTGGAGTCAGCACTGCCTGCTGACCTTACTGGTCCTGGTGGTGAGCCAGTGAGCCCAGCCTCCAAAGATTTTCTTAAAGCAAGCATAAGCAGTTACGTATAGTTGCTCTTTACATTTATTTTTATATATATACCTTAACAATTCTCTAGAGAGCATGAGGCAGCTAGCAACAAACTTGTGTTTTAAGACACTGTTTTTCAACTGGGTTGTATTTTTGGATATATTGAATGCCATAAGGGTAAGGATAACTATTTGAAAAAACACTTATTCTTTAACAATAAAGCATTACATTATTAAAACATCAGCAAAAGGTAACTGAAATCAGCAGTAAAAATGTATTCAAAAATCAGGGCTGGTTTAAAAAATACATCCCAGGAGCACGTTAAACATGTTAAAATATGCAGGACAAGGCAAAGTGGTCCCTTTTTTTTCCGCTGAAAGTTGGAATCCACTCTTCCACTTTGTCTTCTGCTCCCAGAGCAACCAGAACAGAAGGCAGCCGGAAAGTCAAAAGCTGAAATGCTGGTAACTGTGAAGGGCCCAGTGGAACATTATTTAAGTTGGTCTTTCCAGACTTATCACACACATTGAGACATGCCTTGAGGCATGATCTCCTTTTTGTCTACTGCAGTTTGGATCATTTCATAGAGAAAATGTGTACTGCTACATTTGCTTCATTAGCTGAGGCCTGCAGATCTTTGTGGTAATTGCTGTACTACAAAAGCAAACAGCAGCTGGTGTTGACTAGGAAAATCTGGAATTCTGTGGGGGTTTTTTGAATGTGTGTGGTGTGTGTATATGGAAAAAAGAGATAATTACTACAGAACACTGGCATTGAATTATTTTGAGCTGACAGTCTGGCCACAGGCCACATTCTTAGAGTCAACCCAAGTAGCCAGACTCAGGCCTGCCTGCATCAGAGGTGAAAAATAGAAATTGCAGTGTTCATTTTTTTTAAAAAAAATTGCATGGAAATGTGTGGGAGGCTGTTACCTGCCACTCCAGGTGACTGCTATTTCTTGCTTAATGGGAAGAGTAGCTCTTTGTAGACTTGCATGCTCTTCTCTGTTGGCCTTTCTTGCCCATGCTCTGAGCTGGATGCAAAGTGAGTGTTAGGAATATTATATGTACACAGAGCAGCAGGTTATTAAGCTATTAAGTGTTCATTTAAAATCTGTTGTATATTTTCCCATACAACCCAACAATATTTTATCTATTATTATAGCCATTATTATTAATAATCGTATATTGTAGTTATAGTCTGCCTTCTTCCCTCTTGTGAGGAGTCCATAATGGCTTACATGGCTCAATTTAACCTACCCTGTGAGGTAGGTTAAGCTTAAAGTGAGAGACTGGCCCAAAGTCGCCCAGTGAGCTTCATGGCTGATTGGGAACTAGAACCCTTTCAGATCCCCAGTCCAAAACTTGAACCACCACACTGCATGGGCTATCAGTTTCCTAGTTAATGTTGTAATTCTGTTTAGTATAGGCAGTTAGCCAAACATTTCTTATATCCAGTGTTGCCCATTTTTCCTGTCTGTCGTAGCCACCTGTGCAGTCATACACAATCTCCTAAGATAGAAGAAAGCAGTGGTTAAGTATTGAAACTGACCGGCAAGAAAATTTGTGCTTAAGGTTCCAAATATATTAAAATCAATGCCGTCAGTAACATTTGGATGAACAACCTAACGATTATTCTGCTCTTGTCCATGATTCCAAAAGCAAGGATATCCAATGCACATTGCACACCTTCCGTGGATATCTGAGTACATGGAGTAGAAAACCAATGGCAAGTTTTGCACACTTCTCAAGAATACTTTTAGCATATTTTGCATGGATTTCTCATCATCCAACTTGAGAATTAAAGGCAACAGTAATTTGCATTTGTCTTTCCTGGCAAGCCCACCTTTCCTTCTTAAGCCTGGTTAAGCCTTGGCATGTTTATGTTATTGTTAGCCAAAAGAAGGCAGCTTTAAAGTAAACACATGTAGCCACTGAGCTTCAAAGGAACATGATTCTCAGCTTTATGTTTACCTCTGTTTCATGTCAACTATTCAGGGTAATATTGCAAAACTAATACCCCTGAATAATTTTCACAAAAGAGTATCTCTTGACTCATTTTGAAACAAGAAAATGATGATGTTAAAGTGAAGCAACCATACTTGTCACAAGTTGTCTGAATCTTATCAGGTGGATCCACAGTTGGCTACAGAATTGGACTCAGAGCGCTTATCAATAGCACCTTCCCTAACTGGGGAGAAGTGAAAAGTGGGGTACCCCAGGGTTCAGTCCTGGCACAGTGCTCTTCAACATTTTGATTAATAATTTGGATGAGGGGGTGTCAGGAATGCTGTTCATATTTGGGTGGGATAATAATACTCTGGAAGACAGAATCAGTGTTCAAAATGATCTTGATACTGGGCTGAAACGACAGAATGGAATTGAATAGGGGCACATGCCAAGTCCTGTGCTTAGGAAAAAAGAAATCGAATGTATCATTGCAGTATGCTTGGCTCAACAATACTGCAAGTGAGAAGGATCTTGGAATTGTTGCCTATCGTGAGCTGAATAAGCATCAACAATGTGATACAGCCGCAAAAACGTAAATTTTGGGCTGCATTAATAGAAATATCACTTCACATTACTGCCTCTCTACTCAGGCCATACCTTAAGTATTGCATCTAATTCTGGACATCACAGTTTAAGAAAGACAAACTGAAGAAGGTTTGGGGGAAGGACAAGGAAGATCAAGTGACCGGAAAGAAAGGCCCACAAAGAGGGACTGGTCAAGTTTAGCCCTGAGAAGAGAAAACTGAGAGGAGAAATGATATCACTCTTCAAGTATTTGAAGGGTTCCCACAAAAAGGAGGACCAGGATCTCTCCTCAATCACGTAAGAGTACAAGACACAGAATAACGTAAGCCATCCTGAGATGCTCTTGTGAAGGGTGAGATAGAAACATTTTAAATAAATAAATAAATGAATGAATGAATGAATGAATGAATGAATGAATGAATGAATGGCTCAAGTTATTCAAAGTCAGTCTGGCTGAATATCAGGAAAAACCTGCTACTACTGGAGCAGTATCCAGTCAATCTTAAAGAAAATCAACCCTGACTGCTCTTTAGAAGGCCAGATCCTGAAGATGAAACTCAAATACTTTGACCACCTAATGAGAAGGAAGGACTTCCTGGAGAAGAGCCTAATGCTGGGAACAATAGATGGCAAAAGAAGGAGGGGACGGCAGAGGATGAGGTGGCTGGATGGAGTCACTGAAGCAGTCGGCATGAGCTTAGGTGGACTCCGGGGGATGGTGGAGGATAGGAAGGTCTGGAGGAATGTTGTCCGTGGGGTCATGATAGTTGTGGCTAAACAAACAACTGGAGCAATATACCGATGGAACCAATTACCACACTGCAGGCATTCAAGATGCAGCTGGACGGCCACCTGAAAGGAATGGCCTAACGCAGAGTCCTACACTGAGCAGGGAGTTGGACCTGATAGCATTATTGGCCCCTTCCAACTTTACTATTGCAGAATTCTATGAACAATTGGGGGTGGCAGACTGTTGCTTTCTTTATTAGTTTCTTGTAACTACTTTATAATATATATTATATTTATCAGATTTTTCCTCCCTCTTTCTTTCTTCAGTAATAATTGTTCCTTTTTTTTGAATGCTGACTTCGGAGACTCATTTGTTTTCCTAGGAGCTATGAACGCCCAATACAATGCTGTTTGTTTCTGAAGTAGTAGCGTGTGTGCTTCTTTCTATAGCCCTTGTCTTGCACCAGTTACACACTGAAATACACAGTTATATTTTACCAAACAATATAATTCTAACAGCAGTTAGTTAAACTGCCTTACCCTGAGTTAGACCATAGCTCCTTTAGCCTGGAACTATTTGCTATGATTAGCAGGAAAGCTCAGACATTTCAAGGCAGAGGGCTTTCCTAGCCAGGGCCAATGTTAAGGACAGGCATGTTCAGGCATCTGCTAAAGGCCCACATCCCAGCAGGGACCCCTGCACCACTGCTGTCCGGCCCGTACACTCAGACAGCAGTGGCAGTGAGACCAAGGAGCCTCAGATGCCTTGCTTGCTCTCTGTCTTTCTGCTGGTCAAGCAAGGAGGTTGTGGCAATGATGAGGAAGAGGATAAGGAGCAATAGCAGCCAGTGACTATGGTTGTCAGAAGGACTTGTGAGTCACGACCTTTCCACATGTCTGAAACCAATCTCACATGCTTTTTGAGTCTGATCCTACATTAGAGACCTAATTTAATATAATGTTGTTGAAGAGGAACTTGGAAAGCTCCCCCTTTGGCTCTCAACTTACACGGTCAGCTTACAGGGAAATCTTCAGCCAAGCTGGAATTGCACAGGAGGTGCATGTAGCTGTCCCCAGTCAGGTGGGAGGGGTTAACATTATTATATAACGAAAAGCAACATGGGGTACTGCAGCAGCAGAAATGTGATGGTATCTGTTTCCATAACAGTGGGAGGAAAAGCACTGGGGGCGGGCAGTGGCTTCTGCTGGCTGCTGCCATTAACTTAAAGGGAATGGTCAGGACATTGTTACATAAATTTACTTTTCCCCTTAGTCAAGGAGCAAAAGAGGGCACCAAAATTAAGAGGGAAATCTGCAGAGTGCTGTGGAAGGCAGGTCTTATTTTTAGAAAATAGCTTGACACTCTTCAGACTTTTCAGCTCTTTGAGTATTTTCCTTTTGCAAAAGGAAAAAGCTGCAGATGGAAGATACTCTCAGGGATGTAAACCTCAAAAGGCATGCAATCATTTTCTAAAACAAAGTTAGCTGTTCATATCCTCTTTTGGGTGGTCTTAGCTAAGTTGCTCTTCTCAAGCTCCTTCTCTTCCTCCTTCCCACCCCTGCCCTGCCAGTCTTGCAAAATTGTAGCAATACTGATCTAACCTTTGCAGTACTGTAACGGTTGCTAAAATAATTAGAGAGAGAGAGAGAGAGAGAGCGCACAATGGGAACTTAGGAAATGCACTAAATAAATATTACCTATCTTTATTATTCAAGTGTCTTCCAGAAATATTCACACATGTACACATGACTTTTCCACAGTTTGATTTGATAAGATCTGGAATTCAATGGAATTGAAGGATTCAGATATGCAAAACTGTATTTGCCCCACAAAGATTCACAGCTATACTTGCTACCCAAGGTGTTTCTAGCAAGTATTGACTCATAAAATTTCTTCAACCAAACAATGCCTGTTTGTTTGTTTGCTTAACCATTGTGCCCCATTGAAAATATTTTAGAATGTTGAGTATCTTGTGTACTTCAAGTAGAAACCATGCCAATTAAATCCATTTAAATTCCAGATTTACTAAACTAAAGAAAAGTCAAAGCAGGTTGAAAATATCTGCAGGTTACTGCATATTGGGCTACTGAAAGCAGTTTGGGGCATCTTGTAGAAACCTAAGATAACTAAGAAACTAACATTTTGGACTTGACAGTGGGACTATATTGAACAAAATCATGAAATGATGGTATGCCTTGGTTCTCTGGATGGTGTATCTACAATCTTTTCTCCTTGCTAAATACAAGTAGGGGAAATCAATTCTTTGTATACTTTATTTCTTCGTCGTGGCCTCTGTGCATCACACATATGGGTTCTGCGCCTGCGCAGTGCCTTTGGCCGGAAGATTGATAGATAATGATTTAGCGGGAAAACTCTGCTCCCCTCCCCCCTAGCAGTATATATGGAGCGGAGTGTCCACCATTTTCCAGTCTTTGCAACCGCCGTTCATTGTGCCTCGTGCCGCTTCGCTCTCGCTTAGATCGTTCCTCATGCTCTCTTGCTTCGAACTCTTTCTATCTCATTCCAAGTTAGTATCCCTAGTTTATATTGCTCTTACTGTTCCAGTTACTCTCTCCATTTTTTCTCGTTCTTCTTGTTCCTATAAAAAACAAAACAAAAACAAAAATATTATCTACTCCCGCTATACTATCCTCCTTTTCTTTCCATTTTTCCACGATGGCACAATGAGCGGTGTTGTGCAAGTGCGGAGAGTGTGGCTCCAAAATGCCTGCTGCAGACCCGCACCACCTGTGCCTCCTCTGTTTACGGGAAGGTCACAGGACAGACAAATGCGGCCATTGTCTGGCCTTCTCTAAACAGGCCAGGAAGAATAGGGAGAACAGCTTATGTAAGCTCCTGTGGGACCAGGCTCTCCTACAATCGGACCGGCTGGTGGCTAAGCCTGCTACAACCTCGGCTCTACCTGACCGCCATCCGTTTTCAGCCGATCCGCCGCAACGTCCAGCCCCTTCCTCTGCTGCTCTGCCCTCACGCCCTTCAGGCAAAGGTGCTTCCACCATGGGTGATCAGCCTGTTTCCCCCCCAAGAAACAGCAGGAAAAGAGGAAACACAGCGGCCCTGAGAAGCCATCTGTGCACAAGAAGGCCAAAAGAGATAAGGCCGAAAAGACGGCTAAAAAACCGAAGAAACCCGAGCGTACGAAACACCGACACTCGGGTTCAGTGGCTTCCTCGGTCCTGACCGCAGTCCCGGTACTGACGCCTTCGGACCCGGCCATTCAGGTGGCGATAATGCCTCCTCCAGCTTCTCCATGCCGTACAGGATCCGACCTGCACGAGGATCCACCTTGCAGTTCGATTTCCAATGACGAGATTCAAGACTCCCTGCCAAGGGCCCGGTCCCCAACACCTATGCCGTCTGTTCAGCTCGATACTGGAATGGGATTGTCCCCGCCAAGAAGCCATAGGAGCCAGTCTTATGAAGCCCGTTCCGACAACTGGTACCATTCTCGGTACTCTTCCGCACCGAGATGGCCTGACTATCCATCCATCGGATAATACCCAGCTGCTAGAGGCTGATCCCCTCCACCAGCTCCTTGGGATCGACCTCATTCTACAGCCTCGAGAGACGCCGGGCGTGCACTGACTCGGGAGAGCAGTAGATCACAGTCGCCAGGGAACTCCTCCTCCAGCATCCCGCCTCCATATTGGGTGGACTCGGACGAGTCTGAGGTCGATTTGACTTCGCCTGATGCTGCAGTCACCTTGCAAGGCCCTGCATCACCAGAAGAGCTGCACTTCTCTCACTGAACTGATGTCCAGGCTGGTGAAGTCACTGGAAATCAAGGCCAATCAACAACCTGGTCCCAGCACTGATCATTTCTGTGATGTAGTGCAGGGTGAACAATTGACCTCCATCGCTTTACCACTCATTACGACTCTCCGACAAGCAATAACCCAACCATGGGACCTCCCGGCTCAACCTCAACCAACCTCGAAAAGATATGAAGCTATGTACAGAGTTTGGGAGGGGGACATTCCATTCCTCCTCCGTCACCCGAAACCGAACTCAGTGGTGGTGGAATCTTCTCAAGGCTGGTAGGCACGGAGTCACACAGCGCCCCATGACAAAGAGGGAAGGAAGATCGACTTCCTCGGACGCCGGGTCTATGCGGCTTTGGGACTCGCCCTAAGAATATTCAATTATGAGGCGACCCTGGCGCGTTATCAGTACTTTATAATGCAGTGCCTGGACAACGTCATTGCCGCCCTCCCAGATAATCAAGGCGACCTGGTGTGGGTATTCGTAAAGGAGGCGATGCAGGTCGCTGTGCAACAGCTATCCACAGCTAGACATCATGTGGACATGTACTCGAGGGCTCTCGTTGGCGCCACCCCTTCCAGAGACACGCCTGGTTGCGTAACTGCAACTTTCCGGAAGAGATGAAGAGGAGGATCGAGGAGATGCTCTTTGATGGGTCCGGCCTCTTCAACACAAAGACCAACCACAAGTTGAAGAAGATCCACGCGTCGAGGATGACGGCCCAACGTATGGAGATGCAACCTATTCCTCGATGTAAGTGGTCGTGGACCCGTCCACAATACCGACAGCAGTACCCACCCCGCCAACAGCCACAGCATCGTCAGCAACGCTGCAAACAACTGCCCCAGAGATTCCAGCAAGGCCGCCTCCGCTTTGACGGAGACAAACGCCAGCGCTGATGGGGCGGGCAAACCTTTCCTCTCCTTCCAACCCCACCTTCCCCCCTCTCATTTGGGGACTGGCTGAAAAGCCGACTCCCCGTTTGGGAGTCCATTACATCTGATGGGTGGGTGTTATCCATCATCCAGCATGGATACAGAATTGAATTCGACATCGTTCCATCATCGAGTCCTATCGGGTTTACTCCATGCTCGCCGGTATTGTTGGACGAGGTTCGCCAGCTCCTTTCTAAAGGAGCTATTCGTCGCTTGTCTTTATCAGAAGGATTCCACGTATTCTATTCTAGATATTTTACGGTTCCGAAACGGGATGGAGGTCTTCGACCGATATTGGACCTAAGAGCTCTCAATAAATTTATAACACCAAAGAAGTTTCGGATGACCACACTTCAAAATATCCTGCCGTTGCTGGGGAGAGAGGATTGGTTCGCCTCACTAGACTTGAGGGATGCCTATTTTCATATTTTGATTCATCCACATCATAGGCCTTTCCTCTGTTTCACAGTTGCTTCTGAAATCTACGAATTCACGGTGCTCCTGTTTGGACTGGCCACTGCCCCGAGGGTCTTCATGAAGTGTACGGCTCCCGTCTGCGCATACCTTCGACTACGTGGAGTTCAGATATACTGTTACCTCGATGACTGGCTGTTGGTTTCCTGGACTAGAGAAGAACTTTGCTCCTCTGTAAATATGGCTTGTGACTTATTGCAGGACCTTGGACTCTGCATTAACCGTGAGAAATCTTCTCTTGTCCCTGCGCAGATGATCAACTTTATTGGAGCCCGGCTGGATTCTACGGTGGCAAAGGCCTTCCTCCCTCAAGACAGACAATGCACTATTGCTCGACACATCCGCCGAATGAGGCGGAACTGTTCCTGCCCAATCTGTTCAAAGACTTTTGGGGCACATGGCAGCATCCATCACTGTAGTTCCATATGCCAAGCTTCGGCTTCGCCCCCTTCAGCTGTTCTTCAACAGAACGTTCCGGCCACAGACGGATTTACCTACGAAGCTGATTCGACTCCCGTCCTCCGTCCTACAATCTCTGCTATGGTGGACGGCATCAGAAAACCTAAACATCGGAGTTCCGTTCCAACCTCAGTACCCTACAGTGACTCTCAGTACTGATGCATCCCTGCTGGGATGGGGAGCCCTGTGCTCTGGCCTACGCACGCAGGGTGTATGGAACTGACAGGAGTCCAGGAATCATATCAACTTCCTGGAACTTCTTGCAGTTTTCAAGGCACTACAATCATTCGAGGACGTTCTTCTTCGTCAAGGCGTCCAGATAACCTCGGACAACATTGCCACAGTCTTTTACTTGAACAAGCAAGGGGGACGAAGTCACCAACGTTAGCCCGGCTATCGATGCAAATATGGGAGTGGTGCACCCCGAGAGACATTACCCTGATAGCAGTACATCTAGCAGGTACGGACAATGTAGAAGCAGATCTCTTAAGCAGGCACATGTCCAAGTCGCATGAATGGGAACTAGACCGTCAGACATGCAACAGGCTGTTCCAGCGATGGGGCCTCCCAGATATAGACCTATTTGCCACCCAACTGAACAGGGTGTGTGAGATTTTTTGCTCAAGAGCGGGAATTGGACGAGGGTCATCCAGAGATGCCTTTATGATCCCTTGGAACGATATGACGTTTTACACTTTCCCCCCCATTCCCCTCATCATGAGAGTAATAGCAAAGATAATTCACGACGGGGCCACAGGACTGCCGATAGCTCCTTGGTGGCCACGCCAGCCATGGTTCTCGACACTTCTTCGCATTTCTCGAGAGGAATACTTTCAACTTCCTCCCATTCCTTATCTCATAACTCAGCGGGAGGGCACCATCCAGCACCCAGATCTAGCGTCACTGAAATTGACAGCCTGGCGAATTCGATAGCAGTCAACATCGGCCCGGTACCAACGCCATCTGCTGTTTCTACTGATCCTATCCCTAGATCCTACACACCATTCCATGCTGTGAATCCTTCTACCTCCTCTACGTCCTCGAATCCAACGAATGTTCTGTTGGCTTCGTGAGTTTTTCATCCGGACATCCAATATATTCTCGATTCTGTGCTAAGGCTGTCCACTCGAAAATCGTATGCGGCGAAGTGGCATAGAGTCTATGTTTTTGCTGAATCTCACTCGTTTTCACTGAACTCTGCATCCATAGATCATATCCTCCAGTTCCTTTTAGAACTCCACCGTTCTGGACTTAAAACATCCTCCATAAGAGTGTATACGGCGGCAATTTCGTATTACCGTGGTACAGTGCAGGGTTCTTCCATTTTTTCTCAACCATTGGTTAAGAGATTTCTTAAGGGACTCTGCAACCTCCATCCGACGGTCAGACCGCTTATGCCTACGTGGAGTGTTTCAGTGGTGCTACAGGCACTGACAAGACCTCCTTTTGAACCCTTGGCAACAATTGATTTACGTCTTGTTTCTTGGAAAACTGCTTTCCTTATAGCAGTTACTTCAGCCCAAAGATCTAGTGAACTCTGTGCCCTCAGGGTAGACCCTCCATTTTTGAACTTTCACACAGAGAAAGTAGTTCTGCGAATGGATCCGTCTTTTCTTCCAGAAATGGCTACGTCTTTTCACATGGACCAGGAAATGATCTTGCCTGCCTTTTTCCCGTCTCCTTCAAATCCAGCTGAGAGATCACTGCATACTCTTGACGTTCGGTGCTGCCTAGCCTTCTATAGATCGAGGACTGAGTCTATTAGACATTCTAATAGGCTCTTCGTTAAATACTTGGAACAAAATCAAGGTTTTCCAGTTACTCCTCAGAGACTGTCCAAATGGATAGTTCACACTATTACTCTGTCCTATCAGTTGGCCAAGATAGACTTACCTACAGTTCCCAGGGGTCATTCTACTAGAGCTGTAGCTGCTGCTTCAGCTTTTGCGTTGGGAGTTCCGATTGAGCATGTCTGCAGAGCTGCCACCTGAGCCTACTCCATGTACACTCGCTAGGCATTATAGACTGGATGTTCGTGCTAGACAGGACTGCTCCTTTGGCAGAGCCGTTCTTTCAACTATTCTCCGTTGATGACATCTCCCTGCACCATTTAGGGTAAGCTTGTTATTCTACCCATATGTGTGATGCACAGAGGCCACGACGAAGAAAAGCAGGTTGCTTACCTGTAGCTGATGTTCTTCGAGTGGCCATCTGTGCATTCACACAAACCACCCACCAGCCCTGCTTGGTGTCATTGGGTGGCTCAATACCGTGCTATTTTTTGCTCTTCATACCACCACAATATTTTTCTTCCTACCATCGATACCAACAAATTTTTTCTGTTTCGTTTAGCTGTCATTTATTTATTTTTTTTAGAGAGCGAACGTCTGGTCTGTCAAAAACTGGAAAATGGCGGACACTCTGCTCCATATATACTGCTAGCGGGGAGGGGAGCGGAGTTTTCCCGCCAAACCATTAGCTATCAATCTTCCGGCCAAAGGCACCCATATGTGTGACTGCACAGATGGCCACTCGAAGAACATCAGTTACAGGTAAGCAACCTGCTTTTCTCTCTTTCTTAACAAATAAGGAAAGCAAGACATTCAAATGACTTGGAAAGATTTGATAGAGGTGCTTACTCACTCCTTTAACTTTGGGCACTTCCTATTGTCAGAAAAGCAGGCCTCTGAAAAGCCAAGATCCTTTAATCAATAAGCCATTTTATTAGCCTTGTTCTGGGATACAAAGGCTGTGCTAATATTTTGTAGGAGTCACTGTCCCCTATCCTGAAAAAGCAACACTCTCCCAGAAAATGTTAACTTTTTCTGTGGAGTCATTATGTACCCCACTCACATGCCTTGCAAGAGAAGGAAGGATACCATTGTGAATATTGCTGTAGATTGTCACCTTTGGAGTGGTGTTTTCCACTTTAAAAGAAGCAGATACTTTTGTCTCTTAGCATGTGCTCTTCCCATCCAGCCCAAATTTTTGTTTTTGTAGGATGATAACATGTTTTACAACAATGGGACCCCTAAGAGCACAGCCTTAATATATACAAGGTTCTTTTCCAGAAAATGTTCCTTTCAAATTAGGAATTTGAAATTTGTTTTGTTTGTTTGTTTTTGGATTTATATCCTGCCTTTTTCCTACAAAGGGCTCAAGGCAGCTTACATCTCCTCCTCCATCTTATCCCCACAACAACAACCCTGTGAGGTAGGTAGGGCTGAGAGTCTGTGACTGGCCCAAAGTCACCCAGTTGGCTCCATGGCCGAGCAGGGACTCGAACTCAGATCCTCTGAGTCCCAGTCCCATGCTCTTAACCACTATACCACACTGGCTCTACAGTATTAGAAAACTGTAGCCATATTAACAGTGTGGTTTTCTGAAGCTGTTTTCTTCTGAGCATCTTCGTCTCCGTTAACCAGGTAATTGGCAAATGTAATTGTTTTTGTTTTTATTAATTTTTCTTTATAAAACACAATTTTTAAAACTTACAGTTGAACTAAAAATGTGCAACATTAAACATTAAGAATAGAGTTAAATTAATTCATTAAAAAATCCCATAAATGCACCCCATCACCTGCACCATTGAATACATGTTGAGAACTCTTTCAAAAATTCTTTCAAGAAATTTCCCCCTTCCAAAATTGTAATAACTCTTGTAAAGGTTCAAATCCTTTCCCTCTTTTTAATGCATATTCAATAAATGTACCGCAAATCTCATTAAAATTATTCTTTATATACTCTTTCCTCACTTTAATATCACAAATTAGTTTGTTGTTAGTACTTATATTCCAGACTTCTTTATACCATTCACACATCTGTTAATCATATTTTACTTTACAGTTCTTAAATAAATCGTGCAGTTTTTGTTAAATTTGTTATTAATTCTTTATTATTCCCATTCCATTGCCTCTTATCAAATATTGAGAGTAATGTGATCTCAGGACACAGTTAAATATTTAAACTTAGTATTTCACTGGGGTTTTATTTTAACCCTAACTGTTAAAATATTGCTCTGTTAAAGGCAAATGTAATTGTTAGATGGATCCATGGAACCTGAAGCATCTGCTTGCAGAGTGTAGTAACAGCTGTTCTTAACAATTTCTCAAGGAACTGTCAAGTCTTGGAAGTGACTCAGGGAAGGCAGGATTTATTTATATATTTATTAAAAACTTTTCTGTACCACCTTCACTGAGTCCCAGGATGGTAATATGCACTGGAAGTATGACAGTGGGGTGTCAGAATGCTTGACAACACTTATCAAAACATAATCAACTACCACAGACATTTTGGAGTTAGAGTAACAGCTTCTGGTAAACATGTTTCTTTAACCTTGACTAGTGAAGTCAGAGGAAATTTTCCAGAACTCATGTTAAAAAACCAGGGTGTTTTGTACAACCAGGTAATAGAGGGTTGTAGCCTGTGGCGCCATTCCGCTAGCACAAGTGTTCTTTAGCTTGGAGAAATCCCACTTTTTTGCTTGTAAAAGAGCCATATCCAGAAGTTTGATTCCACTTGTGCAGTCTGTTCCACAATATGCTGCATAAATCATTACGACCTCATTAAGAGTTGCTTGTACTAGTAGCTCTCTTCTGCAAATGCTGAAAGAGCAGCATTTTATACGAGATGTTTCACTAGTGTAGTCCATAGCATTTTCATTATCCTTTCACCAGAAGTTGGATTTGGGTTGAATGAAAAGGAAAAATAAATGTGGGATCCCCAGAGTAGCTCAGACCAAACAAACTGACTGCTCCCAGCCTCACCCAGTGCCCTGTTGTGTGCTTTTGTAGCACAGTAGGAAACTGGAGTATGGACACCACTGTCTTTTGTAAACACAAGAGATGAATTGCCTAAGGGCCAAACTTGGATGCTCGTGTGGAAGGGCCGTGGCTCAGCACCAGAACGCTTGCTTTGCATGCAGAAGGTTCCTGGTTTGCTGCCTGCCTGCCTTCTCCAGCTGCGCTTGGAAAGAATCCTGCCTAAAATCATGGAGAGCCTTTGTCAACCATCCAGGGCTACATCTGGCATAGCATAGGGAACTTTCCTGTGTTCCCAGACCAGCTGTTAAGTGCATAACATGTGCATCGCCTGAATAGATTTCTTGCTCTTAGTGTGTGCATATGAGGTCCAGATCCTGACTGGAACCACTCCATGGTTAGTGGGATCCAAAGTTGCTCCCTCTTCCTCTTTTTATAATTCGCCTACCTCATCACCTGGTACAAAAAGGAAAATCAAACTTCACTGATGCCAATGGAGGAGACTCGTTCTTTAATCCCCTCAGAGGGCGTGTATGTTTGGACTGGTGGGGTCAGGATAGAAAAGAAAAAAATGTTGGGTGGGAAGGTTTAAACTCCATGAGTGTGATGGTTTCGGTCTGGATCAGGTTCCTGTTCACTTAACAAAAGTAAACAAAAATGTTGGCTCATTTATATGTTACACATTAAACATGACATGTTGCTTAGTTCTCAGTATTCAGAATTTGAAAACCAGTGGTGTGCGCGCATACAGACACAGACACCACCCTTTCTGCTCTTGATAATCTTATCCATGATGCTTCCACAGTCTTCCAGTGACAGGCCCTCCAAAGTGCCCAAGGAATACATTAGAGGAGCTGTCACTGATTGGCTGTCCCCCTTTTTTTGCATTCCAAATGTGCACATTCTCCATTTTCAAAAAACATCTGCTCAGACTTGTGCAAGGGCAGAGGTGCACACTTCCACAGGTCCAAAGTAGTTACTCTCAGCTAGGCAATGTTTTGGGGGACATGTGCTGGTACCAAGCCTGGACATTGATCCAGAGCACCTCCAGACAGTTTTTTCTTTCTCTTACTTTGGTAGCTTTCCAAACAAAGCAAAGCTACAAATGATTTTTGCTTACAAAAAGGAGTTGGTGCCTTTTCTACTCTCTTTGTAGCAAGAATCCTCACGGTTTAGAGTGCCCCCCTCCCCCAGGTCACAGTGCCCCTATTTTCACCCATTTCCAAAACTAAGCTCTTGGAAAGGTGGAAAAGGCCCATTTTTCACTGACACTTGTTTCTGTTAGCAGTCAGAAGGGCTTTTTAGACAACAGGGATTTAGGCAGGACAAAACTGGGTAGGTTAGACAAGGAAATATACATATTCTATATGTATATGCCATCTAAACTTCCCTGTCCAGCCCTTCGTAAATGAATTGTTTATCTCCTTTATTGTTGTGGGCTGCTTTGGAAGACTTTGCATCTTGAAGGTCAGTATATAAATGAGCTGAATAAATAATGCAAATCTCTCCTCTTCAGTCCCTTGTTTTACTTTACTTTGAAGTAAATATATATTTAGGAGCAGTTTAAAAGCAGGCTAATTGTTCACGGGCTCCTTTTGGAAGCTTCATTGTTTTCTTGCTGTTTGTGAAAGAAACTCGTGACTGATGTCAAGTCTTCATGTGTCATACTGGATTGCTTGCCCCTTTCCTAGTCAAGAGGGCAGTGTTAAAAAATAAACCCTCTTCTTTTATCTCATTCAAGCCAGACACACTATTTGCCATCACTGTTCAAAACTTTGGCTTTTCCTCTGAAGTCTTTCTTGCCTTCTCATTCATTTTGTGTGTCTAAAGCATCTCTGTTGCAAACTCTGCAGAATAGTTTATACATCCTGAATTTGGAAGGACTTGTTTTCTTGAAGTACGTTGTCGAGAATAAGCTTTTGTTCCCCAGCATCTCTAAGCAAGCTACAGCAACTTTGGCTTGCAAAGTTTTGCCATTGGAGTTAGAGTCAAAATGATCAGAGGACTGGAGCAACTCCCCTACAACAACTAGGTCAATAATGTGTTCGTGAGACTTCTGCAGGGGAACTCTGGGCTTTGCTTGTACAGAATTTTATCCTATACAAACAAAGAGTACCCTCCTTAATGTAAGAGGGGAAGGGGTGTAGCTTACTGGCAAAGCACATCCGAAGGCATCCAATTCTTTCTTTGGTATCTCCAGAGTGGGCTGAGACTCTTTTGAAGCTCTAAAGAGCCATTGCTATTAAAACTACTGCAGAGGACGGACCTCTGAGTCCACCTCAGAGGATAGCTTTCTGTCTTCCATCAAATGTTTGGGGTTTTCTGGAGTCTATTTTAATCTGAACTAAGGCTTCCTGTTGTTACCACTCTCCTTTGCTCTTTTCCATGATTTATGGAGCCACTTAATAATGGCCTGTACATGCGGAGCTTCCCAGCATGCTCAGTGGCAATTAGAATAACATTGGGAGTGGGGCTATAAACTTTCAGTGATACAGGGCAGTGTTAGGTCTCTAATTGTCTGTGTAGATGACACATCACTGTTGCAAAGATCACGAAGTGCGGGGGATGGGGGATGGGAAGGTAATGTAAGGAGGCTCTTCCTGCTGTGCTGCTATAATTCTCTTTTCTTGTAATTTCAGTAATTTCTTTAAAATGTAATCGATTATTTCATCCCCTCCAAGGCATTATTTATTTATATAGTTGCATTCACAAGACTCAGGGCTGGTGCAAAACTTCTAACACTCCACTGAAATAGAAGTCCATTCTAACATACCCATCTTTTACTGACTTAAATGAAACTTTTACGGTCAGCCCAAACAGCTTGATTTGTGTCTGAAACATGCCCAGTCTTGTTACAAGGCAAGCTGTTCTCGAACTGTAACCTTGTTTTATTACAGCATTCTCCCCAAATGGTACCCCCAGATGTTTTGGATCCCAGCTTCCATTGGCCTCATTCAGCTACAGGGAAGAAATCCTGGAAGTTGTTTAAAATATCTGGAAAGTACCAGGTTGGAAATAGGGCCCCAGTGAAATTTCTTGAGTTGGCAGGTAGGATAAAGATGTGTAGATTCTTAGTTTGCTACTGTACCCAGTGGGTGCCTTTTTCTTTAAGTGCCTGCCTTTCAGTGCGTCTTGAGATTTTCTGCAGCCCTTTTCAAGGAAATGTTCCTAAAAGTCATATCTTCATGCTTAGGAGCCTGAGGTGCCCAAGGATCAGAGTCAGGAGAAGTCCTAGTTAGCCTCAGCCCTTGGGGTAGTCTTTTGGACAAGACTTGTCTGGCCCCAGCTAAACTAAGTGTAATCATTGGAGAATAAATGAAAACAAACAGCCTTGGGCATTGGAGACAGTTCCAAAATGAATGATTTTCATGCCCAGTAGCCTCAAGGTATCTCAGAAGCAAGGATACAAGAATACGTTATGACAAGGTGGAGTCCCAAATTAATGGAAGGCATTCCATATTTCAGGAGCTTGCACCGTTAGGTCCAAATCAAACTGCGTTCAGGGATTTAGGAATGGACTAGACAAGGAAGTTTCCTTTCAGAATGTCTAAAATGGACCCTTGGCAGTTTTTGATTCAGGAAGCAGGCTTGAGATTAAACGAACTAGAAATACCTACCCATGCGCAGAGATCAAATCAAAGAACAGAGATGGCATTGAAAATCTCTGATGTTCAGGTACCAGGTGAAGCAACAGCCTTAGAACAGTCCAAACCAGAATGTTAAGTTCATGGCAAACACTAATCCATGGTTTCTAAAAAAAACCTGGCATTATGTTCCCTGAAAGATTTCAATATGACAGAGTTCAACAGACAAACTTCTAGAGTGGATAACAAGTTCAGGAGAGAGAGAGTTCAGTCAATGCAATTGATGGAAAGTCTAGGCTGAAGGAAGAGCAGGCAGGGAAGACTGTCAGAGTCCCAAAGTCCATGTGAAACATCAGTCACCCGTTTGGAGTTCTCTGGGTATAGGATTCCATGAGGCATGGACAGTCCTGGCAGAAAGTATTCAGCCAAGAAAAGGTTTGTAGATGTGATAGAATTCTAGGCAATGAAAGATGGTGGCATCAGCAAGGCTTTCTCATGTATGCATTAGCATATAAATAGGACTGTGGCTGCTAAACTCCTTAACAGTGACTCTGTAGCAAAACTGCATCTGACCCATTGAAAACAAGGACATCTCTGACTTGAGTTCTTGTGATACACCCCCTAAACAACCTTTCTCCATTCCTGTGGAAGATTTTCTATGCAATAATAGTTCAGAAATTAGCCGAAGTCCAACAGTGCTGTGGTTTAATAAGGTGCAGTGACTCTTGGATTTTTACTCCTCCTTTTGCCTGTAATTAGCTAAGAAGTTGAACAGTGATGTGCACAGCAGCCACATTTCCATGGCTGTACTGAATTCTACCTTATGATTATGAAAAACCAAACCAATGACTGATTTGGAGGCAGCAAGGCTCACGATAGCCAGGGCAACATCCTGACACACAAGAAAGCACAAAGGCAACAGAGTTCAAGGCACCAGGACCCTTGAGAGTCCTAGAAAATAAGCACAATGGTGGCAGCCGAAATTGGCTAATTGGCTATACCTGATGCTAGGTAGGCCTGCTTTAGTGCCAGTTGGAAGATCGCCCATGAACTGAGCGCTCTCAGCAGTCAGATGAGGTGATGCCAGAATGTTGCCTTCATTGTAGTGAGAAGCAGGTGACTCCTCTTTTGTAAGTCTAAGTCTTCCTTAGTCTGAGGCAAATACTGCCAGGGTATTCAGCTGTCAGTCTTGCACATGCACCTTATCCTGGAGAGGCAGCTCTTGTCAATTAGCCATCAAGTACAAGGCGAATTCTTGGAGAAATGGTGACAGATTTGGGGCAGAATGGCAGCGTGGTGTTGCCCTCTTGTACCAGTGAAGTCTGTCTTATTTGCCCAAGATAATGATTGCCAACACCAGTCATTGGTTTTGAATGCAGCCGGCTGCATTTTTACTGTTTCTTTTAATGATGTTAGTATGATATTAATTATTGCAAGTGAGTGTGGATGGCAGAATGGGCAACTTATGACTTCTGGCTTGTATTTTGCAAATATTTTGGCTTGCAGCTCTCATCAGCTCTAGCCACCCTGGCCAGCAGTGAGAGTTGATGTGAATTGTGGCTTTCCTGATTTGGCCTACAAGTTGTCTATCCTTGATGCTTTATTTTATAAGCCAAAATGTGTTATCCTCTAAAGGTAGTGAGGTAGATGAGTGGACTTGCTGCTAAAAGCTCAGTTAGCTAATACTCTATGTTGCCATCCTTTGAACAGTAGATAAGTAAGTCTTCAACCTGTTTGCAAATGTACAAGTAGCCTCCTTCTGCAAGGTGTGATTTAAACAAGTAGTCCAGTTTCTTCACAGTTTATTAATTTCCAAAGGTGAGTTTTTCCTAGCTCAAACCAAATAGTTCTTTGTACTTTACAGAGCAGTTTGCAGAAGTTCATGGAAAATACATTACCATGCAACTCACATCATTCGCACGTGAAGTGCAAATGTCTGTATCTGTTTTATTTCACTAGAAAATGTTGTGTTGAACTCATTGCATCTAATGGGCTATATCTTTGGCCAGAATAGTCTAAACAGATTAAAGGAAACAATACTCTTTCTGCAAGAAGATCACTTTGGAGCCATTTCTCATCTTCTAAGTGATAAAAGGATATCTCTCTGTGCAGTTTGCTTGGCAATAAGTTATGGAGAACAACTTGGTAGGTAGGTGTTTATTTTCTAATGCTTTCAATGCAGAGACTGATTTTTTGTTTCCATTACAGGTTGCATTTTTGAAGATGTAAAGGAATTTATGATTTGAAAAATCCTCTCAAGTTAAATTTCAGCTATAAAGAACTGTGGAATGAAGACTTCAAATCTTTCTAAAATGCAATGCAGAGCCAGAGAAAACATCCCACCAGCAAGAACAATCAAAATTGTATATTTAACTTGTTGTTTGACTCTGGAGTTTTGAGATCTTCAAAGAATGTGTCAGAGGCAAGTTCCTTAAGCAGGGATGCCTACTGTTGCAGATCAGGCATTCAGAGAGCAACTTAATTTGTTGCATTAGGAGTCTGAGATCCATGGAAGGTAATGCCTTGCTAATTTCCCAAAGAGAAATCAGTTATCTGCTGCAATGACTTCAGCTTTAAAAAGAAGGAACTGACAGTGGCTGCTTTCCTTTTTCTGAAAAAAAAGTGAGCATGAAGAACTGTTTGTTGAATATTGCAGTGTCCAAGTAATAAATTAATTTTGCAGTTTTAGTGTAAGTTCTGAACCATGATTGTATAGAAGAACCTAATATGTTTTAGCTGTTTTTCTTACAAAGTTCTTGCAAGGCAAGATTGGTTAAGGGCTCCTGCCTCCTGTATGCATGCCTTGCACACCATTTCATTCTTCAGCACTTGACGTTTAAATGTATAAGCTGACTCCAGTGAAAAGCACTGAGGAGATATGAAAGTGATAGAAACTGAGCAGTGTGCAGTGGCTTGGAGAAGCAGCAGACGCTCAGTGTAATGGATTTATTAAGAACTGCAGAAGGGAGAGGGTCTTGCCAAGAACTCAAGAGATGAAGAAGGCATCCCTGGGACTAGGGTATGCATGGAATCTTGCGTGATGTGTGCTGCAGAGCTGTGCAACTACCATATTCATAAGTATGGAATGGTGGCCAAGGCTGCCCTTGTTTACTAATCCAAATGCTTTATCCTTTGGATAAAGAGCAGCTGCTAAGCCAGACTGTGTCTAAGGGCTGAAATACGTTTTGTGCTTTGAAAACAATATATATTGTGTTGTAGAGCAATCCAGTGTCAGCACATCCTCTGGGGGCAGGTAGCAGCACTGCCATTACTGGGCATCCTGCTGCCTGGATTTTGCCCAGACTGCCCTTGGCTCTGTTTTGCATGGGGACCAGTGCACTACCCAGTTGAAATGGAAAATACCTGTCATGAAAGTGATGGCCAGTTGACCCATGCAAAAATGCCAGTACACAGAGAGCAAGGGTGGAAAAACACAACCCCTGTGGGCTGCGCACACCCCTCTGCCCTCCACCCAATAATAAAAAGCTGCCTTGAATGCCATGTCTTGGTAGTAAGGTGGGGTGTAACTAAATCAATCAATATTTTCCAGTGGCACCTGGACCAGCCATTTTGACCCCCCTTTTGACCCCTTTAATGTTCTGGATGCCCCTTTCCTTCCTCCTCTTGACATATGGGGGAAGTTCAGCCCACAGTTTGATTTGCCTGAAATGGCCTTGGCACCTTCCACAGTTGCTCAGCCCTGACTTAAAGAGCTAAAACAGTGTGTACCCAGATCCATACTAAATGTGCTCAGTAATCATTCCTATTAAAATGGTTAAGGACTGAAGCATTAAATTAAGATGGCATTTTTTAATGTACAAAATTGTGTCCTGGAGCTTGGCAGAGAATTTAGAAAACGTTTCCTGAAAGTTTTACTTTATATCAGCCCTGTACAAAGGCGAACATAAACAGCAATTTCATCGCAGTCTGAACAGGCTGTTTGCTCAGATTACCAGGCTTGCCCTTTAATAGACTTTGATTTATGTAGTCCTAATAAGAGCAGAGCAGTCAAAGGTCTTTATCTGAGTGTTGAAAAGAAAACAGATATGGGACAATTTACAGCTTGTGCTTGGCTGCAAAAGGGGAGGGGGCAGGGGCAGGGAAGAGGTCTTTCACCAAATGGCTGAAGAATTATATCTCAGGCTGATGAAAGGGCACTAAATTAGGAGAGGTTAACATGGTATCTTAAAGGAGAAACTTGAGTTGCTGTTGTAGCTCATTCTTACTAATTATTAAAAACTTGGCTTTTCAGGCTGTGATTTACAAATGGAGATTGACTGTTAGGCGTTCTGGTCTTCAATTTGCAAAAGAAAATGTCCATTCCCTTCTTACAAAGGGATCTCTAGTAGAACTGGCATTTTGGCAGTTCTCTGTTGACTAGCCAGATAAGTCATGGAGAATCCCACTAATTTGCCATTATTCAGAAACAGGAGGAAGTTGCAAAATTAATTTACCAGTTTTCTTGAAGGAAACCAATTACTGACCTTCTCCAGATATTTTAAGGATTTTCCAGGGTCTCTGAAAAGTGCTTTGACATTTATTTGCAAATATAATAATCATAATGTTTTTGAATGGTTGTGTGTGCGCACACAAAACCCAGTAAGATTAAACCTTAAAATCCATGTGTAAGGCTGTGAAGAGAAGCACCTGCATTCACAAGGCTTTTCATAATTTTCCATTGTCATTCCCTAATGTTCTAATTTTTAAACTGTGGAAAGAAAGCAAAGCTTTGTTTCTTTGAAGGTGGTGGTATGGGGGGATCTTACTTTCAAGATGTCTCACTATACTTTGTGGGACAAATATATCCAGACTTATCAATTGTAGATCCAAAGGTGCTCTTAAGAAAATATAGCAGTAAGAGGCTTTAACTGTACTTCAGGTACTATATGGGCAACAGTGATTGTCTGTACATTTGCCCCTACTTCACTGGAGAACCACATACACATATCAGGTCTACATATGCCTCTTGGTACATACAGGAGCCTATAAATGGCAAAAACCCAAGCAACTGACCTTTCAGGATGGAGTGTCAGGGAAGGAAAGTGTCGTGCTGTTGCTGCTTCTCTGCCAAACCAAAGGGTTTTAGATTACCTGTGTATGTAATTGGATCACATTTTTTAATGTTGCGGCATTTATGTAATGTAATTTAATAAATCTAAGGATATTTTTCAATAATGAATACTCAAGGCAATTTACAAATCCAAAGATCAAAATATAGAAATACGAAATATATTTCAAAACTGGGAACTAATGATAAACATAGATAATACATTGAAAGCTCAGCTGGTGGAGACAAAGAATTCTAAGTGATAGGTTAAAAGCACTTACATGTCACTCTGTTCCCTCTCCAAATGGACAACTTTATCAGGAAGTGTAACCCTAAGATAAGTGTTTAAAATAATAAAAAAATACACTAGTTTGGATAAAACAGACATATTAGGACAATGTGACCTAAAAAGATACTGGATAACCTGATAAGATGTTAGAAAATAGTTTTTGGTAACAAATAGCAAAAATAAAACTACTTGGAAATTAAAGGCAATAATAGCAAGATATACCCAGTACCCCAGTTATGAATGTCTGAGTTAAGAACAATTCCTACTTACGAATGGGCAAATCTGGAAGTACCACCTCTTCCTTGAAAAGGAAGGGAGGGAGGAAAGGGAAGAAAGAGGGAAAAGGCAGTGAGCAGCAAAGTCTTAACTAGTTCCAAGTGATGGTGGAACTAAGGTAGTTTTTCATGCCCATGAAAAATTAGCATATCCAAGCCAGTGTGTTTCAGATCATGTATCGTAAGTGTTGCCTTCTGTAGCTCTGCACTGCATCTGGTTTGCAACCATGCTTCCCAAGCATAAATCTGATGCAAGTGCAGGTGATGCATTGAAGCAAAGCAAACGCAGTCAAAACTAATGTAGGAATAACAAAGCAGTCAGAGAAAAGTAAGAGGCCATTGGTCAGTGGGAAAGCGTTCAATAATAATTAGGCTTTAGTCGTTCAATAATCATATTCTCTCTCTTTTGAACCTGTACTTACTTTATTATTATGGTACAATTATTACTGAAATGCTGTTTTGTGTTTAAGATGTTTTACTGTATATAGAATTTTCTTAAGTGTTTTCAATGTATTTCCATAAAAATACACATGATTTGCCTTACATACAAATTTGACTTAAAGACAGTTTCAGGAATAAAACTCATTCTTAACCTGGGAACTAGGTGTATTTAGTCATCCTGAAGACAGAAATTTAAAATGTTTAACATTATATTCAGAATTGTATAGCAATGGCCATGAAATGTCAGAGCAGGATATTGATGGTTCTCCCCACACCCCCAGTTAACATTCTGTGTCCACGTGTATTATAAAAGTGAGTTTTAATGGTGCATTTAAAGATTGATGAAATCACAAAAGATATAACATGAAAATGGATAAAGATCTGGTCTGGATAGATTTCCAAATGAGAGATATGAAAAAAAAAATCCTAGCTTTCCAGTTCCTGAGCATTGCATTTGCATAAATCTATTTTTGAATTAGATTCACTGTCATTAGCACATTGCAGAAATGTTTAAGCCAGATATAGACCATACTCCCTATGCTAAACACTGACCTATTTCATTGATTGATACTAATATTAAAATACTAAGTGCTGAGGTGTTATTACAATGTTAGTCCAACCAGACCAGGTAGGATTTATAAAAAATAGGCAGCAAAATGATAATCTTAGGGTGACTGTTAACTTGATTGCATTAAAAAGTATAGAATAGATACAGCTGTCATTATCTCTGGATGCAGAGAAGGCCTTTGATAAAATTTATTTGAAATTTATCTTTGCCACCATGAGAAATTTGTTTCTAAATGGCTTAAAATTTTATATGAAACTCCAAGAGCCAGAATTAGGACCAATGGAATCTTATCTGAGATTTTTTCTTTTCACTTGCGAGAAGTACCAGACAGGGATGTTCTCTTCTTCACTGATACTTAATTTATGTTTTGAACTCCTGACAAAACCTTAATATTCATAGATTTGTGTATAATGTATTAGAATATAAATGTATTCTCCATATTAATGAGCTTCTTTTGTTTATTTTGTAATGCCAGTAATCTCTTCCAGCTTTGGTACAGATGATTAATGATTTCAGATATTTATCTTATTATCCTATTGACCAGTTGAGGTCAAAGCTCATGTCTGTAGAAGATATTGCTCTCCATAAAGTGTTAACTAATTGGCAAACTCAGACTTTGTACTGAATTTATTACTATTTGGGAATACTTATCTCAAGAGATATATCAATGATTAAGTTAAATTTGAGTTGGTTGATCATTCATTCATTCATATGCTGCCTACTGCTGTAGTCTTAACGAGCACTCAAGGGACATTAATAGATGGACATATATAAAGTTAAGTCTATGCCATAAGGTAAATACACTTAAAATGACTGTTATATCACAAATTGTTTGTTTTACTTGGTAGTATTCCCTTTTTCCTGCAAGTATTTCCAGAAAAATATTTCTGGATCATCTTCCAAAGTGGACTACAATGAGCTGCTTTCAAACCAAAACAGCTGAATTGCTTCCTTTCCTTAATTCAGGAATATATGATGTTTTATGTATACTGGCCACCACAATGTACCTTTAATAATGGCTTAATAAATCAGTGTCTCTTTGTTGGAGGTGTAATTATGCTAATACTGCTCTTCATATGTTTTGGCAATGTCCAATGGCAACTTACTTTTGGAATGAGGTAATAATTTGGATAAATCTTGTGATGGAAAGTTGGATATTTTTAAGGATACACATGTTCTTTTGAACTAACTACCAGTGTGGAATTTAATTCAAGATCAATGTAAATAGATTTTTCACATCCTTTTGTAACATTACATCATTGGAAGGCTAAATAACCACCTGCAACAACATAGTGGGTGTAGGATTTTATTAATCTTTTGATCTGGTGAAGATTGGTCTTTAGATATAATCTACAAATGGATAAATATATGGATAGTTTGCGTGCTTCTGTTAAGATCAATGCATAATCGTTTCAGTAAAACTGTGTTCTGTTATATATTAATACACTGATATGCAATACATAAATAACAAGTGTTATAAAACTTTTTTTAATTTTATTCAAGAATTGTAATACTTTAGCTTATTTTGGTTTTTGTTTTGTATAGCACAATAAATAAATGTACACACACACACACACACACAGCAAATCTTCACCAGTCCCCTAAAGAACACTAAGGAGCAGGCCAGCTGAACCTCCCTAGGAAGAGAATTTCAGAACTGGGGTGCTGCTGTACAAAGTCCCTGCTATGGATGCCCAGCAGCTAGGACACTGAACAGGGTTTCAGAAAAGGACAATTTGGGGTAGAGGCTCATATGATAGGAGGTGGTTTTTCAGATAACCAGGTCCCAAGACGAATTAGCACCTTAGAGTTCAGCCTGGCACATTGAATTGAGAGCAGAAGCAAACTTGGAAGCCAGCACTGGAAGTGGTACAAAACTGGTGTTACACGGTCTGGAAAACACACACCAGACCGAAGGTCTGGCCACCACATTTTGCACCATAAATGCACAGACATTCTTTCTGGACAGTTCTACAAAGAATGCAAGGTAGGGCATGAGTCGCAGTGGCCAAAGCTGCTTTCCTGCAGAAAGGACGCAGCTGCTGTAACAACGGAAGCTGGGCAGAGGCAGTCCTGGCCACCACTAATGCTCGTCCATCCAGGAACGATGCTGGATCCAAATGCTCCTGCGTGCGTTATCCTTCAGACGGAGTGCCGCCCCACCTAGAACAGGTGGTTTGGAGATGCAGGAACAATTCAGTCCATTTTTTATCAGGATTACTTAAATGGTTACATTAAAAAAGGCAGACAGTGCTGTGTAATCCTATAAAAATGGTCATGCTTGTAGAACTGAACTCTTAAAACATGGCTAACCTTAGAAATTTAGTAAGAAACAACGGATGAATTAGGGAACTATGTCTCTATTTCCCGTAAACCATTTCCTGTTACTTAATACAAGTTACTGTCACTGCATCTATATATCCATGCTCCCATTTGCACCTTTTTATTGCATGGTCCGGGCGCTGTCATGCCTTTTGCACTGCTGCTAACCCAAACTGTTCATTCCTATATCTTTTTTTTTTTTGGTTGTCTGGAGAATAAATCTGGGGAAAACTAAGTATGTTAGATTCAAGAGGCAGGAAATGTTACTCGATTGAATGAAGAAGTAATATAACTAAATGGGTCAGAAAGAGAAACCTATGCTGATGATAATTTCTTCTCTGTTTACTTCTCTCAGTTTGACAAATGTCACTGATTTTCATCAGTTTTCCCAGGAGTCTCACTAAATCTCTATACTTTTGTAGGAGCAGGTGTGTCCTTGCTGATACTCTGTTTTTAATTATGGTTTTGCCTGTTCTTTCTGCCTCCATCCAAGTATGTGAGGAACATTTAACAAGACACTCTTTCTCTCCTCTTTTTTTTCAAAAGCAGAACAACTTGGCATGCCAATTCTGAGACCTGATTTTAGTTCAGTTGATTATGCAGCAGCAGTGCCTGACATTCAGGGGAATGAGGGGCATCAACACCTGGCATCCCAGGGCAGCTGCCAGGTCTCTGGGCAGTCCCTGTCCCCCACTGGGTTTATCTGAGAACCACCCTATAAGCCAGTTAATTTGCTATGTCATGAAAGAGCAGTAAATTGTTGTTGTTGTTTTCTAAAGACAGGGAGAGGTACAAGCAGGTTTTTCTTCCCCATGTGCCAAAATAATTTGGCTGACTTCGGGTACAAAATCTTTGGATGGATGTGGACATGAATTGCTGCTGTCCGTGGTTTTCTCATTGCTTGACACACTGTGTGTGTGTGTGTGTGTGTGTGCGCGCGTGCGTGCGTGCGTGCGTGTTTAGGTGGGCGATATCCAAGACAGCCTGTCTAGCTTTCTCAGAAGCACCAGTTTGGTTTGGTCTCCCATGAAAAGTTTCTTCTGCACACGCAACTCCTTGGCAAACCCAGGCACTTCAATAACAGAGTTTTTGAGGCTCTCAGGTTGAGTGGTTCTCTGGCTATTTCATCGACATATTCTGCTGTTGTTGTTGAGTTTGCTTTTCTTTGTCCAATGTTGTTTTGCCATTTGTTCAATAGTTTCTTTCTTTCATGCACTGCACTCAATGTCAGTTGTCATAGCCATCCTCTGGGGGCTCAGGCACAGAAGGCAGGAAATAGATTGAATCAGGGCTGAGTAACCTTAGGCCCATGGAGCAAAGCCAGGCCCAGAGGTGGCTCCCCCTTCTCTGTTCCAGCCATAGTTGTTACGAGGCTTAACAAACACCATCCCTGCCCCTTCTAAAATGCTGAAATGCTTCTTCTAAGCTAAAATATGCTAGTATTTGTTGGCCCACCCCTTTTGCTTTGGCTCTGCCCCCCAAAAATGCAGCCTTTGGATTGAATGAGGTTTTCTACTTTGTATTAAAAACAAACAAAAGTAAAAGGTAGTTTCCAGTGGTCTGCATAGAAGAGACCTATTGAAATAAACAGGACCTAAATTACTTATGACTATCTTAAGTGCCATTCATTTCAGTGGGGCTACTCTATGTAAGATTAATATCCTACACTCTCCAAAGGTTGTACTCCTATGCACACGCTAGATTTAGAATAAGCCTTATTTTTTTAAAAGTGGGAGTTACTCCTGAGTAAATAAGCACAGGATTGAGCTAAGACATTGTGGAACAAGCAGCCATCCTCTTCCGATCAACACCCACGTGTATCTTCATATTGGGAGATCTCCTTTCTGCTTCATGTATAAGCCCCCCAGATTTGGAAGGTTAGTTTTTAACAGGGGTGCCAGAGTGAGAAAAATGGCTCAGCTGGTCTCCATTCATAGTAACATCTTTCCTTTGTTGCAGACTCCCAATCCTTTTAGAGAGAGAGAATTCTTGTTCACTGATAGAGCCAATGTTATTCTGGCAGATAGCAGAGTTGCTCAATATGAAATCTTTGCTGATTTCTAGACAGGTGCTGTCTGTCTAGAAAGCTAAATTGGCACTGTAACCCACTGGCCAATCACTACTTTTCATTTTTATTTCTTTGACCATTCACAAGAAGAGGAAACCTTTTGACCTGGGTAATTCTCCTATCATTGTAAAAGTGATATGTTGTTAACAAGATACAGTTTTGTACTCTTGGTATTACCCTGCTATGAAATAAATATATATGGCAAAAAAGCATCAGTAATTTCATAAAGGAAATATGCATAAAGCAATAGTTGGGGAGGCTTTCTTATAAAATTTAGAACTATTTGCATTAGCTGTGTATTGGCTTATTTTTCTTTTCATTTTTTGAAGGATGAGATTCTGTAGAATAGTTTGCCTTTGTTATCCTTTCCAAGCTGTATCAGTAACTCTCTCCCAAACGCATTGAAGAAGTTAAAGCTGTTTGGCAAGGGCTTTCACACTAGAGGGACACAGTGAAAAACGATCCCTGTCAAATGAAAACTGATTTGGCATCATTAAATATGGACAAGATGGCTCACATTGTACAGCCGGTCAGCCATTCACCCACCTTCAGGTGTGCCTGTTGTACTCGGGAGCTGGTACCTGCCAGAACCATTTATTTGCCACATTTATACACCGCTCTGCATCTAAAT
>NW_025335349.1:11514879-11521998 GCF_004798865.1 Varanus komodoensis | reverse complement strand
TTCTGGTGAACAGCAAAAACATAAGATAAAAAGAATAGAACAGTGTGTTAAAGCAGAATCAATACAAATAGGCTGGTTGGTCAGGGAAGGATCCCTGAAATAAATATGCTTTCAGGAGGGGCTGAAAACAACACAGGGTTGGTGCCGGCCTGACCTCCAGGGACAGGGTGTACGGAGGAAGCTGCCACACCAAAGACTCTTCTCTGGGGGGACTCCAGCTGGGCCCTGTAGCAAAGATAAACTCTCTTCATTCAAGAACAATGCACGTCCAAGTCTGCACCCACCACCACTCACAAATGCCTGCGTTCTGGACCTCTTCCTGAACTGTCAAATGACTGCCAGGAAATAGCAGTATTTCCAAATTGTAATGCAATCTGTATTTCTGTATATGGAATTAAGGCTTCATTCATCAAGGATGAATAGTGGCTGTGCGTAACAGACCCACAATTCTGAGGTCAGCTCTTACGATGCATGTCTTTTTAAATTAATAGGAGGGCTAAATAATCCATGAGTATCATTGCACTGAACTGATTAGTTGGATGATTTTGAATTTTCTGTCAGACTAGGCCGCTCTTCCACAGTTTGCTCAGGATATTTTGTGTGTGGGTTAAAGTTTGAGACAGTAGGCAGTTTCTTCAGTAACTACTCATAAGGGGATTGCCTGGTATTTAAACAAAATCAATATTATAAAACTGCCATGATTTATTTCCTTTTAAATTGTAACAGGGAGTTTATTGCTAGAAAAGTCTGAGGATCAAAATAATGTCTAAAAGGATCCATTGCTCTTCTGTTATAAGGTTGATGATGATGTCAGGGGTATATCAAAATGTGGCAATTTATTTGTATGTGTCCTGGACAAAAGCTTATGCATACTAGATTGCCACAAATCAATGCCTATTTTTTGGGTACAACTATGCTGTATATTGGACTGCAGGTGGCGCAGTGGTTTAAACCACTGTGCTGCTGGGCTGGTAGATCGAAAGGTCGCCGGTTCGAATCTGCACAACGGGGTGAGCGCCCATTGCTCCATCCCAGCTCCTGCCAACCTTGCAGTTCGAAAGCATGCAAATGCAAGTAGATAAAAAGGTACCACTTTGGTGGGCAGGTAACAGTGTTCTGTGCACCTCGGTGTTTAGTCATGCCGGCCACATGACCACGGAGACTGTCTGCGGACAAACGCTGGCTCCCTTGGCTAGGAAATGGAGATGAGCACTGCCCCCTAGAGTCAGACATGGCTGGACTTAATGTCAAGGGGAAACCTTTACCTTTACCTTTATGCTGTATATTGTCCTGCTGGCAGAGATACCAGGAAAAATTCTTGAGGTACTGCTTAAACCAATACAATTATTTTCGTGCTATTGCTAAATTTTCCTGTTAAGGGTGCCTCTTATGGCAAATTTCATGTTATCTGCCTTGACAATGTTGGATGGGAGTTGGGGAAAACATCCATTTTGGAGTACAATTTAATTGTACTGTTGAAAAGTATCTTTCTTTGTTAAAATGAATTGCTACATAGCCATAATGTTTATGATACTGGTAACTTCGTTCCAAAACAGAAACCACACTGGTTGAACTTATTAGGTATTGCATGCTGTGCTAACCCAGCTCTTTAAAAAGAAGCCGACAGTGCATTCGGGGCGTTTGTTAGTCACTCATTTACTCACAATGGTGGGAACTCTCCATGGCTTGTCAAGGCTTATTTCAGACTTAGTCCTTCTGCATCTCTGTGTGCACATTTCCCAGGAGCCTTTGGAGCAAAATCAGCATCCCACCATCAATCATTTGCTCCATCACTACATCAGCAGCCCTTTTATGATCGGTCTGCTGTGTGTTCAATGAATTGTTTTTCATTTGCTAGCTTTTGCTGGAAAGTGTCCCATTCCTTTTCCGCCCCATGCCAGGGACTGCCAGCCTGTGTTTGTTTTTCTAATTAAAACTGTACCTGAACCGTGCCTTTTTCTGTTTGTTATTCCCTGCTTTCTTGACCTGCCTGAACAGCAGGTTTCATTCATCTATCCTCCCTTATCATCTACAGAAGTGGCTTTCATTTTCACTCACTGTCCTCCACTGCCTTCCCCTTCCCAGCCTTGTCAGTTTTCACTCTTCCTTCTTTATTTCCAATCCACAATTCCCCTAAGGCTGCATGGTAAGTTTTTTTTTTTAAACTGTACCCTCCCTCCTTTCCTGCTGTACCACTCCTTTCTTGATCTGTTTATTCCCATGAAGCTTGTGGTGGACACAGTGATTCACTGTTGTGAAACAATATTTTTAGCATATTCCTAGGTGGCACAAATGAGCTCAAGCTTCCCTTCAAAGCTACATAACTTTGAGAATAGTTCAAAGTGGAATATTCAGCATACTGACTAAAGAGATGGGATTTCTATTTGAACATTCACGTTCTAATAGACCACTGTGAATGGAGAGCTTAGACTGGGATCCTATCTTAGGGGAGGCTGTAAAGGGGAAAAGGGAGACTTGTCTTGGCTCCAGTATGCTGATAGGGGTGTTTCTAGGGGAAGAACACTTACGTGGGATATGGCTACACAAGTCTAGCAGCTATAACAGCAGTGGTGCAGAAAGTACTTCTGGATTGGCAAGTCCTTTGGAACTGCCCCAGTGCCATGATGAACAGTGTACATATTACCCATATGTAATGGGACCAGATCCATGCCACTAGTTTGGAGGCTGGATTCAGTGGAAGTCATGGGGGAATCAGTCATCTTCCCCTGCCTATGTCAGTGGTGACATTCTCAGCCTCCCATCCTGGAAGCTTGGGGTTGTTCTCAAAGAGGGCCTTGATTAAATCACAGGTATTGTGCCGGATGTGGCAAATGGCCGTCACATCCAGGATGGGGGGTCTTCCACATCCAGAAGTGTATACAGTCAGTGCCAGCATGCCTTTGAGCGGCCAAATGCATGAGCTACAAAGAACAGCTTAGCTATGGTGGTCATTAAACACAATGGAGAATTCAGAAGCTGTGAGGACCCATTCAGTAGGACTCACATTTAGAGCCTTGACCCCTGGGAATGCAAGACAAGGTCATCCCGAGCTGCAGTGATGATTTGATTAACATTGTAAGACCAGAAAGAAAAAAGAGGAAGGTTGTTAATAAAAGGAATCGGCTATGTAGACTGCTTCGGGTCAGGAGGAATTTGGTGTTTGCTTTAATTGACAAATCAGGATTTTTAGTTAAAAGATGAGGCAATATTTTTCAAGATTTACATATGAAAGACAGAACAAGAGGAGATTGTCAAATTTTCCATACTCAATCCATGGCAAAGCTGACATCCCAATCCCCAAAGTCTTGTTTTGTAATTACCTCTGAACCCTCCTGAACATAGTCTGATCATTTCATTTTCCAAAATGCTTCTTCAAATGGCACCTCCTGTTCTCCCTTATTGTCCCTTTTACCTGTAACAACCTCTCAGAATGCTTTGAATAAAGCCCTAAGAAAGGAATATATATCCCCCCCTTTTTTTTTTACCTTCCCCTCCAGCTCCTTCCCCTCCTCTGCTTTCTCTTCTGCATCAAATGTTAGACTGTTCATTCTTCAGGGCAGGGAATTGTCAAGTCTGTAAAGCCCGGCAGACATACTTTCTGTTTGGAAATTCAGCTCCTCATTCACTCTGCACGTGCGCAGGAGCAGGGCCATGGCTTGGCTCCCTCCCTGACATAATGCACATGGCATAACCCCACCCGCAATACACACACACAGAGGTGTTTGCCTGTACAGTGCAATTGTTCGAACAGGGATACATATGGGGCTGGAAGTCAGTAGCAAAGAATATGCTTTGCACTCAAAAGTTCCCAGCTTCAGTCCTTGATGACTCCAGGTGGATCTGAAAACCCTGGCAAACTGCTATCAGATAGTTCTCTGCTAGCAGAGAATCATAGCGAAGGTTTTCCCTAAAGTAACGCATTTGTGCTTCAAGTGCTAAATATTTTGGGTTGTATCCAATGTTAGCTCTCCACTAATGGAAAGTGCTTCTGCTCAGGCCTGTTGGGCCACACACTTTCTGCGGATCTCCTGGAAAGTTGCTCCTGCAGATTCAGGAGCTTTCTGGAACAGCATGGGATCTGCCATGGAAGACTGCAGTAGGTAGGAGGATCGGTTAAAATTGGTTGGGCTGGCAGGAGAGGAGGCCATGTTGCCCCTTGGAATTTAGGCCACTGTCTTTGGAACTGGCTAAAATGTGATCATTTGTACAAGCAGGGGCCATGGAGGAGGAAGCTATCAGTGATTGCTACTACTAGTCACAATGACTGTATATTACCTCCAGTATCAGAGGAAATATATTTCTGTATGCCAGTTGCTGCTGAACATGAGCAGGAAGGTGTTGTTGTCTTCATTTGTCTGTCTGTAGGCTTTCCTTAGACATCTTGTTGACCAGATAGAATTCTGGAGTGATCCAACACAACTCTTTGTGTATTCCACATTGTATACCTGCTGAAGCATTTGCTGTTTTCCCATTCTGCACACTGAACAAATCTGTCTGGTCCACAAGCATGCTGGCATACCTGCTGAAACAGTCCAATGGAAGATAAACACATTTTGCATCTCTTGCTCCCAGGAACTAATGTGGCACAAACTATTTACATGATCTGAGCCTGGAAAGCAGATTTGCAAAGCAACACAATGTAATATCTAGCTATCCCTCCCTACCAGTGCTCGCGTGTCTGTGTGTGTGTGCATGTGCACACACACATACACAGACCACTTATATGTCAATGCAGCTAATTTTGAGTTCAAGCTGAAACACACCAAGGTGTATTTTTTATAGGGAAATTACATTGAACAGTGTAAATTCTGATTATTCAAGCATCTGCACACAGCCATGGGGATTTCTTTTTTTAATTAAGCAATGCAGCCTGCAATAATCTTCTATGAGTACCAGTGCGTCTCATTTAGCACTGAAGTCATTAGGAAAGCTATAATGCCATATGCAGAGAGGAACTTGAATATAAGAATGCAACAGTGGATTCATTCTGTATTTAGCTATGTAGTTTGTGATACATAGCATGTTTCTGAAATCTTATTGGGAGGAATGAAGTATATGGATAGCAGACTTCATATAGAAGGATGGGCCATAGGAATAGGAAAAAACAAAGGTTCATCTTCCTCCAGTGTCCTCTTATCTTGATGTTCCAATAGTTTGTAACATCCATAACATTTATTATGAGAAGGTCCTGCTCTCAACCACTTTGCCCACAACATTCTCCTACTTTGTTTTTTTATCTGAAGGTCAGAGGACTTTCCTGAATGGGGGCAGGGAGGGGTGTGGCAAGGAGGGTTGAGGGGATTGCTGGAAATTGGATGGAGGCACATTCTATGAGCCAAAATGTCTCTGGATACAAATCAGTGACAGCTAAAATCTGTTATGGTGGATGAGTATTTGGGCACTAAACCAGTTTCTAGACAATCTTCATCAGGGACCAGACTACATGTGAATATTTGAGACATCTACTGTACATATTGGTATGTGATTTGAAACATAACAATTATAATAATAATAACTGTTTCCCAATGCTAGTAAAAGTGTCATTTTCTATGCAGAGCTGCATCCCAGGTAAGCAGTATTGGAGTGCTGCAAACTCTTTACAATTAAGGATCCAACCTATAACAGTTCTCTAAAGTAGCAATTCCCCATCATGGATCACTGCCTTGTCGTAGTGAAGGGGCTTGTGTAGCTCAATGAAGCTATGAGCTATGCCATGCAGGGCCACCCAAGATGGACAGGTCATAGCAGAGAGCTCTGGCAAAACGTGATCCACTGGAGAAGGAAATGGCAACCCACTCCAGTATCTTTGCCATGAAAACCCCGTGGACAGTACCAAAAGGTGAAAATATATGCCACCAGAAGATGAGCTCCTCAGGTCGGAAGGTGTCCAATATGCTACTGGGGAAGAGCAGAGGGCTAGTACTAATAGCGCCAGAAAGAATGAAGCAACTGGGTCAAAGCCGAAAGGACACTCAGTTGCAGATGCATCTGGTGGTGGTCCGATGCTATAAAGATCTATACTCCATAGGAACCTGGAATGTAAGATCTATGAATCAAGGCAAGCTGGATGTGATCAAACAAGAGATGACAAGACTGAGCATTGACATCTTAGGAATCAGTGAAATAAAATGGACAGGAATGGGTGAATTTAATTCAGATGACCATCAGATGACTGTGAGCAAGAATCCCTCAGAAGAAATGGAGCAGCCATCATAGTAAAAGAGTAGGAAAAGCAGTACTGGGATACAATCTCCAAAATGACAGAATGATCTCAGTTCGACTCCAAGGCAAACCATTCAACATCACAGTAGTCCAAGGCTATGCCCCAACCACTGGTGCTGAAGAGGCTGGAGTTGACCGGTTCTATGAAGACCTACAACACCTTCTAGAATTAACACCAAAAAATGTCCTTATCATCAGCGGGGATTGGAATGCTAAAGTAGGACGCCAAAAGATAACCAGAATAACAGGCAAGTTTGGCCTTGGTGTACAAAATGAAGCAGGGCACAGGCTGGTAGAATTTTGTCAAGAGACTACAATGGTCATAGCAAACACTCTTTTCCAACAACCCAAGAGACAACTCTACACATGGACATCACCCAACGGTCAACACAGAAATCAGAATGACTATGTGCTCTACAACCAAAGATGGAGAAGCTCTATACAGTCAGTAAAAACAAGACCAGGAACTGGCTGTGGCATAGATCATGAGTATCTTGTTGCAAAATTTAGGCTTAAATTGAAGAAAGTAGGGAAATGCACTAGGCCATTCAGGTATGACCTAAATCATGTTCCTGATGGATATACAATAGAGGTGACAAATAGATTTAAGGAATTAGATCTGGTAGACAGAGTGCCTGAAGAACTATGGACGGAAGTTTGCAACATTGTAAAAGAGGTAGCAACTAAAACCATCCCAAAGAAAAAGAAATGCAAGAAAGCAAAATGGCTGTCTGAGGAAGCTTTACAAATAGCTGAAGAAAGAAGGGAAGCAAAAGGCAAGGGAGAAAGAGAAAGATACACCCAGTGGAATGCAGAATTCCAGAGAATAGCTAGAAGAGATAAGAAGGCCTTCTTTGCACTGTTCATTTAAGAAGGCCTTCTTATCTCTTCTAGCTA
>NW_025335349.1:11373780-11514779 GCF_004798865.1 Varanus komodoensis | reverse complement strand
AAGAAGGGAAGCAAAAGGCAAGGGAGAAAGAGAAAGATACACCCAGTGGAATGCAGAATTCCAGAGAATAGCTAGAAGAGATAAGAAGGCCTTCTTAAATGAACAGTGCAAAGAAATAGAAGAAAACAATAGAATAGGGAGGACCAGAGATCTCTTCAAGAATATTGGAGATATGAAAGGAACGTTTCATGCAAGGATGGGCATGATAAAGGACCTAAATGGCCTAACAGAAGCAGAAGAGATTAAGAAGAGGTGGCAAGATTACACAGAAGAACTATACAAGAAAGAGCTTAACGTCCCTGATAAGCACGATGGGGTGGTCACTGACCTCAAGCCAGACATCCTGGAATGTGAAGTCAAATGGACCTTAGGAAGTCTGAGCAACAACAAAGCTAGCGGAGGTGACAGCACTCCAGCTGAGCTATTCAAAATCCTAAAAGATGATGCAGTAGAAGTGCTACACTCAATATGCCAGCAAATTTGGAAAACTCAACAGTGGCCACAGGATTGGAAAAGTTCAAGTTTACATTCCGATCCCAAAGAAGGGCAATGCCAAAGAATGTTCAAACTACTGCATCATTGCACTAATTTCACATGCTAGCAGTGTGTGGACTGAGAACTATCAGAAGTACAGGCAGGATTTCGAAGAGGGAGAGGAACTAGAGATCAAATATAATGGATCATGGAGAAAGCTAGGGAGTGTCAGAAAAACATCTACTTCTGCTTCATTGACTATGCTAAAGCCTTTGATTGTGTGGATCACAACAAATTGTGGCAAGTTCTTAAAGTGATGTGAGTACCAGACCATCTTATTTGTCTCTTGAGAAACCTATATGTGGGTCAAGAAGCAACAGTGAGAACTGGACACGGAACCACTGATTGGTTCAAAATTGAGAAAGGAGTTCGGCAAGGCTGTATACTGTTGCCCTGCCTATTTAACTTTTATGCAGAGCATATCATGAGAAAGGCAGGGCTAGATGACTCACAAGTTGGAATTAAAATTGCCAGGAGAAATATCAACAACCTCGGATATGCAGATGATACCACTCTAATGGCAGAAAACACTTTCCAAAAATTTGGGAGAGCCAGGAATGTGCATTTTTCTTGAGAAAATCAGGTAACTAGAAAGATTCATAGAATTCACTCAGAATGGTGAAAGACTGAGCTATAACATTTGCAACATAATCCCTAAGGTCTGGATGGTACTGAAACAGATATTCTGCTTCTGTTCATTTTCCCAGAAATCAGTCGAAAAGTTCCTGTGCCACCTTCTTGAATGTAACTCATACAGTTTCTGATAGTAATTTGAGATAATGAGTGGACACAGTGCAGTTAATATCCAAAGGGTGCATTCAGACATTGGTAATGATGCCCTGCTTAGTCTATCTCAGAAACAACCAGGACAAATCTCATAATTATTGAAATCAGTTATTTTGGATGGCGAAACAGTTTGTGGATAGCTGTTTCCTGGAAATTCAGTAACCCATTACTAACATGTCATGCCGTTGGCCTGCAAATGTGATCTGATCCGCATTGCTGTCCATCTGTAATTATTATATGCTTAATCATTTCAACTAGCTACTAGCAAAATGCTCCAGGGTGGTTTAAATCATTAGGCAGTTCTTAATGATGAATAAATTTTCTTTTGAGTTATGGTTTTTAAAAAAAGATCCATCCACACATGAAAAACCTGATCCTTCCCAGTAATTAATTCCCTTTCTAAATAATGAAAAGATATAGATTTTTGTTTTTGGCAGAAATGACTGGTGGAGAATTCTTGATTCTGTAAA
The DNA here is from genome assembly GCF_004798865.1 of Varanus komodoensis. Classification (NCBI taxonomy): domain Eukaryota; kingdom Metazoa; phylum Chordata; class Lepidosauria; order Squamata; family Varanidae; genus Varanus; species Varanus komodoensis. Next base: position 11,512,989 of record NW_025335349.1, on the reverse strand, counting down.
GCAAGAAATATGGTTCTGCCTTGCAATGTCTATCATTAGGGATGTTTTTTACTAAAGGGTCCTGGAGTCTGGATACATACAAGTTCTCTTTCTATGTGAAGTATTCACCTTAATGTACTGAAAAGCTCTCAACAATTAGTTCTTGAGAATGCTAGCTGGAAATCACATGTACTGAAATTAAATTGCATCTCAGTCTATACAAAAAGGACCTAATTCCATTGAAATTTGTTATATTTTTAGGAGTAATATTATGTAGTATTTCTGTTGTGACCTTCAAAAGCTGGCATTTATGAGTTGGTCTCTAGTGGTTTAACATGATAAATGATGCTATACATGCTAATTGAGTCCATATATCTCCTTAATACCTTTCTGTTTTCAGAAATTTCTTGAACTATGGAAATCCATGACTCAGCTCCCACACAGTGTGTACTTCATAAAACTTTCCTCCCCACAACTATGTCTTCTTTTAGTTTCTTGAAGTTTTGGTTTGAAAGTATTTCTGATAAAATGTACAATTTCATTGCCTTTTCTTTTGCTGTATGCTGATTGTGTTTGCCAGTATGTAAAACAGGAGCATCACCAGTAAGGCCTAAACATTTAAAGCTCCATCAGCAAGCTGATTCATCTAGAATATTTACAATTAATAAGGATTTTATTACATTGCTTTGGACTGAAGACAAAGGGAAAAAGTCAAAACAAGAATGCAGAAAGGCTGTTTTAAAAAATTATTTGCCCATACCTTTGGCAGTGTTTATTTATTTATTTATTTATTAAAACATTTTTATGCCGCCCCATTCGCCGAAGCCTCGGGGCGGCTTACAACATAGATAAAACAAGTTAAAATCCATATAAAATAATCTTAATTAAAACTCACATTATAAAATAAGCCGCCCTGGCCAGATAAAATTCAATTGTATTTAGCATTTAAAATGTTGCTTAAATAAAAAGGTCTTAGCCTGGCGCCGAAAAACAAAGCTGAGAAGCTGTTCCTGAGAAGCGCTGGATTGGCTGTTTGTTTTGGTGAGACAGAACCCACCCTTTTTGAGAGGAAAGTACCTGGTTCTGCTTGGCCATGTTGCTAGATAGTGGAACATGGTTGTGAACGAGGTGCTTCACAGGTGGCAGATTACATTCAATGGGACTATCAGCTGAGGCCAAGACAAGGATGCCTTCACTTTTCTGTTTGTCATTATTTGCTTGAGGTCCGTAAGATGACAAAAAGATGACAGCTTTTTGTTAGCTACCTGAGGTTAGCTGTTGGGAGGCAGAAAGTTGTCACCTAAACATTCAAAATGAAATATATCATTTGTTGGGCTGAGCGTTTTATTTATTTAAATCACTTATATGCTGCATTTTAGAAACATTAGCATTTCCATGGGTGACATGCAGGGATTCCTCAGAGGGCCCTTATCTCTTTTCATCCCCTGATTTTCCATGGTTCCAAATTGTGTGGAAAGCCTCCGTGGATAAAAGAGAGGTAGATGGAGCTAGCATGCCTGTCCCTGCTTGCCTTCTGTGTGTATAAAATTTGCAGGAGCTTAGGACAGGGATGGGCAGACATGACTTCAGCTGCCAACAGTCCTGACCCTTGACTGGCAAAGGCTTATGGGGAGTGAAAGTCTATCTTTTGTCATCCCTGGCTTAAAACAACCAAAGAGGATGGAATAGTTTTCAGTGATCAGCAGAAAAATATTTTTAAAGTAGCCCTGCAAGTCTCATCATATTACCATGGACCTTTACATGTTCCCAGCATATGTATAAAAATGGGATTTGAGTTGTCTTGGTACTAAAGGAAATCACTAGCAGGCATTTATTTGATCATTTGAAGTAGATTCTGCAAAGGACCCATCATGGTGGCAGTTGTACCAGCTGCTGCCTATCAGCTGGGGAAAACCGGCCTTTGAAATATCTTACAACCATACTCTGCTTTGTGAAGCACCTCGCATTTTAGACATGAAGCTGACAGAGCCACCAGAGGGTCATGGAAGTTTTTGCTGGAGCTGCAAAAATGGCCAGCTTTTGTGAGGTCTGTCGGAGTGTGTCTGTACCTCTCCCATAGCACACACTTGTGTACCTGTACGGATGCATTACAAATGGGTGAAATTAAAATGGACCAGTGCTTAGCTCTGATGCTGATTTTTTTTAACTGCAACTAGCATATGGATGTGTGTGCAAAGGCATGCAAGTGTGTCAAGGGCAAACACAGCAAAGGGAGAAGTGGGGAGGGAAGGCTTGAGATGAGCACACTGAGGATTGGACAAATTTCACAATGGTCAGCTGGCAAGCCATCGGTGACAAAGAGTATTTTAAGCATGCCATCTAACAACCATGCAACATACTCCTATTCATGCCTTTTTGAGTAGGACTGCAGCCTCAGCTTCATAATTCTAATGAATATTACTCAGGGTCCGTTGCTTTATCTACAGCTGCAACTAGTCTGTCATGTCAGAGCTGTTCCTACAAGAATCAGGACACTGTTCAGAAGCTGAGCTCATTATCCATAGGTGCGAGATCCCTGTATTGACCTGTCCTGTTTCTGCAGCTAATAGAACTGTCAGCTGGGCTGTCATTCACACATGATCTATACCTGAAACCTATTACAAGCTTTTGAAGGAAGCACAAGAAATGGGCTGTTCCAAGGACACAAAATGTCTTGCAATGAGATGGATTGTTATCTGAAGTTCTATGCAAAGTGAATTAGTCATCAATAATTAAACTTTTTAATGAGTACCTAAAATTAGAATTCTTATTTTTATAGCCAGGGCCAAGAATGCTGGCAAGTGTTGTGTGTGTGTGTGTGTGTGTGTGAGAGAGAGAGAGAGAGAGAGAGAGAGAGAAATTTTGTACTATCTTGTTCAGTACTCCTAGAAATTTTGAACTACAGCAGAATCTATTTTATGACAATTTCCTATGAGATCTTTTTACTTTTATTTTTACATAATACTTGGCTTTTTATGGAATATGTTTAATTGCTTAAATACATTATGGAGAGAGCACAAGCAATTTAATCAGCTTTATATCAAAATTAAAAAATATATTCTACTGATCCTCAGATATTTTACAGCTTTATGTACATATCCTGGGGACCATCCAAGTGGAAATTTTTTATAAATATGACAGAGAGGTCCCTACAGCCACATTAAGTGCATTGCCCTGGATAATTTACCATCTATCACCACCCATATTATATTAGATTGTAGTTGATTGTGGCATCTCACTGCACCACTAGGGAGTTAAATCTGTTGTTCAGATATAAACAAGACAGTAAAAATGAAAAGCAAGTTTTGATGCTTTTGAATCTCTCTTGTTTAAGAAGGTGGTAGAAACTTTGAACTGTCATATTAATTTGAACTGGATGTCCGTATTAAGTTATGTAATCCTGGGATTCTATGCACATCTACTCAGAAGTTCAACAGCAGTGACTCCCTGGTAAGGCCAGGCAAACTGATCCTGTGGAGTGGAAGAAACAGATTTCAAGGCAGAGGCACTGTTATTTCCTATGCCTGCCAGTTTTACACTGACAGAGGAAGCAAGGGGTACCTTGCCTTTTGGGAAACATCTAAAACAAAATCCACCAAAAGAGTTCCTACACTGATTCCATGGGGAGGGGAATAAAAGGCTGGAGTAGTTTCTACCCTTCCTCTGGGTGTACATTTGGGGGGAAATAAGCCTTTGGAGCCTGAAGAGCAATATCCAGGGTATGTACGTATGACTGCAGTGTTGGTGGGGCTCCTTCTCCATTGCAGCTTAAATTTTGTGCTTTACTGGAACTATCCATGATGGTGAATGTACTTTGAGGATAGGGTTAAGCACCATGGATTTCTCCTGTAAAAGCTACAGTGGACAAGGAGATTCACTGACATAGTAGTCACCGGCCTCTCCTGTCTATAACCTTTACCAGCATGTTCTAAGGTCTTCTCCCCTGGTGACCTCGGCATTAGAGCACCAGTGTTAAAAGAACACCTGCAGCTGAGCTTTCTCTGCAATATCAGGGGAAGCTTGCCAGGTGAGCCCTCTGTGTTTCACTGGGAGTCCTAGTAATTCCCATGTCATCACTGATCTAGGTCTTCTTGCACATTCCATGCAAGTCTAACAATGTGAGCACACTGCCATATATACTGTTCCAGCAGGTGGCAGCAGCATTTTGGGTTCATTGTAGGTGGCAGCAAAGCAGCTCCTTTTGTTCTCTTCAGCTTCGATTAATAGGGATGGCAAAGCAAGATTTAAGCTGCTAGTATGGCTCAGAAACCTCTTATCCTGGTAGAAATATCAGCCAGGATCAATGAATCCACCAATGAATGATTGAAGGCCAAAAGGTATCACTGCTTACCAATTCTCCTTTTCAAGCTTTCAGACTTTTTGGCAACAATATCCGGCTGCCAATCTGCTCTTTGAAGGATGAAGTCCCTGCTCCACCACCCCACTACACCTTTACACAGATTCTTGTAAAACAACAAAATTCTTATGCATCTTATTGAGTTCATGCCAATCAAGATTACAAGACTATTTTTGTTGTTTGATTTTTCAAGTCAACTCATGTAGCCTTTTAAGATTTCTCTTTCCATAACATATTTGGTTGAAGAAATGCAGTTGCCTTTTCAGTCTTATTTCTTTCTTGAAGCTTGGATTTTTATCTCTTCTGCTGTATATTTGTGGATAAAGTGTGTTATTTCCCAATTTATTGACAGGGACCTACTGGATCTAACTCCAGAAGACAATTCAGTTGTCCAGGCAATGCTGTGATCAGCATTACTGTATGCAATTTAGTTCTGCCAGTCATGCTGTCATCAGTGTTGTTCTGTGTACTTTGGAAGTAGCAGCACTGAATAGATGCTTATTAATGGAAATAAATAGATCACAGTTAAAATTGCTTGAAGAGCTGCTGAAATTTTTTGGAAAATTTTGCTTGGAAAGCTCAGCTACTCCCATTCTGGAAATTTGTCTCTTGATATTGGTGTTTTGCATTTTTCTGCAAAGCAGTTTAGGTAATTTTGACAAGTAACCTCTATGCAGTGACAAATGTTTTTGAAGTAAACACCAGAGAAATGTTTCTTAAATGACACAATGAAATGGTGTGCACACGTCTGTCCTCTAAGAGTGACTATTGTACTGACAAGAGTGACACTTGCTTAATAGTTCCTGGGAGCGAAATATCCTTGGTTAGTCATCATGTGAGACTTGTATCAGCTTTGTCATCTTTTGTCATCTTTTAGGCTTTTCTGGTGTACTTTTCTGCATTCCAAAGAGCCTCTGCATAAAAAGAACTTTTAGACATTTACAACTTGAGCTTCTTAAAGTGACTGTGATGTGGTGGCACATTGGCTTGTGCCTGAAATTGTACTGAATGTTCAAAGAGATTTTAGAAGAAAATTTCCAGGAAAGTACCTAAACTGGCAGAAGGCTACACTATTTATTTCAGCTCTTGGTCTACTTCTTCTTCGTAGAACTCTAAAATTACATTTTGGGGATGGGCAGCATGCAAAGGACATTTGTGGATGAGTTTATTTGCATTCACTGAGAAAGGGCTCAGTTTGGGCAAAGGAGGAAAGCAACCCACATGCTCAGCTCGAGGAAAGAGGCTGCATGAATGAAAATGGTTTACTGGTGAAGGGTGGGGTATTCATGAGGGATGGAGTATGGTGGGAGTTAGCCACTATTTTATGTGTACATGAATGTTTTAATTCCTTTGAGTGCTGCTTGTAGAGCTGTTTTGAGTTGTTGATTGAGCAAGATGAAAGTCTCAAACTTGTTGATTATGAATCTCTGGCACCCTTATGGGGTAGAAAACTTTTAACAAGTTGACATCAAATCAGTTTTGTTAACTAACTAAACAACACCTGAACCAGTCCTTTGTGTTGAAGACAGGCAAGCTTTATTGTGATGGCTTTGCGTTTAGAGATTTACATTATATTGAGTGATACTCAATGCACAGGAGATGGGCATTTCTAAGGATTCATTGCCAAAGGTTTCCTAGGAGGGCCTCAAGTCCCTCAAGCCCCCATGGTAACCGAAGCACAAAGAAAATACTTTTTATACCATTCCCCCCACCCAGTTGTGTAAAGAGCAACCAAAACTGTGAAAAGTGTAGACATGCATCTTAGCTGCCCGCTGACTTTTTACTAACCCATGTTTTATGTATGATCATAAACTGGGGTACCTGAGGAAAGAACTCCATCCTCACATGGAGGTGGGCAGGGTGTTTTACACAGGATTGCAGGGGGCAAGATGCTGAGGCACTTTCCACTGGCCCATCCAAAGCAAAGGACTACTTGCCTCAGCTTCTGTGCATGCACTTGGCCCCAGCCGTGCCACACTGATCGTCAGAGAGTCACACACACAAGTCCTTGTCAGGCAGTGGCAGGGCCTCCAACATCTCATCTGCCCCAGATCCCCAAACCCCCCTGTATTTAAAGAGCCATTGGTACTGCCTTGGAGACCATGAGGTACATGAGATGAGTGCTGCCAAATTTTCTTGCTATTCAGACCAGAAAGGAATAAGGTAAGGAACTCTTCACCTGTGTCTTGACTGAACTATGCATTTTCTTAAGTGTATACAATGGAGTTATGCATGCTTTTACTTACTCTCTTGTAAGCACATGTGGCCCAAAATTGGATTGGGACCATGGGGCTTTGAGAAAGGGTGTTCAAGCTCTGCTCCCCTCTTTTTGCCCTCAAAAGAAAGCAAAGTCTCTCAATGGATTCCAACAGAAATGCTTCTTTCTTTTTGCAACCCATTTCCCACAGCAGGCTGGACGTGTGGAATCTCATAGGGAAAAATAAAAACCAGGTGTAGGGGAAAGTACAAAGCTAATGTGCCATGGTCCCAATCCAAATCTAGGCTGCCCGTGCATGCAAGTGTGTAGGTAAAAGTAGCATGCATATCTGCATTAAAGGTAAATGTAAAGGTTTCCCCTTGGCATTAAGTCCAGTCATGCCTGACTCTAGGGGACAGTGCTCATCTCCATTTCCTAGCTGAGGGAGCCAGCGTTTGTCTGCAGACAGTCTCCGTGGTCATGTGGCCGGCATGACTAAACACCGAGGTGCACGGAACGCTGTTACCTGCCCACCGAAGTGGTACCCTTTTATCTACTTGCATTTGCATGCTTTCGAACTGCAAGGGTGGCAGGAGCTGGGACGGAGCAACGGGAACTCACCCTGTTGTGCAGACTAGAACCGGCGACCTTTTGATCTACCAGCCCAGCAGCACAGCGGTTTAAACTACTGCGCCACCCGCAGTCCCTCATATCTCCATTACGTCTGCTCAAAGAGGCATCTATGTAGTTTGGTGCTCTGTATGATTCAAGAAGTGAAGGCAGAATTGGTGGCCCTTCATCCTTGGCTCTGTTCAAAATGCAGTCCCCAGTTGGAAATATAATAGAGAGGGAAGAGAGAGATTATATATGTATGAATTATAGCAGCATATTTTTTATTTCATTTAAATACAGATTGTGAAGCTGCTGCAGCCCAGGCCATCACCCTCTGCAGTTTACCTGCTCTGAACTTTGTGATGGTTTAATAATGCTGATAATAGTATTTGTACCTCTGGTTAAAAGCAGAACAAAGCACTTCTAAGTTCTGAGCAGGAGTTATTGCTTTAATATGTATGAGAAAAATCTAGACTCAGTCCTCTTTGACAAAAAACCAGCAGCAGCCTTTCTTTGATTTTTATTGCTTAAGGCTCAGGTGCTTCTAGTGGGGCATAGACATTGGGAAACATGAAGCAGAAAAGCAAAATTATCCACTTGATCATAGTGTGTTACCGAATTGTGTTTGAAAGTGTGTGTGTGTGTGTAAATCTGACTGATAACTGTAGCCTTGGCTGATAGATAATCATGTTAGCAGAGTGGGAGCCAGTCAAGAAAACGGAAGGGAAGAGTGGAATGTATTATGGATGCTTTCCACAGGCGATTACATTTTTCATTTCAAATTCCGGCATGTTTGTTCTGCATGAAAGGCTGTTGCAAGAAGTCTTGGTTGGCAGTAATTGATTTTAACCTCACCGCTCTATAGGAAGCCACAGATGTTAACTGCTTGTTGAGGCACTTACACTTCCGAGGATTCTCACAAAAGGGTCAGAGCAATTGCAAGATATGCCTTGTAAGAACAGGGATTAGATAAAGCCAATTCCATGGACATTTTTTGCATGGAATTTGTTAATGTTAGATGCCGAAGCCTGGTAAATGAAGTGAACCTTAAATATTCTGGGGCTTCCCACCCTGATCACAAAGTTGAGGAGAATATGGTATATTTATTTAGAATAAAAGCACTATTTCTTTTTCATTTCTTCAAAGCAGAAGTATGACTATTAAACCATTTAGCAGGACATTGACCATACAGATAATTTGTTTTCTTACAAAGTAATAAAGGAAGTTTGTAGCAAGCCAAGAAATCCATATCTGCAAGGGCGTTTCAGGTAATCAAATAGTAATAAAAATATTCCAATGATATTTTGAACTAGCCACCAACTTTCAGATATGCAACACTTGAAAAGGCATTCTTAGTTTTATTTATGCTTCCAGTTCCATAGGAAGATCTTTGCTCTGATTTTTTTAAAGGTGGGAACATGAACACTTTTACCTAGCATGATTTAAAATTAAAGATCCATGAAAATCCTCTGAGAAATTTCAGAAATTATTATTGCCACCATCGACCCTGTACTGTCCCATAGCCAAAATGGTTTGGGCAGTTTACAACAGAAGTCATGCACAATTCTTCTTCTTTCTCTTTAGGTAAAAGATCTGCAGTAATTTTCTTTGAATTTTGCTGTTGGTGAAATCTGGCAGCAGATCAGAGATATGAGGATTAACCCAGTTTTCCAAGAATAATGAACGTTAGTAAGCTACCGTCAAATGGATGTTTCACCTTCACAGAATGACCCACATCTACTTTAATATTTATTTTAAAAGAAATTTAGGGTAACATTGATTATTGTGATTGTTCATGGGGCAACATATTTCTTTCACAGCAGATCAGGGTGGTACTAAGCAATAAATCAAGTGACAATTTAGAGGCTGATTGCTGATTGCTGATATAAGTCAAATAGTATTATATTGATGCAGCTGGAAGTATATGTCAGTAATTTTAGTGCATTCAGTTTTGATTCATATATGACTGAGACCAGGAATACTCCTTTCATTAAATAATTTTTGCCTTTGGAAGTTAATATTAATGTCCACTGGCACTGTTTCCAAAAGCACGGCACTCTTTAGGGCACTCTTAAGGTCTCTTTCTTTTAACTGCAAATAGCCACAATTTTCCCAGCTCTCTAAAATGTAACACCCAATTCTCAGTGTTCTTCAAGGCTAGGATAGCTGCTGGTATGTGCTGAAATATCTTTCACTATGGAGATAAAATAAGGCTGTACATCTCTGCAGTCTTCATTAGAACACTGACTGTCAATTTTACAAGGATCCACAACTAGCTTTAATTAAAACAGTACTGCCGCCGACGGAGGCCAGTACCACTGGCCAGCACGCAGGTCCGGTTCGGGTTGCCCCGCCCCCCCGCACAGGTGAGGGCGTGCTGGACCGGGCGGGGCTTCGGAAGAGCCCTGCGGACTCAAAGCGCCGCCGCCGGCCGAAGGGCGACGGCCAAAGGGCGGTCACCGCCATTTGGGGGCCGAGCGGGGGGCTGGGCTGGCCAGGGGCTCTTGTTGAAATTGACCCGCCTGCCATTGAATATTAGGGAAGGGAAATTTTTTCCCCCCTTTCTTCTTTTCTTTTCTTTAACTGCTTTTATAATTTTATTCTGTTTAATCTGTTTTATGGAGTCGTCCCTGGCCATGTCGAGGTTTATGTTTCCTGGGGAGCGCGCGGGCGCTGCCATTGGCGTGGTCATGGGCAATGGACGTAACAGCGGTGGGGGCTTAACGTGTCCGCGTAGAAGAAGGAGGAACAGATGGTTGACACCTGTCCCTCCTTCTGGTTTTGTCCCCAGCCAGAGGGTTCCAGGTAGTCTTGTCAACCGCCCCTCAGGCCTGACGGTGCTGCTGCTCAATGCCAGGTCAGTCAATAATTAATCTTCCCTCATCCATGACTTGATTGTGGAGGAGGGGGCCGACCTGACCTGCATAACGGAGACCTGGGCGGGAGAGGGAGGGGATGTTGCCCTCTCTCAACTGTGCCCACCCGGGTATCTGGTTCAGCACTGTTCACGCCCAGAGAGGAGGGGAGGGGGGTCGCTTTGGTTTACCGAGCCTCCATCTCTCTCACAGGATTTCCGGTCCCTTCGAGGCCAGGGCTGGAGTGCCTCTACTTGGTGTTGGGCGAACGAGACAGATTGGGGATTCTGTTGGTGTACCGTGCACCCTTCTGCCCAACAGTCTCCCTGCCTGAGCTGACAGAGATCGTCTCGGACCTGGTGTTGAGGACCCCCAGGATGTTGGTCCTGGGGGACTTCAATCTCCATGCTGAGTCTGGTCTAACTGGGGCGGCTCAGGACTTCATGGCCTCCATGACAGCCATGGGGCTGTCTCAACATGTCTCCGGCCCGACCCATGAACGTGGACACACTCTGGACCTGGTTTTCTCGACGGGGCAGGAAGAGGGTGGTCTGAGGGTGAGGAATTTATGTTTGACTCCCCTGTCATGGTCAGATCACTTCCTGGTGAGGTTTGTGCTCGAGAGCAACCTCTCCCTCTGTAAGGGTGCAGACCCGATTGTGTGGGTCCGCCCCTGGAGCCGGATGGATCCGGATGGATTCCTGAAAGCCCTGGGGGAGTTTCCGGCTGACAAGACTGGTGCTCCTGTCGAGGCTCTGGTCGAACTGTGGAACAGGGGGATGACCAGGGCTGTGGACACGATCGCTCCTAAGTGTCCTCTCCCACCGGGCAGAGCCCGCTCTTCCCCTTGATATACACCTGAATTGCGGGCGATGAAGCAGGTTGGGAGACGGCTTGAGCATAGGTGGAGGAAATCACGGGATGAATCTGACTGAACACACTTAAGAGCCCATTATCGGGCCTATGCTGTGGCGGTGAAGGCGGCGAAAAAGAAGTTTTTTTCCACTTCCATTGCCTCCTCACAATGCCGTCCGGCGGAGCTTTTTCGAGTGGTGCAAGGCCTGGTTCGCCCGGGTCCTAAGGAAGATCTGGTTCCACCCTCAAAGTCCCGCTGTGACAACTTTGCCAGGCATTTCAAGGAGAAAATCGCTCAGATTCGTCACGAGCTGGACTCCACTAATGAATCAGAGGTTTCTGGGGAGACGCCAATGCTGCCGTCTGGTCCAGCATTATTGAATGAATTTCAGTTATTGCGGCCCGATGATGTGGACAAGGTGCTTGGACGAGTACGTCCCACCACTTGCCTATTGGACCCTTGCCCGTCTTGGTTAATAAATAATTCCAAGCACGGGATTGGGACCTGGATCTTGGAAGTGGTTAACGCTTCTCTGAGGGAGGGTCGGGTGCCTGCCCCTTTAAAGGAAGCGGTAGTCCGACCGGTCCTGAAGAAAGCGTCACTGGATCCAGAGATGGCCACTAACTATAGACCAGTGGCCAACATCCCGTTTCTGGGCAAGGTGTTAGAGCGGGTGGTGGCGGGACAACTCCAAGCACTCTTGGATGAAACTGATTATCTGGACCCATTTCAGTCCGGCTTCAGACCCGGGTACGGTACGGAATCTGCCTTGGTTGCCTTGTACGATGACCTGTGCAGGGAGAAGGACAGGGGGAGTGCGTCCCTGTTGGTTCTTCTGGACCTCTCAGCGGCTTTCGATACCATCAACCATGGTATCCTTCTGGATAGGCCCGCGGGATTGGGGGTCGGAGGCACTGCTTTGCAGTGGTTCCGCTCCTATCTCAACGGCCGTTTCCAGAAGGTGGTGCTGGGGGACTATGGCTCTGTGCCATGGCAGCTATGCCATGGAGTACCACAGGGCTCCATTTTGTCCCCTTTGCTGTTTAACATCCATATGAAACCGCTGGAAGAGGTCATCAGGAGGTGTGGGCTGCGGAATCATCAGTACGCTGATGATACCCAGCTCTACCTCTCGTTTTCCACCAATCCAGGTGAGGCAGTGGCTGTACTGAACCGGTGCCTGGCCGAGGTAATGGGCTGGATGAGAGCCAATAAACTGAAGCTCAATCCAGACAAGACGGAGGTCCTGTTGGTTGGTGGATCGGGCTTCGGAGAGGGTGGATTTGACCTGGTCTGAATGGGGTTGCACTCCCTCTTAAGGACAAGGTCCACAGCTTAGGAGTACTCCTTGACCCGGAGCTTTCATTGGAAGCTCAGGTGACAGCGGTGGCGAGGAGCGCTTTCCTTCAGCTTCGGCTGATTAATCAGCTGCACCCCTACCTGGCGTATGACTGCCTGGCAATGGTGACACACGCACTGGTGACTTCTTGCCTTGACTTCTGTAACGCGCTTTACGTGGGGCTTCCCTTGAAGACGGTCCGGACACTTCAATTGGTTCAAAATAGAGCTGCCAGGGTGCTGACGGGGACGGGGCGTTATGTTCACATGACTCCAGTCCTCCGACAGCTTCACTGGCTTCCCATTGAAGCCCGGGCCCAATTCAAGGTGTTGGTTATGATCTATAAAGCCCTAAACGGCTTGGGACCTGGTTACCTGAAGGAGCGCTTACATCCATATATGCCTGACTGCCCCTTGAGATCTGCGGGAGAGGCCCTTCTCCGGGAACCCTCCGTGAAAGAAATTAGGAGGGTAGGTACTCGGAGGAGGGCTTTCTCTGCGGTGGCGCCCAATCTATGGAATATGCTCCCCAGAGAGGTCTGCCTGGCGCCATCGTTATTTGTTTTTCAGCGCCAGGTGAAGACCTTTTTATTTAAACGTCATTTTAATTGTTAACAATATTTACTTATTTATCTGGCCAGGGCGACTTCTTTTCTTTTCTTTTCTTTTCTTTTCTTTTCTTTTCTTTTCTTTTCTTTTCTCACTTTTCTTTTATAACTTCTTTTATATCGTTTATATTTCTTATTTATTTTATATTATTAATTTTAATTTTATATTGTTATTTTTGTATTGTATTTTATTGTGTTGTAAGCTGCCCCGAGGCTTCGGCAAGGGGCGGCATAGAAATGTTCTAATAATAATAATAATAATAATAATAATAATAATAATAATAATAATAATACTGAAGGTATAAACTATCCAAGTAGGCTATGGAAAGAGCAGATACCATGTTACTCAAATATCTAGGGCAGAGTGTACTGAAAGCATGAGTCCATGGAGCAGGGCTTGCACTGATGACCTCACTGGGCTGCAAACGTCATTTGGCAAAGGGTGGTCCATCAGCCCTTCTGGTCTGAAACAGTTTAGGACTTTAAAGGTACAACCAACATGGTGAATTGTAGGTAGCTAATGCAGATGTTCAAAAACGGGTGCACTGTAGTCCTGAGGAAGCTCCCTGTCAAGGACTGGGCTTAGCAACTTATTCAGGTTTTTGAGGTCTCTTGGGCAAGTCTCCTCAAAAAGTGCCTCCTATCATGGGCTTTCTCATCACCATCGTCACCACCCTCTTTCTCATCAGTGCTTCTGTTTGCTCACTTGTAAAGCAGAGAGCCAGGGAGCAAGTAGGCAGTGGTATCTGCCTTTCACCACCACCATCGTCTAGGTCAGACTGAGAGGTAGATGATCCAACATGGTGCCATAATCACTGGGCATTGTCAATAAGCCCTGGATAGCAGATGCCCTTCCATGCTTGCCCTTGACAGCAGTCCTGACTGTGCTGCTGTATTTTGGGGAATTAGTGTTGGAATATTTTCCAAAAGAAGCCCTGTGTTTAATGCATTACAGTTACAAGCATGTGAACCACTATGGAGATAGCAAAGCCATCCTTACTTTGCTATCTCCAACACACTAAATGAAGTTGGAGAAAGGTACTATGAGCTATAGATGCCATTTGGCAGGCATAGATGAAGATATACTTAAAAGCACCTCCAGGCTCAGACCTGCTCCTTCTTTATTGTATTATTTATTACATTTCTACACCACCCAATAGCCAAAAACTGTTCAGGCACTTCACAAAAATTAAAATCATAAAATACTACATAACAAAACATAGTATAAAACTTTTAAACATTTAAAACCAGAATAAAACCAAAGTAAACACCAAAGCAAAATTGGTTTTACCCTTAAACTACAGGATCTTCTTTAAATGCACTGGTTCAGTTAAATTATACAGGACTGAACTCTCATGGGAAAAACACAGTATTATAAGAACTGAATTGCGATTTCCTTACTACCAGTTGTATTGAAATAATAATAAAAAAATACTACCAGTTTTGAAATAAATGTAAAAGTGTAGGGCTCAGTCCTATATATTGTTATACAGAAAAAGTCCCACAATTCCCAGCACTTCCCAGCCAGCAATTTTCTGTATAAAAAGCATAGGATTGTACCCTTATTTATGAATTTGGTTTTCCCTACGATCTGTAAGGTAGGTAACTAAAATTCACTTTGCATTTGCTGATTTTTTGCAAACTGAGATGCATTTTTATTTAGTGCCGAGAAACAACAGCAAGCACAGAATACAAAACTGAATTAATTAAATGCTTCTAATATCATGGTTGTTTTTGCTTATTCATTTGTAACTTCATGATGCTAGAAGTACAGTGAGCACACCAGCCTCCAGAGACATTGAATCACAACATTAAAGCAACCAGGAGTGAAATAATGTCTCGTATCTCTGTGACCACAAAATGAAAATATTACAGCTCATTTAAGGAAATTGTACTGAAGAGGGGGAGAAACTTGTAAAAGCTAGCCTAGCACTTTTAACATGTGTTTAATTGACACATAAATTGTGAAACAGTCATAGATTTGAAAGTATTTCCTAATGATTGCTGTGCACAAAACCGTTTTTCCTAGGTCTGAACTACATATTAATTAACATGCATAGTTTAGTTTTGTTCCTACGTACTTTGGAGGGTTTTGTTTTGGTAAATGGGAACTGTCCAATATTATATCCAGGCCATGGTGGCACAAATGAAAGGGTAACTAAGTTGTGCAGTAACTTGTGCAGTCATAAAAACAATTTTATGAAAATTGTCATCCCCTGAAGCTGATTTGACATCACTGACACCTTCTCTCCTAATGTATATAGATGGGATTTTAATCAGAACTTCACCATGGAAGGAACAGCTTAAAGAAAAGTCCACCCTGCACTATGATCCTTGCTCTCATCACACATACCCCAAATCCACCCCATGGCTGCTATTTAAAGCTGAGAAAATGCTGAACTAAGCACTAAACCTAAGATGAAATTTGGCACTTACTAACTTGTTAATATAATATAATATGCATTTATTTATTTTTAAACCCATACATATGACCCACATAACAAGATACTACAACAGCAACACATACCCAGCATCATCTCCAGATGATATCCACATTTATTGGAAACTTTTAAGAGGTTGGAACAATGCTCTACTTAGTACTGCATCCAATCTCATTAGAGGTTGGAGGGCATTCCATATGAACAGTCTGCTGGAGATTTGCTGCCCTGTCTGGAAGAAATGTTTAATTTTAGCTTTGCTTTATAGATCTATTGTTTTCCCTTGGGCAAGAGAAACCTATCCAAAAAAGGCAACTTAGATTCAGAGGCACAGTTCAAAGAACTGACTTTTGTCATAGCGAACTGCAGAGGATGAAATGTTTGCTAGGATGTTCAGACAACAAAATAGGGCTGAAATCTGCTCACTGAAACTGGGCCATGGTGCAACTTTACACCTTGTTCTGATTATTTAAAGCAGAATTATTATAAGTGTGTCCTTCTGAATACTAAGGCTGCAATGCTAAGGGACTTCCTTAAAAATATATCCTATTGGAATCAGTGTATTTCCATATAGAGGATGGTTTGGACTGTGAAAGAATCTTTAGCTTCTGGTAAAGGAAAAATTTTAGAATCCCATACAACTAACCACAATATCAACTGTGGGAAGCTAAATCTTATTTAATAGCCTTCTGGGCCATTGGGGCAGCATATAAATGCAATAAATAAATTCAACTTGCTGTTCGAGTTCTGGGGACTAACTGCAACATGGGACATATAGGAATAGCATTCAGCTTTGTGTTTGTAAGCATGCTGCGAGACTAACCTAAATTTTGAGCATAACAGCACCAGAAACCTACAGGCAATGATGGTTACATCAAAGTGGTACTGAATGCTTGCCTGCCCCACTGTCTCAGCCTGGGTCTGTACCTGCTCACCTTTCTTTACTCTTAACAGTGTTCTCCAACAACAGTTCATTTCTGTTAGTTGATAAGTTACTGTGGTTTTCCCCAGCACTTTAGTCTTACCTCCTTGCCCTGCTTGCTCAGAACTTTGTCAATCCTTCTGTCAGTTTCCAGCTTCTAAGGCTATGCCACCCTCTTCTCTCTTCATCTTTCTTTAGCAAACTGGTGCTCATGCTATTGTGGAACTTCTTGTCACTCCTGGTTTTCAGGCTGTATCCTACACACACTTAACTGGGAGTAAGTCCAAGAGACCTTGGTGTAAAAACTCCTCCTAGCGGGCACAGTTGCCTTTGATTTTTCTAGCATTATCGTTTTCCCCAGCAAGTCTTGCCTTCTCATGATATGCCCACAGAATGACAACTTTCTTTGCATCATTTTTGGTTCTAGGGAAAGTTCTGGCTTGGTTTAATCTGGGACCTACTTATTTGTCTATTGGTCCAAGGTATGTGCAAAGCTCTCCACTAGCACCATGTTTCAAGCACATC
Organism: Varanus komodoensis; assembly: GCF_004798865.1. Classification (NCBI taxonomy): domain Eukaryota; kingdom Metazoa; phylum Chordata; class Lepidosauria; order Squamata; family Varanidae; genus Varanus; species Varanus komodoensis. The sequence goes on along the minus strand of NW_025335349.1, from coordinate 11,496,302 downwards.
CATCTTCTTTCTGTTCCTTATTGTCAGCTTTCCTTATTGTTACATACCCATACCTAGTGATTGAGAATACAATACTGTGGATGATCTTGGCCTTGGTGTCCAGTGAAATGTCCATGCACTTGGTGAACTTTTATAATTCCTTCATTGCTGCTGTATTTGGGCATTCAGAAAATTCATTTAAGATTGTCATCAATGATGCATAAATGTGAATTCACCACTTTCTGTATATCCAGTATAACATGTATTAAAGTACTGTATATTATCTTTCTCAAAAAATGTTCCATAGCAATTATGACTCTTTTTTTTACTCTCCCACAAGGTCTAAAATAAATGCATAATATTGAGGATCGTATCAGAGAGAGAGAGAATACTTGCATTTTGTAAATTCTTGTACTGATGGTAGATGAGGCAGTATCAGAAACCTGCAGGCTATGTTGATGAAGCACAGCTTTCTCAAATGGCACATTAACCTAGTCTCGTTAGTAATATTCATATATCCCTCATAAAAAGCCTGATAATGTGATTATAGATTTTCCTGCTTTTATTGTGTAATTAGTGAAAATATTCACAGCCTCCTCAATCTGATCTATTGGTTGTGAACATCTCAATGCATTACTACCACCACCACCACTATTTTTATTAACAAAGCATCACATCTTCTGCAAGATAGTGTAAGGTTAATCCAGCAGCCCAATCTCTAGGCCCTTTATTAATCACAGAACATAATTTGAAAAGCTTTTTAGACATCTTGAGGCAGAAAACATAGTGGATTTATCAGTTATCCTCTCTTGGTGAACAGTTACTTACTGTTCATCAACTTCACATCCTGTTCTTAATCACAAAATGTAAAACTTCCAATTTAAGTTTCCTATTGACATCTGTTCAGTGGCTAATTAGGGAATTGCCAAAGGTGCACTTCAGGGCTGTCTTCAGTTCCACTTCAAAAGTATCATTAAAATATGTGGAAGAACAATATGACAGATTGGACCCTCCTCCTGATCCACATTGCTTGTACCTGCTCATGTCCCCAGATAGCTCTGTAATTAGGATGCAAAATCGAAGTGACAGAGCAACACAGTCATGAGAAATAGGCCCAATTTAGAGGCATATTATGCTGTATGACAATGCTTGGTAAGCTGATATTTAGGATCAAATTTAGTAGCTCCTTGGGATATAAGATGCTTTCTATCTTGGTTTTGTTTCAGCTCATAATAAGTAACAGGTGACATACCAATCTTGTTAGTCCATCCATTAACACCTTTGTATAGGCATATAAAGCTGTGACACTATGATCCTGTCTTCTGGGACAGGTACATTGAACCCACCTTCTTCCATAGCCTCCATATTCAGACGACTCTAAAGGTAAACTCAGACACCTTTTATCTGTCTTTGTCTCTAGTTACTACATGAAAATTCACTCAGCCTAGAGGTTCTTGTTCAGGCTAAGACATATGTCTCCCTTCCACTCTTCCTGGCTTTCTATCTACAAAATGTCCAACACCCTTCGTTTGAGGTACTTACACTTTTTGTGGCACCCCTCCTGGAAGCAAGGTTTGTCTGCTTCTGTGAGAGAGACGTCTCCAGTCTTCTTGTGATTGAGGCTTCCCTGCTTCTGTGTTAAGTTCAGGTTTGGATATACCTCCACTCCTGTCCCTTTCTGCTAGGTCCTTCCATACTCCTTACTAAATGAAGCCAGGACAGGGGGCTGCAAAAGGGACGCTTTGCCTTCTTCTGTCTTGGCATATAGCAATTCTCTCTCTTCCTTCCAGCCCCTTCTCTTCACCTCCTTTCCTCCTCCCACATTCCAGAACTTAATAGTTTGCTCTTGATGAGCTCCAGCTTTTGCTGGTGAAGTTTCACTCTCCCCGAGCTGGGCTAGCCTAACTTTACTGACGCAAGGCCCTTTCAGGCAGGCCTCCATTTTACCTTTATCCTTAGTTGCTTGGGTGTCTACAGCCAGAGCATGAGGACCTAGCAGCCTGTTACAGGCATCCTAAGCTACAACACTGGTCCACAACTCAATATGGCCTATTCTGATAAACAGCACATTTAAAGTTCTAAGTAGAGGTCCTGCTCAGCCCCCAAATCTGAGATTCTTTAGTAATAAATTTTGTGGATTGCATCTGGGACTTCGTACAGGAAGAACATATTCTCTGCCTTTGAGATATGGACTCAGTTGAGATGGATCTTTTAGGGTGAAGTCTTATTCATGTTCAGACAAGTTCTATAACTCAGCATGCCTGAGTCAGGGAAGATTTTTTTCTCATTAAACATACAGAGGATTTATTATTTCTGAAAACATCTGGGATGATTGGTAATTTTATGCTGCATGGCGGCACTGGGAATTTCTGTTACTTGCAGCTGTGGTGGATACCCGGCAACTTATGTGCATGCCTAGGTGAGCACAGCAATGCTATCTTTATGCACTGCAAATAATAACAGACAAAGTAAAGTTTACCTAGTTCTATCACTAGAAAAACTGCTTATATGAACAAGGGTTTAAGAAACTTCTTACTGTGCAGGAAATACTGTTCATAGATAAGATCCTCCTGAAAATATGGAGGATGTATTATTTTTATTAAAAACTTAACTGCCATAGATATGAATAAAGTGTGCTACCATGAATAAGTGGAAGTAACATTTCCACAGAGCTGTCAGGGCAAGAATAATATAATATTTCAGAAACATACACAAATGCTTTACCATCGTAGTCTGTAGTTTAAAAGGAGCATAAACCATTCAAGAAAATAAGCAAGCATAAAACATCCCAGGTGGAAACTATCTCCTACAAGCATTGGCTAGTGCTTGCCAATGATATTAACTTCTTTATCATTATCATCAGGATAATCTAATATATATTTTCCCACCCTTCTTTCCAGAGGTTCTGTGTAGCATATACTATTCTTACTCTTTTCATAGTAACTCAGCTGGACAGCAAGCAGAACTGGGCTAAGGAAGGATGAAAGTGGAGCCACATGCATTGCAGCTATCGATTTAAGTTTACATTATGGGCGGGGGAGGCATAGTGCTTTCCTTCCAGCCATACAGTAAATACATTGACTACAGTCTGAGTAAAACAGGGTGTAGAACAGCTCCTCATAAAAAGGCAATGTTCTCCTCCCCCTTCTTCTGCTAGCTCACCCTCATGATTGGCACGCTGCCTTCAAGCCAAGGACAGTATTTTACAGAGATTTCATGTTTCAGCCCTTCTGGACCTCAGCTTGGGGCTCCCAAATGCCTGCGCTGCTCTTCTGGTGTGAGGTTGCTGCTGAAAGAAGCAGAGACAAGGACCTGGTGGTCATGGATGGACTAATTCAGGATACAAAATTAATCTAGGATACATTTAGAGGACTAGGCCTTTTCAGATGTTGCACAGGTGGCAATGGAGCACTGAACACAGAGAAGACCTGTCTGGAGAGGCAAGATTGTTGCTTGTTTCTGCTGCTGAAATCAATGGAATGGAGCAAGCACATTTCCTTCATTTCTGGCTACGTCATGCTGATTATCATGAAGTACAGGGTTGCTGCTTAGTCCTATGTGCAGAACAGCATGACTGGGAATCATACTTGGCTTGGTTCAGAAATTGAACCACAGTGGAAAACTAGGTTTGAATGGCTATACTTAGCAAATGAGCATTTGTACCAAATTCTATCATCTCTGTATCATTTACCACACATTTGATCTTTGTGAATACTTGATTGGTTTAAAAACTGGGAAAACCTGTAAGGGGAGGAGCAGTGTAAGAACACAATAGAAATGTACATGCAGCAGCTGTCACAGCCATCCTAGTTTCACAGCAATTCCTGAAGGCCTCTAGCTCCTTCTGGAGTAACCCCAAGACTAGCATTTTTAAAGTTTGATAGGCAGGTTACTCACCCTGTCTGCTATTATCTGAGATAAAAGCAATATTTTAATGTTTCTTCAAAGGATTTGGATGTCCTCCTTATTCTTTGCAAGAAGCCAAGAAGGACAGTTGTGGTTATCTTGATTATTTATGATTTCCTACACTTTCATTACATCTGCATATACTAAAACAGCTTTTAAATCTGTTCCTGTAATTTATTTTCTGTAGTAATGTAATTCTCTGCATCTTTTCTATAGCTTTGTGCATTAAAAAATGCAGCCGTCAGAATAGACCAACTATAGGTTAATATTTCTGTGTTTGTATGTTCCTCAAAATTGTATACTCAATGGATACTTCTCACACAGTGCTATTTTTTAACCACCAGTATTGCTTAGTAAAAGGGATGCAGGTGGTGCAGTGGTTTAAACTGCTGTGCTGCTGGGCTGGTTGATCGAAGGGCCTCGGTTCAAATCTGCACAACGGGGTGAGTTCCCGTTGCTCCGTCCCAGCTCCTGCCAACCTTGCAGTTCGAAAGCATGCAGATGCAAGTAGATAAAAAGGTACCACTTCGGTGGGCAGGTAACAGCATTCTGTGCACCTTGGTGTTTAGTCCTGACCATGGAGACTGTCTGCGGACAAACGCTGGCTCCCTCGGCTAGGAAATGGAGATGAGCACCGCCCCCTAGAGTCAGGCATGACTGGACTTAAAGTCAAGGGGAAACCTTTACCTTTACCTTTATTGCTTAGTAGTTGTGTTAAACCATTAGGAAACAATTAATTGCTAATCAAATTCCTGTGCAAAGATAAACATAAGAGCGCTGCTAGTCCAGATCCAGGATTTATCTAGTCTAGCATTTTGTTTTCATGGTGACCAGTGAGCTGCCTGTGGAACAGAACATCAGAACAAGGGAGCAGTGGCACTTTCCCATTATGTTCTCAGCAACTGGACACCATCTAATTCTGCAACCTGCAGTCTCTGGTAAGCTTGCAGGAGGGATGTTGAACCTCAGGACCATCGGCCAGCTCCACCCCACTTGAAAGTCCTTTGGTTTCCCAGATGGCTAGTGCCTGCCCCCTAAGTTAAATGTTTCCCCTAAGGCTGTGTTACTGGCAGTGAGAGTTTAAACTCCAATGTCACTATTTGGGGTATTAGTGGCACTATTTCTTCACTATTTCTGAAGTTTTTGCACTACCCTTTTGCCTTCATTCATACCTGCTTGGTTACTTATGACATGCCTCATTGCCTGAAACCAAATCAAACAGTCACCAGTTTGAAATGTGGGTGGAGTCAAAAGACTGAAGAAAGTGGTAACATTTACATAAATGGCTTTTTTGGAGGAGAACATATAGCACAAAGATGGCAAAAATAAGGGACAGATCAAGTTCTGGAGTTTGGAATGGGCCTGGATTTTAATTGAGCTAATTTTCGTCCATCTGCATCGAGTCCAAATTAGGCTTGTTTTATTCAGTCACTTCTGACTGACTGAATTAGACTCAAGAAAGGTCACTAACTGGCTGATAATTCTCATTTTAGATAACTTTTCTTCTTATGACACTCTCATGACAAATATTTTTAATGGAAAACCTGCAACCCTTATAACAGTCTTCCTCAACTTAGCACCTTCCAGCTGTGTCATACTACAAATCCCTGGCTGGCTTTGGGTAATGGGAGTTGTAGTTTAACATTTCTGCAATGTATCGGGTTAGGAAAGCCTGCCCTAGAATTTCAGATAGTGAACATTTAATCTGCTGCTGGCAAAAGGATTTATTTCTACTCCTTTCGATTGCCAGTAGAGACAGAGCTTAAATATTATGGTGACTGCTGCTCTATAAATACTTTGATAGATAAATTACAAACTGCTGTACACTTGAGCTGCTCTAGCATATTTTCTCCACTGAAGGATAGGGGAAGTGAAAACATAAGCTGCAAGAAGAACAATAGAAGCTGTTTAAAACTGGAGGGCTTGTAATAAGAACAGCAATACATTAGTGGTTAAAAAAGAACCTCAAGGAAAACTTTCCCTTCTACACTCTAGAAGTGAATGACGCTATTTAGCAGTTGAGGGATTAGGACTGCTTTCAGCCAAAAGGGGCAGCTTCTTGTGCCCAGGCCAACACGTTCCAAGTGCCAACATTTAATTTCAACCTATTTCTCATGTCCCATTTGAAGTGCTTTTGAGTCTCATGAGTGTTTGTGTTTATGGGTGATGGACGGAAATGCATTGTAAGTGTACTTTTTACAAGGTATTAACACTGATTAATGGCTTGCAATGGACTGAATTTGTAGTCCTCCTGCCAATGTATTTTCCATACTTGGGAATGGTTCTTCTCCCATATTTTAACCTTACTCCCTGTAGAGAAGAGTCTTTTTGGTCACTATAACCTATGCAGAGTAACCTTTTTGCCAGATTCATATTCCTTTTCTGTAATTATGGGTGCAATGCCATTTCCTTCATGCCTTTTTCTTGGCTTTCTGGTGAAACTGACAAAGCCAGCTTTACTCATGACATGACTAAGTGTACCAGCACTGGGGTACTGAAGGTGCAAGGGAGGAGAGGAAGTTGCTGGTGATGTTAATAAGGCTCTTCTTCCATGTGTCCATTTTACCTGGCAGATTCACCTGGAGGAAATTATGGTGAGTCGAAAGAAAAGTCATGAAGGGGAATGGTCAGATGGCTACCGATTACATGATATTGGCAGTGTATGTGTGAGCTTTTCTACATAAGGCATTTCTTATGTGGTCCACATTCCTATTCATGGTCATTTGCAAGTTCTTTAGAGGATGTTGTGACCTTTTTGCTTCTTTTTATAAACAGTGTTTTCTATTAGTTTTTTCTTTTTAAAACAAGAAACTGATGTATTATTTCTGATGGCAAAAGAAAGCATGATTACAGTTTGTACATTTGTGCTATGCTGCTGTAGCATAGCACCACCTAGAGGTAGTGAAAAGGCAGATAATGAAAATCTTCTTATGTAGCACTTGGATCTGAAACTGAAAGCAGATGCAATGGGAAAGCCCTGAATGAGATCACAGGGCAATGTTAGGTAAATGGAAGAATGTCTTTTCTTGCACTAGCAAGAATGGAATGTGGTGACATTTGAAACAGAAAAGCATACCTTGTGATTGGCAGTACAAATAATGGGCATAATTATCCTGAGTGATTCGAAACTGTGTATGTGGTTTCAAGCTTGGGATGGTTTGGAATGGACAGAGGAGTACGCTCAGTGCACAGCTGGTGCTCACTGTGGTGTTGGTGGTATCCCTGTCTTGAGTTACCCTTCTGCTGCTTCCTACTCATCAGTGACTCAGACAGTAGGATATTTTGCAATTCCCATGAAAGTAGTTTGAGCAAACATCCCATGCAGTCAAAGGTATTTGATATCAGGCTAGAGCTTGGGCAGGCAACTGGGTAACCCGCAGATACCTAGGACTACAGTTCCCATAATCTCTCAGTATTAGCCATATTGCCCGGGACATATGCAAGTGGTAATCTAAAACACCTAGAGGTCACTAGGTTGTCTATTGTGGGTGAGAGATTATTTGCATCTACCAAGGGGAAACTCTCTCTCATATCTGTCTTCAACCCATGTTCATACCAGCACAGGTCATGCTGTTCAGATATAACAGCAATGTAACATTGCAAAATTCTCACATTGCAGACTATTACTAGCACTGCTCTTCTGCATTTAACAGAGGACAGACAAATGGAAAGTAAACAAGTGAAATGGTCTCATTACTTGGGGTCTATCCCAAGACCTTCCAGATCAGGCATGAGTGTTGGTGTCACTGGAACATGCTAAACCAATCCTTCATTGATGGAACTCTGTTTTTGAATGACATTTAAGGTGTTCTGTACCTACGAAATGCCCTAGGTCCAGGGAAGGCTGGTAATTTCTATGTCACTGGGGTTCCTTATCCATTGCAGCATTTATTCGGAGCTTTACAGGAGTTATCCATACCACATTCCATGCCCAAAATAGGTTCCTTGCAATGAAGCACCAGAGGTAGGTCCTACAAAGCTCAGAATAAAAGCTATAATGGATAAGGAGCCCCACTGCCATAGGCATCACCAGCCCCACCTGTTTAGGTCATATATATACATATATTAGAAATCACCTCTTGAATCCTCTTTCTTCTCATGTAACTTTGTGATCAGCCAAGAATCTTAATGTGAGATATGGATAACTTTCAGATTGAATATATGGTTGTGTTCTTGGCAGCTATCCCAAGATAAAGAATTATCTTTTTCTGAAGCTTTCTAGTAGCTCAAGTCTGAATATTTCATTTGGACTGTGCTGCTGAGACTTTATTTTGACCATCTCTCCATTGTCGTGGATAAGACAGCTTGGAATACCCTTTAATTTTATTTAAGCGTTCACATCTTAGAACATAAAAACAGAGTGAGTCAGAAGGGTTCTCCTGGGCCATCTAGTCTGACCCCCAGCTCCAGCCGGCTCCACTCATGACATCTTAATCTGTTAGGTTTTCTAACTATCACTGGCAAGCAAAACCCGAAGATGGAACTGATGAAATGGGAGTCTTAGCCGATGGGGACCTCTTGGGAACCTGTTGTATATTTGGTAGTAAGTAGGCTCACCAGAGGTAAACATTAAACATAAAATTTAGTTAAAAGACTGTTGCTTGCACTTGGATCTGTTAGAATCCACATTGATAGGCTTTTTAACAAAGCCAAAGGGTATATTTACCTACAAATAATCCATGTGTGACTTGCATGAAGGATAGATGTTGGTATGCTCTTGCTTCATTGTTAGCTAGTTAGCTTAAAGAGAAGGAGGGAGAAAAAGCACACACTACTTCTCACAAAGCAGGAGAGTGAACAAAGGGTCATGTGACCCCTGGTTTTGTCAGGTGAGGTGGGATGAGCAAAGGATGGGAGGCCATAATACAAGCAGAGAAGTCAGTTTCATGTTGTCTGTGGCATTAACCTTTTCCCTCCTACCCAGGATAGTAAACAGAACCATGCAATGTCAATGCAGGAATGTTAAATGTTGCATACACTTAATACATATCTGAGATGAGCTGAAGAAAGTATAAGAGGTAGAATTAAATGTATTTCTAGTCCAATGTTGTGTGCAACACATCTCAACTGTTGGCAAGACAACATCACCCTGGTGTTTTGCTTTTCCATTTAGAAGCAGAGCAACAAGGATTCATTCATTTGAGAAACATTAGCAGAGATGCTGGTTTTCTCTACACAAACAAGCATTTTTCCCTCAAGCTTCCCAGCATGTGAAATGTTATCTCTTTCTTTGGAACTTTCTAGGCCTTTTCAATATCTCGCTTGAGTCATTCTTCTAACGCAAGAGTCACTGTGTTTTCAATTCACTCCTCCTCCTCTTACAGAATCCCAGTAGGAGATTTGGCCTATTTATCACATTCCGCTTAGTAGTGCACATTTGAGGTTTTGTTTGCTATTGAAAATTGGTTTGTAAATAAGGTCTCTAGAATCTGATATCTGTGCACAGCTTCATTTTCCCAGCTTATCTATCATAGCCACTGCAATAAAGATTCTTTCCAGCCCAAGGTGGCGTACTTGTTTACAACTACTTTACTAATGAGCTTTGCATGCCCCTCTAGAATGGATCAATAAATTGCAAGAATAAAAAAATCAGTCCTTGGCCATGCTGGACAGGGATGATGAGAGCTGTAATCCAACACATCTGAAAGGCTCCAAGTTCAGAAAGGCAGATGTAAATACTTGACCTTGCACTGGGACCTGAAGGGAGGTAAGTCATCACAAGACTAATTGCTAAGAGATGGTGAATGTAGCTTCCTTTGCTCCTCCACATATAGAAGTGGCCAAGTGCTTTGCAGGCATTAAGTGAATGATGTCGTCACAAAGGTACAGAACACAAGCTGGAACCAGAAGGGCAAGGCACAGAATGGACTGGGAATAGGGTAGGCAGGTGAGGAATGGCCAAGAAAACAGAGGGCAAGACTAGAGAGGCCAGTCTGTTACGCTAACACCAACAGACTGGCTGAAGAGTGTAACCAGATGAATCCATAATAGGTATCTCCCACTTTAAAAAGTGTGAAGGAGTAATGGAGACACTCAAATTTGATCTATATTGTACTGCCAGCGGTGAGGATTTGATTCTTCCTGTTCAGCCAATCTCCTTTGCTGTTTTCCTGCTCTAAATGTCCTATCCAAAGCTGCTATTTGTTCTTCCAGCTGGGAATGCATGCAGCCATGCTAGGGCATGTGAGGCAACAGTTTTCATTACTAACCTGATATCTCATAGTACCATGACCCAGATCAAGTTTGGGTCCTGCATCCCACTCTCACTTTGCTTTATTTAAAAAGAAGGAAATCATGGTCATGGATCTCCTGAATCATGTCTCCTGAATTTTACTCTGGTTCTAAGGAGGGGTTAGATCTAAATGTCCTTGCAATCTGGTAGCCATGGATCAAAACCAAGGACACTTGGTAGCTTTGTGCCAAACTACTTATGAAGGCTGCAAGTCAACATAGAGCTTCTCCACATGAGGTGTTTGATGGGTGTTCATCATCCCTGCTTGCAGTTGTTTACAGGATCTTTAAATGATTTTATGACCCTCCAGTTTTTAAAGGACACATTTGCTGAGGTTTTTTTCTTTAATAATACCATGGAAAATATGGTGTTATTTGTGAAAGAAAATGTTGTTTCCACTTGTGTATTTGCACTATTTTACTAGACCACAGTACCACCTACAAGTTAAGAACAGAAAAGCAAAAAGGAGACAGTCTTCCTGGCTAAACTCTCCCGAACCACCTCCTTTCCTCACCCAAAATGTTACCTCCACTTGTTTTATTTTCAGCAGGGTTTACATCCGGTTTTCTAACATTCACCAAGGGGAGAAAAACAAAAAAGAAAACCTGCTGGGGAAAAGCTGTTTCAGAGAGCAGAAGAATACACAACAAAGGGTTGCAAATTGCCCAGCTGCTCAACCTGCTACTTTAAATCACCCACCATATTTCCTTGCTTTACAGGAATATGGCAGTGACCCAGTTCAGTACACGGGTCTGCCTTTGTCATTTCTCACTTGTTCCTTATTCCTAAGTGGGTCAGGAGATGTGTGTATAAAAGCGTACTCTTATCAAGTGTCCATGCCCCTCTGTTTGAGAACCAGTTCTTTCAAGGCCACACAAGCTGTTTTAGAATAACATAGGTGGAAATGATTATTGTTCATATCCCAAATGAGCAATGTCTTTTTTTGGCATGACCTAACCAAAGTCTCTGAACACTCAATAATGAATATCAGTGAATGTGAAGTTTTAATATTATCTCTGCTTCATTTTTTCTTTTCTTTTATCTGAGGCATTTTTTTCTTTTTTCCTCGGTCTTGATTCAATCTCCATATTTCATTCTGTGTAAGGAAGCCTTGGATTTTAATTGCCCTGAACACTCCAAGTTATGCTGCCAGAACGAATTATTCAGATATGCTACTTATATCTCACTTGATTAAACTACCAAAAATTCCTTCCTGACAGTTTTCTGTTTTCATTTTATGCATCAGAATTCTTGACCATGGCCAGTTTTGGTTCCTCTTGTGCAGTTCTCATCTAGCCTTGGCAAGAAGGATAATAAAGGGAAGTTATACTGTCTAGAATGCTAGCATCAAATGTATTTGCCTTAAAACACAGGAAACTCTTGCGTGTCTACTGAGCTGAAGGCACTGTGACATCACTTCCCTTCTTCCCTTCAAATCCTTTCCCAAAACTCATATTCTGCATAAAGTGCATGGAATGGTCCACTAGTCCCATTGCTTATTGTAGCCTTCCCCAACCTTGTGTCCTCCAGATGTTTTTGACTACAATTCCCAGCAATTTGTAGCCATCTATGTAGTCCAACCCATTTGGAAGGCACCAGGTTAGGAAAGACTGCCTTGCGATAATGGAAATAATTGCCTTGATTTTTTCTTCTTTTTTTCATCTTTCCTCTAAGGTGTCTCTAGTATTTTAAGTGTGGTTTTGAAGCTATGTTGGTTTAGCATGTTGCTGAAACCCAGTGTACACCCATGGCTTGTAGTAGGGTTTCATAGCCACTTCGGGGCTTGCTGTCATCTAAACCTGGATAATACAGCAAGCATAGATTAAGTCCTGGAGTTTATAGAGCTGCTTGGCAAGAATGGCAGGAAGTCTTGCTGTGCCCAAGTGGTACTTTGGATAGCTTCCCTGGTCCCTGCTCTGTGCTACCACCATGAATCCTCTTTGGGTCTTGAGAAGGAGGTATGCCACAGAGACTAGTATCACCAGCATCCATCACTTCTCATGAAGACTCTATACAGGCAGGAACCAGTGGGGGACTTCTGTAAGATGCCACTGCCACTAGCCTCATCACTGCCTGCTGTTTTGGGCTGGCAGGGAAGAGAAGGGAGCTTCCACCAGCCAGCTGAAACTAATTCCTTTTTCCTGCCACTGCTAGCTATCTCCCTACCTGCCATTTAGAGCTGGCAAGATGGATGGATGATTGGTTAGATGGATGGATAGACAGATAGATGATAGACAGAGCCTTTAGTAAGGTGGTTGAAGCAAAATGTGTTTTTCCACTGCCTGCTGCTGGCAGCTGTATCCCTGTCTGCCATTTCAGAATAGGTGGTAGATTGGAAGAGGTGGGAATATAAGTTAACCAGTGCAGAAGAGGAGCTAATTTCAGCTTCCCTGCCATGTCTGCCTGCCGTTTTGGCTGCAGGGAACAAGCTGTATTCTCCCCATCTCCCTGGGATAGGTCCAGGAAAACATTGTTCTGCATGGATCCTACTCAGAGTGTGTATGAGATGGACTTTGGGAAGAGGAAGTTATTAAGGTTCAGGAGGAAGTTTCCTAGTTTCTAGAATAGCGTACTGCAACCTTTATCTTGTTATGAAGACACTGGAGATAAATGCTTTGAATCTGCCTTCTGCAACTTTATTCCTTAAATAAGAGCTGCTTTTGCCCTGAGAATCAAAGCTGTTTGCTTTAATGAAACAGATTTGTTCCTCCCTTGCATCCCAGGAAGAGGGGTTAGCACCTGTTTATACAGACAACCTCTGAAAAATAGGGAGAGAGAAATTTATAACATTCATGGGAAGAGATATTCTCTTTTGTTCTTAGCTTGGGGAGAGAAATTGACAAGTTTGCAACTTTGCAGGCAACTTTTAAGTTTGTGGAAAATCCTCTGTTTTATTAAGGAAAGTGAAGATAAGGAAAGTGCAGATAAGGAAAATGTAAGTTTTATTTTGCTTGTTTATTATTATTATTGCATTGCATTTATATCCCATCTCTTTTCAAGGAACCCAAGGCAGCTTACATATTCCTCATTTTATCCTTACAATAACAACCCTGTGAGACTGGTTGGGTTGTGTCCCCTCTAACAGGAATCCTACTGGTCACTGAAATGGTTCCGATCTCAAAAATTTTTGTAATAATTCCAGATACACTTCAGTGCTCCTGGAATTTAAGACATACTACACTGTAGTAAACCTTTGATTTGTAAGACAATCTCAGAAATAGAGTCCTCAGAGACAGGAATCTGCTTGCTTTACATAAGGGCTGTTCTAAGAGTCAGAACAGAATTCTTCTATCCATAGATTAATCCAAGGAATTTATATATTTGGTTCTAAAATGTAATGCTCAATTGTGTTGTCATGGTATAAAAATTGTGAAATGTGAACTGATACATTTTTCTACACAAGTGTTTATCCATATGAGACGAGGTCATATGCTACCTTACTGTTCTTCCATTTCTCTTCAGAATGGAAGGAGGTTTGCTCTCTGAAATCTAAATTAGATCTGTGGAGTGGAAAAATGGCACACACAACACAGATGGTGCCTTTTCTCCCCCTCTCCCAGCATGTTCATTAAGAAGTATGATACAGCCATCAAATATTTTAGTCGTTATTATCGAACATGACCTGCTTTTAGTAAGGAAAGCAATAAGCACTGAATACTTAAAGTGTGCCATAATTTAGTTTCCCAGTGCTGTACTAGTGATTCTGGGTACTAATCAAGTACTTGCCAAAAAGATTTGAACAATATGTACATCAGAATTTGTATGTTGGTGGGAATGCAAATGATAGTAAGTCAGCTATCACCATGCTGCAAAATAGACCTATTTGGTGAATTTGTACCTTTGATCCAATGATGTGGACCAGCTACAGCAACCATGGTGGGCATTTGGGACTCTAGTGAGAATGGAGCGTGCTGTACAGTGACATTTTGTATATTCATTGCAGACATGGGGAATATTTGCCCCTTCGGGATCTTTTCTTTCTTTTTAATTTTTTAAAATGTTTTTACAACTAAGAAAAACAATACAATTAACATAATAAGAACAATTATGACTAAATATCACTGATCAAAGAACACATCCACGTCAGTGCTACCTCCACCAGGACCAACAACTCTAATTACTTAATGTAAGATAATTTATTAATTCAGGTTGCCCCATTTCTCTTCCAGAACTGCATTGACTCTTGTGTTGGGATCTTTTGTACAATAAAATAATATAATAAAATAAAATAAAATATGACACAACCATGTGTAAAGAATCATGGGTTCTTCAGATAACATGATCTTCCAATTTTCCTTTGATTTTAAGAGCCCTTTCCCTTTTTGTTTTTATATTTATTTATTTAGGAGACTTCTATGCCGCCCCATTCACCGAAGCCTTTATAGAAGGTGGAAAGTAGGGTATAATTTCTGAAAGTGAAAGTATGATTTGTGTATTATGCTATTGCATATCACACTTCCTCCTAGAGGTGATGTGATGGAAAAGACAGGAAGGGAAACTTTCTTTACGGTTTTGATGTCAATTCTGACCAAACCAAATGTAGATACAGTCTTGAGTAGAAAAGCTCCGTATGTTGGTGAATGGCAACTTTTATCAGCTGTGCTGCAGGAGGATGAGAATTTCAGTTCAACAACAGCTGGAGGGCCAAATGTTCCCCATTCTTGTCCTATAGGCACAGCAGTAATTCCAGGCATTAAAAGGCATTTTATTTATTTATTTATTTATTTATTTAAAACATTGCTATGCCGCCCCATTCGCCGAAGCCTCGGGGTGGCTCACAACATAAATTAAAATATAATACATTAAAAATATAAAACAAATTAACAATATATAATACGTTGCCCTGGCCAAAGTATGGATGCAAAGTATGGATTGGAAAGTATGGATTGGATTCAGATGTATTCTGGATCAACTGCAATGGTGTAGGAGGACGTCCCTTTCCTGTCTACAATGGCCCTTCCAGGTTGCTGAAAATGCTACAGGGAAAGTCAGAATGTCCTACTGAATTACTACTGGGATGTTGAGGAATGTTGCTTCAGAATTCATGAGAAAATGTGCACCTTAAAATTAACATAGCTCAAACTAAAATTAATTCCCCACAGAATGTTTGCAGGAGAGGAATGTGCTTGTAATATTATGTATTTGCTCTATCACTTTCATGACAAGTCCCCTCCCCCCCTTATTTCCTGCTTGCAGAAGAACAAACTTTTTTTGCATGATCAAATCCAGCATGCTGTAGTTTACTATATTACCAGAGGGCATGACAGAATCAACTGCACACCCTATTGGGTTATATCCAATCTTCTTTCTCTTCCAGCAGGAGGCAATTGGATTCCCTTTGCGCTCTGCAGGAAAAGGTCACCCTGTTAGGATTGCCCTGCTACAGCAGCACCCTCATCAGAGTGGCGCAACTGTGGCTGGCATCTTTTTGGCACCAGGCTGAAATTTGTCTCTGTGCTTTATGTTGCAGTTCTCTACATAATTAGGCAGAAACAAGGCCAACAACTCCTGGCATTTCCCAACCCCGAGGACTGAGAAATACTGGGCATTGGAGGTTGTTTTATTCTGTCTAAACATTATTTTGTTCTTTTATATTTTTCTACCTTCTAAATAGTTTTAGGATCATATTCTTTATTATTATCTTATTAGTAGTTGTAATATTACTGTATCTTATGATTATATTTCCATTTCTGGTGCTCATTCTGTATGCTGATGGTAACTTTTGTTGAAGTGTGGTTTAAAAATCTTTCAGTAATAAAATCTCATTGCCCCCACCCAATTCATTCCCCCAATATTCAAGAAGTGTGGCACCCTCTCCCACAAGTCACTGCCCAGTTTCACCCTGAACTTTGCCCATTGCACAAGCAGAGTTGAAGGAAAAATCTTAATGTCTTAGGCTGAATGTGCTTAAAATTATCTCCACAATTGGGATAAATGGAGTTGTCAGGGATGGAGAAGCTAGGGATGGAGGCAGAGCACATGGTCCTCTTCTGTCTCCACATGCAGAACAATGGGCATCTTTCTGTACTGGCAGATGAGGATTGGAGGCACAGAAGCCCCTCAATTCTGACAGTATCTCCCCATGCCCCGTGCCTCAAACATTGTGCTCATGGGGTGGCAGCAGCGATCCAGCTATAGAAATCCGCTTCTCCATGCTTGTCACGTATATCACTAGAATTTGGATAATAACACTATTGGCCTCAGTTTTGATACAACTGGAGTACTGCCCTTTCAGATTTATTACAAGGATAGAACGCGTTCCAGCACTGCTTGTCTAATAATGGAGCTGCCTTCTCCCTGATATTCCCTGGGTCTGGCAATGTCATGTCTTCATTAAAATCCCAAACAAATTCTTGGTTTAGTATTGCTTTTTAACACAGCACACACACCACTCCTAAAGCAAAACTTTGTGACACTTGGCTATTGACCTCGATCTATCAGAGGTGTGCATTTGTGATTACGGAGCAGTTTTATGCATTTTGTGTCCTGGTCCCCCACTCTGCCACCAATTTTTTATGTCGCACACTTAAGTTAACTTTGTAGGGTTATGTAAAATTATTTACAGAATGAATGCTGAGCCTTCAATCATGTTTCTATACAGAAATGTAAAACAAGCAAGTGTGTGTGTGCAAAGCGGCCTGCAAAGTGGCCTCAGATAATGCTGTATAAATCTGCTGGTTGATGAATATCCTACCAGGCCTGGCACAAGCTCATGGCATACTGGGGCACTTGCCAGGGTCCATCTGCCCTGGCAGAGCACACTGGGACTGCCTCCTTGCTTGCCTGCCTCAGTGCCTGCTGCCATGGCAACCCCGGCCTTGTTGCTCTGCAGTCACCAGCAGCCTCTGCCCTCCACCACACACTCCCGAGGGCCAGGAGGAGAAAGAGGCTGGTGGCTGCCCTGCCCCTGCCTTTCCGCACTGGCCATGCAGCATTTTTTGGCCGGGAGCTGAATGGCAGCTCTCCTGCTGGACCATTATAATACCATCACCAGGAGAATTCATTCACTTATCAACACTTTTGCAAAGGAGAAACTGGGATGTGAGTGGCAGTGGGCAAATGAGGGGAGGGTTGCCATGGTCGTTGTGTCCAGGGCTTCCAAAATCTGCATCTGGATCTCTGTGTGTGTTCTGATCAATTTGAATAAGAAAATATAGTAATTCTAGCTAACACACAGCTAGCTAACAGCAGCCAAAGACTGGAGACTTTTAACCAAAGAGTAGCTTGCATATTTACAGAAAAGTTCCTGAGAAGTTGACACAATGGTCAGATTTCCTTTAGGATAGTAGGCAGTGGTGAAATACCTGCAGATGTACAAAATATAAGGATCTCCCTCTGGCCCTCCCTCCCTCTGTTTCACAGTTTAAGCAGTTGCATGCATTCCAGCTCTCCATGCACAGGGCCAAAAGCTAAGTACATTTTAGGTACATGTTGAATGCACTTCTGTGTAAACTGTTGTATGTATGAAAGAGGTTCCCTATAGAACTTGATGGAGCTCTTTAATTCCTGCCTCCATCTTACAGGCAGTTAGGCAAAAGTTTTGCTATAATATGGTTGCTAAAAGCCTGGAACTGTAAAAACAACTTTAGACTTAATGTGGTTTAAGTCTACTTAATAAATGCAAGTGTTGCTCTCTACACTTCTTAGAAATGCTAAAATGCCTGTCCTGAAAGGTTTCCCTTTGGGGTTACACCTTAGACATGCTAATTGTTCACATGTCCTGAATGTTCTCTCTCTCTCTCTCTCTCTCTCTCTCTCTCTCTCTCTCTCTCTCTCCCCGTTCTCTTGTCTTAATCCCTATTGTTTTACTCTTATGTGCTTCTAGCATACAGTATGGGTTCCCTCACCCTCCCTCCAAACTGTGTATGTAACTGATTATAGAAGCATCTTGTATGGACTCCATCTTGGTAGTCCCTTTGGGGGCTACATGCTGCATGTATTTTTCTGTATGTCAGAATACACTGCAAATGTTCTTTTGATTATGCACCCCCAGTGGACTCTCTCTGTTTTTTATTCCTCATCAATCTGGTTCCCCCCCCCCCCCCCCGCTCCCAGCGGGCATCTTGTTAAAGTTACTGCATCTTCCATAGCCATTATCCTGCACACCCTGGATAGAGGAGTCCATTTCATTCTTTGTGTATAGCTAGTCATGCTGAACTGAACTCAGGGTACTTTAGACTGGGCACACAGGTCAGACCTGGAGAAAAGTAATAGATGGAAAAAACAACAGCACACATCAGATTTCCCATAGAAACATAAATCGTTCTGAACTTGATTATAAACAAGTTAAGGTTAAAAAGAACTAGCCTTTAACATATTTCTAACAGCACAACTAATTTATGCAAACAGTTGAAATCACAAAAGTCTCCTGCTACTGAGGAGCAGAGGACTTCAACAAATTATATTCAGACCAAAAATGAAATAATTTAGGGTTTTTATTCATTTGTGGTCTGCATTTTGAATTCATAGTTTAACTTTACTGGCATGTTCTTAGTTCTGTCCCCAGTTCCCTTCTTTGGGTAGGTGAAATTTGTGCTTAGAAATTTTAGAACATAAAATCTTACAGAATAGGACAAGTATGCATACTTTGCTGATCATCCTGTGTATAAATAAAAATATAGGTGTAGGAAGTGTAATTTTCAACACTTTTGAGGGGTTGTCACATATGTTGATTTGCCATGAGGCCTGGGGGAGCTACAGGATAGAAATACAAATAACTATTCATTTTTAAAATTTGCATTCCATCTAACATAGAAAAAACAAAACAAAAGCATAACACCATTTCAAAACCTCTAAAAGTATTTAGTGTCAGAATCATATAATTAACAATAACTGTCCATGCAACACACCACCAGAAATGGTGTCAGCCCAAAGGATCCATGGTCTATCAGAGAAGCCAGTTTGTTTTGCTTGCCCCTGAGGGAATGCAGCATAAGGACAAAGGGAGCCTTGCTGTGAAACTGAATTATTTATTCTTTCATTGAAGAAACATTAAATCACTCTTCATCAAGATATAAGGGAAGACTATAAAACCAGTCCCCTAAATGCTCCTATAAGCATAAGATAAATAAAACTAAATTGGAAAACAATCATAAAATAATAA
Source organism: Varanus komodoensis (assembly GCF_004798865.1). Lineage (NCBI taxonomy): Eukaryota > Metazoa > Chordata > Lepidosauria > Squamata > Varanidae > Varanus > Varanus komodoensis. Next base: position 11,477,082 of record NW_025335349.1, on the reverse strand, counting down.
CTTGGTTTGCATGACATGTCAACCCATTGTGGGTCGGTATCTGGAGTTTTCATAGCCATCGATGTTGAAGGAATATCCTCTATTCAATTCGCAGACCATTCCTGATGTCACTGGCTATTCTGAAACATACAGTCACTTTCCATCCTCTCCTGTTGCAGAAGTGCCTTTGTTGCAGCTGCATTTCATATCCTCCAAGTTCCGTTGTCTGGGCTTTCAAAAGGATAAGAGACAAAAGTTTCCACAACCAGTGTGGAATAAATCACATTCTTTTGGGGGAGAGTTTCAAAGTAACAATGACATTCCAGCAAATATCTATATAGAATTGTCATTCATTTCTAATCTTGTGTCAGGCTGACTTTTGTTGTCAGGATGCCCTCAATGGGGTTTTATTTTTTTGGTTGCCCTTTTTAAAGTTCTGAATATATACCATCATTTTTGTGTGTGCGTGCCTTTTCTTTCCAATAGAAATAGAAATAATAGAACAGTTATTTTATTCAGATAATTTAAATAAATGCCTTTTCAATGAATGGAATAATAGGAACAAAATGCCTTCTGGTACTATTATCACTTTTGACACATTAATTCTCTGAGTTTGCATTATGACAAGCAGGCACAGCTGTTTCAAGAAACAAAATTCTCCCAACAAAACTTTGGCATGGCTGGAGCAGTCATGCTCCAGATGGTTGTGATCAAAAGGGCCCAAACAACATATTACTTGGGTGGAAGTTCTGCAATTTGCTCTCCTGTGAAATGCAACTCTGGGGAGCTGTTATTTTCTCAGAGCAGCAGTGGGGAAGTGTGCTGTTTTCCAAATCCGAATCCCTCCCAAAGCTGCTGCTGTGTATGTGTGTGCATGCGTGCAAGTGAGCATGTGCGTGCATGGAAGCACAAGTATATGTTTTTCCATATGGACCCCATAGCAGATTGGCAGAGTGTGTACAATAAGGGAAGTAGCATGGTGGAAGGATCAAATGCCTCCCCTTATTACTTCTGCTCTGGAAAAAGAACAGCAGTCCTCAGGATCCAATGACACATTATGTTACATGTGTTGCATGCAGCTGAGGACAATCTCTCTGCTCCTCCTCCTCCTCCTCCTCCTCCTCCTCCTCCTCCTCCTCCTCAGTCTGGAGTAAATGTGCACAGCCATGATTTCAGAATGGGAACCACACACTGGGAGGGAAGTCTTGAATCTTATCTTCCTGCCCCAAATCTCTTCCCCCATCCCTGGCACCTTGTGTAGAGGTTAAAAAAGATCAAAACAAACTGAATCTCCACTGATGTCAATCAGTGGTTGCACTTCAGGCAAAAACAATTAAGGAGAGCAATTCTGGAACATGCAGATGATGTGTAATTTGGCTCCTGGACTGGAAACAAGAATTGCTCATCTGGGGTTATTGGAGTTAAGTGTGCTCTTCATTGCCTTACAATATGTACAATCCTGCTAACAAACTTGTTATTTCAAATAATGTATTGGTCTTACTATGTATATATTCTTTTCTGAATCCAAACAGGTGTAGAGAGAATATATACCATACTGTTGGCAAACATATGTTTATTTATTTACTTAGTCAATTTGCATCCTACCTTTTTATGTTATGTTATTTATTTATTTAGAGTTTTTGTATGCCGTCCCATTCGCATGAGCCTCAGACGGCTTCCAACACAAGAGCCCAAAATGGCTTATATCGCTCTCTTCTTTCTGCTCTCCATCTTATCCTGCAACAACAACCCTGTGAGGTAAGTTGGGCTCAGAGACTCTGACAGGCCCAAAGTCACACAGTTGTCTTGAAAACACTGGGGAAAGTAATCAGGGATCTGGCTTGAAGTTTCCATTTACACATTGCAGGCAGTCTGTTGAACTCGAAACAGTGTCTTGAGTCAGTTTTGGGATGCTGAAACTTAATCCAGACGTGATGACTTGGAACTAACTGCTCTTGATGAAGGTTTACAGCTGTGTGAGGGTGTGAGGGTGTGAGATGTGTAAAGTCTGTATCTTTTAAAATATGAGTGAAGGATTCTTCTTTCTTAAGAAGTGTAGAATCTGTATCTTTTAGAATGAATAAAGGCCTGTTCTCATTGTCTCATCCTCCCCACAAGATTTAAGAAACATTTTGGTGTCAAGTAAGAATTTTCAAGGCCACTTTGGCCTGTTGACCTCTTAGAAGGTACTGCACATACGTAATAAGTTTATGAATAGTAAATGACACACCTCTCATAGATAATAGGCTCATTAGCATGAACATGGGATGTATGAGCGGGAGGGGGGAACATATTAAGGAGTAGTATGATATAGGCGGATGGGGAAGATTGTGACTTCTTAGTAACCAGCCAATGGCGAAGTGGGGATAGTGTTGAGCATGGGGAAAGAAATGTATAAAATCTCTTGTAAACAGTAAAAGATTGCTCTTTGTTTCTCAGGCTACTGAGGCTTTGAGCTAGCCTTTGCAAACGCTTTTTGTATGGAATAAACTGCTTGTACCCACTCGAATCCTGTCTCAAGGAGTTTTACATCTCACAATTGGCACCCAACGTGGGGCTCATAGCATCTTTCGGAGGAGGCGAGGAGGAACAATCCGGAGGCACCCTGCCGAGTTCGACGGCCGGTGGTGAGTCTGTCATCGGCTCCTCCGTCGACTTCCTGAGCCGAACAAAATAGGGACAAGGATCCGGGTGACTACAAGTCAGAAACAGCAGTTAGGACCTCGGTTTGAAGAGTTTTCGACCAGGTAACTCTGTGCACAGGCCCAGGTGAGTTAATCGACACGCTGTGTGATTGGGTCGGTATTAGTCTCACTGGGTGGTCAAGAGGACAGTCCGTCCAGGTGCGGTAAAAGGCCACGGAGAGTCATAATAGGCCCACTGGTGCGGCGTCCTAAGTGTGAGTTAACGACACGCTGTGTGATCGGGTCGGGAGTAGTCTCACCAGGTAAACTGGAACTGCTGAGTGATCAGTTCCTAAGCCTAGGAAAATAAAACCGCTGGTAAAAATATGTAATAATCGTGTTGTAATAAGTGTGTGAGTGTGAAGTCCCGGAGTGTGAAAGAGAAGTCCAAACGGACGCATGAGTGTGGAGGACCTAGTACGCGGTTCTGTGTCCCTGCGAGGGGAGCGGCCGGAATGGTACCAAGCAAACGGAGAGTGATTGCGGGACATAACTAATAGAAGACAGAGTAAGGAAGGATGGGTTCTAAAAATACAAAGCCCACTAAAGAGATTAAATCCCAACAAGAAATACCAGAACACTCCCCATTAGGATTTTTATTAAAAGAGTGGGATAAACCCTATCTGATTAATTGGACATTTTTTTTAAACAAGACTCAAATGATTAAGTACTGCAGAAAGGTCTGGCCAACCTATATCCTGCAGGAACCAGATTTTAAATGGAACAAGGATGGAAATCCCACCTTACAAAAAAACCTTAGTCATGGCTTACAGGGGGAGGTTTTGCTGATTGGTCTTAAAGCATGAGGACAGCAAAATCATATTATGGCCCCTTTTGGGCAGGTACTTTGGCAATGGGAGGATTTGGGTTTGTGGAGTCCCCTCTGACTGCAGCAGAGGTGACACCTTTTAGGCAGGAACTACAAGCTATTTTTCTTTGTTTGTTTGTTTGTCTGTCTGCTTGCTTGCTTGTTTGCTTGTATTTTGTTTTCTGGTGAAGAATTGAGTTTGATCCAACAGGCAGCTAGAAATGTTTGGAATAGAGAAAATCTCAACAGAGCAGGAGATGTTCTGCTGTTTTCTAGATGTGCTGTTTTCTAGAAGGGAGAGTTGTGAATTATTAGAGTATATGATCTAGGGAATCAAAGAAGCAGTACCTCAGTCTCTTAATGTACGTAAGACTTTGTCTTTGGAATAAAAGAAAGATGATACTACATCTGAGTGGCTGGAGAGACTGAAGCAACAGATGAAAAAAAAAATTGGGCAACTGGATTCAGGAATCCAACCCATCAGATAGATATTGCTGAAGTGTCAGTTTGCAGGGAAGGCAAGGGAGGATATTAGGCAGAACAGAAGTTGCAGGTATTAGATGGAAGAGAGGCAAGGACGTTGGAAGATTTGTTGAGAAAGGCACAGAAAGTGTATGCGAGGAGAGAGGATGAGGAAAAATGGACTCAAAGGATGGAATGTAGTGGCAATAGAGGAAATGGGAGTAAGTCAGGTAGAGGATGAAGTCGAGGAAGAGGATTTCAGCCCACACCTAAGGTGTGGCGAATGAATGAAGGATTAAGTGCAGGATGCTATCAATGTGGAACAGTTGGGTACTTTAAACGAGAATGCCCTGAGCTGAGGGGAGAGGAGAGGTTAATTTCTCTCATGAAGATAGACAAAGATTAGGAAGGTCAGGGGTCTCCTCATAGGAGGACCCACTGGGAACCTTTGATAAATTTGAAAGTGGAACTATTTGGGAAAGACATGGTATTTATGTAGGCTCTGGAGCTACCTGCTCCACAGTGAATATGATTCCAAATGGAATGCAATTGGGAAAAGGGGGAATTGATAACTCAAGGAGTGGGAGGTAATCTGGTAAAAGTGAAAATATTCGAACCTGCTCAGGTAAAACATGAGCATGGTGAAACCGTTGTGTGATTTTGTACTGTGGGGGCAAATTCGTAACTTGGCAAGGAGAGATCTCCTAGCCAGACTGGGATTTTTGGTAAAAGGCATTGGATGGTAGGTAGAGATGAAGCTAAGGTGGAGGACCAATACTGATTTATGTCTAAAACCACAGGCAGTGGGTGCTTGTGAGGCCTGGAAGGAAAACTGAACACTTTGTGGAAAGAAAAAGTGGGAGCATGATGCCTCTCCCTGCAAGAATTTATTGCATTGGAATCGAAAGTGAGCAGGCCATAACTTAACAGCGAGAAGATGCCACTGTGACAGGTTCTGCCTGGGTTTGTGTTTATGTTTGTGTGTGTGTTTAACAACCATTGGCCACCTCTGAGTTGTAAAATTAAAAGAATCAGAATCCTAGTTTTTCCAGAGGATTCTGAAAAGGTGATAAGTTTGTTTCAAAGCACTAATTGGACTAATGCCAGAAGGGCAGAATGTATTTGAATAAAACAAAACTCCAGGAACTAGGCTTCAGGTTAAATGTTAGATAATTTCTGAAGGTCAGGAACTCCCAGAAAATGGGATGGGTTTCATGGGAGGTAGTTGAGGCCCATCAGTGAAGAAGTTTGGACAACCACATGTTGTGGATTATAGGAACAGAGTTCACTGAAACAGGGTCAGACTAGAGGACCAGGGGAGGATCCCCTTCTAACTCACTTTCTTTCTATGTTTTATCACTCAACTTGGAATGACGTGCAAATGATGCTGCACATCTCCTCTTGAAGGGCTGAGGTGCCCTATGGAGAGAGAGCTAAAAGTAAAGTTTATGAGGCCATGGTGAATAGGAGCATTTTTTAAATTTGCTACTGCAGTATTTACTGAGGAAGGGGAGTCAAAGAGAGGGCTGGCATTAAAAGGATGGAGGAAACAGCCTGTGCAGCCACAGCCCTGTGGGTGGACGAAGCCAGGAAATTAGCTATTGGGGAAGCTTTGGTGGTAATAGTGGCACACCCAGTGCAAGCTCTGTTAGCCACCAGGGCTGGAAAGTGGTTAATTGACTCCTGACTTATTAAGTATGAGGCTGTATTGATGAATCAACTAGATTTGATTTTGACTACTGGAGGAGGTGTGACTCCTGTAGATTTCTTGATAGGAGGCAGTTGAGACTTGGAGTAAGAGCATGATTGTGTGGTGTTACCAACTGCAGCACCCCAAAACACCCAAAAAGTAGTTGGCCAGAGGAAGGCCACATAGTAAAAAACAACAACAACACAGTTACACTGTCCCAGAAGGGAGGGGGGATAAGAACAAAATTAACTTTGTGTAACCCACAGCTAACACGCTAGCCTGACCTTGAATACAGTAATCAAAGGGACAGTGGAAACTGGTTCTAGCTGCCATGAAAGTTGCAAATGTGCAGGGAGTAAGAACATGGCAAGCCTGTGTGAATCTTGAGCAGATAAGAAATAGACATGGGAAATGTCTGGTCCTTGACAGAAGAAAGGACTCTTTCTCCAGCACAGGAGGGGGTGCATACATTGATGTATCGATGCATTAGATGTGTATTAGGTGACCTAATTGGTTACCTAGGGTATAAAACGCGTGTACTGGCATGCAACTTTTGAGACACTGCTTTGGGCTGAATGTCCCCTTTTATCTCTCTTTATTCTATAGTGCACTAGAATAAAGCTGATTTTGGCTCTAAGTCTTGTCTCAGGCTCTGTTTGGCTTGGGTCTGGGATCCACCTGGGTTTGCCCCAGCTGTTGACTGGCTCAGTCCGATAACAGTGCAATTAGTGGATCTAGAAACTAAAGTAAGGGGAAAGGCATCATGGATACAAAGAAATAAAAGAGAACCAGGTGAGGAATAGTGGGAGACTGTCCTCCTCCTGGTCAGCCCAAATTTGTGAGTTATGAGCTCTGAAGTGAGCCCTGAAATTGTAGGAAGGAACTGGGAACTGAGAATAATCTAGACTCTGGAAGATGGGTAATGTTTGATGGCTAAGAATGGCTATCTAAGGGACTAGTTAGGCAAGTAATCCAGATACGCTATGAAAGTAGCCTTTGGGGGAGCTAAGGCTCTTGTAGATCAATCTCTACAAACTGATGTGGCATTGGGATGTATTTGGGCTACCACATGCCTTTGGGAAAATTAGGCAGGAAAGGAGTTTGATCATGAGTAAAGTTTTGGTGCATTAGAAGTTGGTGCAAGTACTGTAAAAATTGGCTTTGCCTAAACAATTGGCAATTATTCATGTAAAGGGAGATCACCCTATGAAATGCTGTTTGAATTGCCTTACTTGGGGCAGGTGGGGGAGTTACCAAGTTTGGAGTCAAAAGATAAACGATTGAGTGTTTTTGGTAAAAAAAAAAAAAAGTGTAAAGAATGAAACTGCTGAAGTTTTTCATGGAAGCACAAAATGGAGGAGTTGGGAGAGGCCACACAGGCCATCGAGTTCAAACCCCTGCTGTTGCAGGGTGCCATGATACACCCTTTTCCTTTGGGTAAAGAAAAGAAGGAAAAAGAAAAAGAAAAAAAAAGAAGGAAGAGAGCAAAGGAACCAGGCCTCAGATTAGTAGATTGGGTAATAGTGCTGCAAAAGTGTAGGGGAGCAGCTTAAAGGTGAGAGCTGGCTGGCACTGAGTTCCTTGCAGCAAAAGGAGGGGGTGAAGAGATCAAGGGGTTTGACTAAGACAATCCCCATCTGAGCTGCATGGATAGAAGCTGCTTCCTGAGAAAGAGGAAGCACCAGGAGTTATCTGAACTGGCTGATTTGTTTGCTTGCTCACAAAAGGGGGGGAACTGTTGGAGATATATGAAAATCCCGGCTGAGGGGGGTTGCTTATATGCACCTCCGTACTAAGGTCAGATCTCTGTTGGTATTGGCTGTTGGTTCAAGAGGATGGGAATTGGAAAAGGATAATGGGATTATTGTAATTGGACTGTTAGGATTATTTCTGTTACCATCTTTACTATCATTGTTAAAGACTTTTATTAATAATGCTGTTCAAAGTGCTATACAGGCAACTGCCAAGAAGGAAGAGGGTTTGCTATTGTAGGTGAAAAGTCAAGATCCTATGAGTGATGATGAGATCCTGGCTGCCTTTGAACCAGTGGTTTTAAAAGATAATTCTGTTCTAAAAAAAGGGGGGGGGGGATTGTGGGAAGTGTAAAGTCTGTATCTTTTAAAATATGAGTGAAGGATTGTTCTTTCTTAAGAAGTATAGAATCTGTATCTTTTAGAATGAATAAAGGCCTGTTCTCATTGTCTCATCCTCCCTGCAAGATTTAAGAAACATTTTGGTGTTAAGTAAGAATTTTCAAGGCCACTTTGGCCTGTTGACCTCTTAGAAGGTACTGCACATGCGTAATAAGTTTATGAATAGTGAATGACACACCTCTCATAGATAATAGGCTCATTAGCATGAACATGGGATGTATGAGCGGGAGGGGGGAACATATTAAGGAGTAGTATGATATAGGCGGATGGGGAAGATTGTGACTTCTTAGTAACCAGCCAATGGCGAAGAGGGGATAGTGTTGAGCATGGGGAAAGGAATGTATAAAATCTCTTGTAAACAGTAAAAGATTGCTCTTTGTTTCTCAGGCTACTGAGGCATTGAGCCAGCCTTTACAAATGCTTTTTGTATGGAATAAACTGCTTGTACCCACTCGAATCCTGTCTCAAGGAGTTTCCAATCTCACAAGGCCTACTACTTGTTTAGAAAGGGTTGTACCCAATAAATGGCAGTCCTCAGGATCAAATTACATATTATGTTAATTATGCAGTATGCTGCTGAGGAGAGCTTTCTCCTCCTCCTCCTCTTCTTTTTCACTTTGGAGTGATGGGACCGCTGCGTAAAAGGCCAAATAGATAGTCTGAGAATCCTCCTGGACTCTGCGCTAATTGGAGAAGTCAGGAGGTAGCAGTGTTCAGGAGTACATTTCACCAGCTTAGGTTGGTACACAGCTGCTACCTCATCCGGTGAGAATGAACCTTTCCTCAATTATTCATACATTAGTGATGTCCAGGCTGGACTTCTGCAATTCACTGTGCTTGGTGATCCCATTGAAGATGGTTCAGAAAATTCAGCTGGTGTGGAATGCATCCACTCAAGTGCTGGTGGGGATGAGTATGTGATTCAATCCTATTGCAACTATACTGCACCAATTATGTAGGTTACTGGGGTGTTTCTGAGCCCAATTGAAAACACTTGTTGGATATAAAGCCTTATATGGTTTGGCATCAGATCAACCAGCCTTTACCGATATCAAGCTGCCCGCATGTTAAAATCAGCAAGGGAGGCCATTTTCACTTGCCTATCTAAGAGAGCAGTTAGGTGGATGACTACACATGAAACAACCTTCTCTGGAGTGGCCCCACACCTCTGTACTAAGCTATCATTGGGGTCTGTCGTGCTCCAACACTGTAGGCTTTTAACATTTTATTCTGGACATCTCCCAATATTATTGCTGTTTCATTGCTGTTTTTATTGTGTTTTCACTGCTTTTACAAAGCTTTTATTGCTCTTAATATCATGCAGATTTTATGTTGGGAAGACTTCTGCCTTGAAAGACAGCCAAGAAAGTTTTTAAATAAATAAATGCTAGTCATAATTACTGTCATGATGACTCTAGTATGCCTCTTAATGCAGTACCAGTTGCTGGGAAGCAGGAACAAGAAGGTATTGTTATGTTCCTGTCCTGCTTGTAGGTTTCCCACAGGTCTCAAGTTTGCTACGATGGAGAGAGACAGAATGCTGGAGCAGAAAGACCTTATCTCTGACCTAGCAAGCCTTGTCCTGTGTTCTTAATTTATCTTACATATCTCACATAAAATGAAAACTGCATGCTTACAAATAGTTCAATTCTTTCTCAGCATCATTTACCCATCTGTAAAATGGGATTGATACAGTAAAATGGGATTGATATAGCATGCAGCAGAAGGAAGTGCTTGTGTTGCTATGTTGTGACCAAGGATGGATGGGAAATTGGTTAAAATGGTGCATACTGTGATAAGATTGATTTTCAAGGACTTCTAATTACAGTGTCATACATTGTGGATGCTCTCCTTTCCTTACAGGGAAGAGATGCTGTTAATTGGTTTGAAAATTAAAACCGCTATATAATGAAGGGCAGTAGGTACATGAATAATAATAATAATAAACATATGAGTAATAGCAGCACTTTATCCAAGTAAGTGTGGACTGATTATTAACAGGGGGGTGTTTGTTTGTGGAACACTCCCTGGTGTGCCAGACAGGCAAGTGAGCTCAGTATGAGTTGTTCCCATTCCTTTCCGTCTGGTCCACAGCCTCTCAACTCCTTCTTTCCTGATTTGGTCTTCAACCCCAAAAGCCAACTTGTCCCTTCTTCTTGCTGATGTTACAGCCATTTTTGATCACCTCAGCTTTTTCATCTTTTACATGAAAGATTGTTTTTCTGATTTCTGAATTAACAGCAAGTAACAGCCCTCCAAATTGCCCAAGAAGGACATTGTCACAATGGCTGTCACTGGTTTACCAACACTTTTTAGTTTTTTAAATGCAAGAAATGTGCACAATTTTCATACATTTCTTTTTAATAGGACTTGTACAAGTGTACAAGAGTGCTCTTGTAGGGGACTGAAATGGGCGCTCTCATCTGGTAACACCCTTGTTTTGAGCAGTATGAAATTGGGTAATGATTGAGAACAAGGAGGGAAAAGTATCTGCATTGTGATCGTCCACTGTGGTATAGTGGTTAAGAGTGCAGGAGTGGGAGTCAGGAGATCTGGGTTCAAGTCCCCACTCAGCCACCGAGCTAATTGGGTGACTTCAGGCCAGTCACAGACTCTCAGTTCAACCTGCCTCACAGAGTTGTTGAGACGATAAGATTGAGAGGAGGAAGAGAGTAATGTATGCTGCCTTGAGTTCTTGAAAGGAAAAAAAGGTGGGATATAAATATAATAAACAAACATTTAGCTTAAGTTGCTCCATAGAAGTTGGCTTTAAAGAGGCTGTTGTTCCAAGGATGATAAGGTCTGAACATAAAAGATGGCACAGATAGCTACATTTCAAACAAACATTGTCCAAGTTCTTGCGAATGCTGTATGTCTATAAAAGACATGAACTTAGTGGAAAATTAATTATTGTGTGGTTGTTTTTCATTTTAAAGGCAGATATCCCAGGGCTGCTTGTAAAAACTTATCTCTCATAAGTCATAGCCTAACTGCAAGTAGGACCTCACACAAAGCACTTGGTGTGCCTCTGAAAAATGGCAAAGTGATTAATTACACATGTTAAAACAAATTCACAGTAGATTTCTGAGGCATTCCACAGCCAGGCCTTTTCAATCTCCTCTTCTGGCAGATGAAAATTTATGTCCTGGTTCACTTTCTAGAACACTAGGTACATATCTTTGATGTATTTTGCTTGCTTTGTCCCTGTTTTATCTGAGTCAATGGAAAAGGTCTCACTCTTCCACAAGTGGCATTGCATCATAAGCAAATCCTCCGGGAGAAAACCATTTTGGAAAATTTTGAGGCAGAGTTGCTGAAAGGCAGAACTACAAGGGGTCCCAGTCTGGCCTTCCAGATTCTACACCCACTTCCCTTGATCCCACTTATTTCCCCAGCTGCCAGTCATTTCATTTCCTGCCTCTTGTGTGCTCCCCTGACTCCCCATCACCAAAGGCTGAAATACATCTCCTGAGGCTTAGCTGCTGTTAGGAAGAGCTTTAAGCTACAACATGCTAGCATTTGGGGTATTTTGGTCCTGTGTGCAGACATGGAATTTGGCCCTTGAGCAGGAAGATACCCAACAATCCTATTTTGAAGTAGCTCAGATTGTTTAAAGCATCTTAGATGGGTTGAATTGAAACCTAACTGCCAGGTATTTAAAAAAAATCATTTTAAAAAAGATTTCCAGAATGTTTCTGCCATTCATAATTTTCAGAAACTACTGTGGATAAAGTGCCTGTCTTTTTAAAATGCCAGTATACTGACCATAAAGGCTTGGCTTTCTCATTGCATAACAACTTACCTGCCTTATTTCAAGCATTCTCCGTGTGCACAGAGAATTCTGCCCAAATGGTTCTGTCTATCCGGAGATGATTTGCCAGTCATTCTCTCCACATTATCCATCAACCCCTCCGCTTATTCCAAAGGATTTAAAATGGGAGTATTCCCACACTGGTTGTGAATGATGGGGGCTGTAGTCCATCTGGAGAGAAGCTAGTTGAGATAGGCTGTTCTAGTTTGTAGGCAAATAGGCTAGTTGAGATAGTTCCATCTGGAGGGAAGCTAGTTGAGATAGGCTGTGCTAGTTTGTGGAGACTATACACTTTCCTTTCTTTTTTATGCTATTTCTGTTCCTATTTTCCTTTTATCCCTCATTTTTCCATCCCGTATCTCAATGATTCTGAATTGGGGAACCTGGCATTTAACTGTATACTTTTAATGACTCAAGGATCTCGTCCATGTGCTGCAGAATGCACTTTCATGATACATGTTTTGACCAGGTATCAAAAGGAAGGGAGGGAAAAAGTGAATGGGGAGTTAGCTGCTGATTGCCATCCTCCATGAGGATAATTCACTGGCAACTCTTTGTCTCACTTAGGAGTTAAGGAGAAGTGAGAAATGGTGGAAAATGAAATTGGGATGCCACTTCTAAGGCAAGCTGGGCATTTCCACAGGAATGGGCCTAAAAATGCTTGTCTGAAATAATGTAAATACATATTGGCTCCTTTCCAGTGGGGGCTGGGGGCTGCTGCCTACATTACATGAGTAGGAATAAGCACTAAGAAGAAACCAATTTTTTATTTTCTGCCTGTGGCTGGCTGAAGCTGAGCAGCAGCAACTGCGTTTTTGGTGAAAACTGAGGTTTGCCTGCTTCCTTTTACATTTGCTAATAAATAGGTACTACCAAAATGGTGGTACTCATTCCTGCCAAGAAACTTGAGCCCTCAGCAGCTTGCCCTGGAACTTCATACACCTCAAAAAAAGTAGAAGCATCCTGCAACATGATAAAACTGAAAAAGAGAAAGCGGTAGCAAATGTGATTAAGCTGAAACATTTTCACTGTCCTCTTTGCAAACTGACTTCTGTTGCATGGCTATGAAATGCATGTAAGGCATGAGCACATAAGAAAAGCGTTGCTGGATCAGACCCATTACCTGGCTAGTCGCGTGACCATTCATTCATTCATTCATATCCTGCTTTTTCCATTTCAAGGAACTCAAGGCAGCCCACACAATCCTCTCTTCCTCCTCTCCATTTTATTCTCACAACAGCAACTGTGTGAGGTAGGTTAGGAAGAGAGGCAGTGGCTGGCCCAGAGTCACCCAGGGAGCTGGCATTAGAACCTGGAGCTCCCAGATCCCCAGCCCAACACTCTAACCACTACAGCATGCTGGCCTACAGGGAGTCCACCAGTAGATTGCAACCTGCAGGACTGCACTATTGCAACAGCTCCCTGCTTGCTCAGGTGTATCCGCAGGAGCCAGGACTGAGCAGCATAGTGTCTCTGCTACTGGAAGCCATCGATATTGTCATCAGAAGTAGTCCTTCCCTTTGCTTGTAATTCACAGGCAAAAAATCCCATTGATGAGGGAATGTGCTTACTGCCATAGTTTATTTAACTTCTGAATGGTTTTTCACAAAACAGAGAAATGCAAATATTAAGTATCTCATTACTGTGCAGGACCTAGGGGTTCTGAAGCTCATATTTTGAGGCTTTGCAAATGTATATTGCAATCCCAGATAACATTTGAACTGACATATGTCCAAAAGACTGGACTCATTTCTCACTCTACAGAGGGAACTTCCCACTCTGCACACCGGTGGAAACCCAGAAAATGAGCTTAGAAATGCACAAACAGGTTGCTGTAGATGGCAACTTAATCAAGAAAGCAATTCTCTAAACACATTCTCTCCATTTTGCTTCTAATTACAGCTAACTACAAGGTTAGTTCTTCACTTTAGGTGCCCTTTAATTACTCTCCTCGGTGTTGACTTTCTGCATTATGATCTCTTTACACACACTGGAGGAAATAGACATTTAATTAACCAGATGGCATTCAATAAAAATTAACTGTTACTCTTTGCTTCTGAGAAGCAAGCCTTCATGCTTAGAGGGGGCTGTGGGGGAGGCTTTCCGGAGCTGTTGACTGATCGTGTGCCTTTAAAGCACAGAAAAGAAAAATTCAGACCTGGTAGAATCGACAATGGGGCTGCTTTTGTTTTGGAGGCACTGCTGTGTCTGCATTGTTCCCCCACACAATTGCTGCTCTGTTGGCACATGTTAACAAACACAGCACAGTACCTACACTGCCTAAGAGACAGTACCAAGGCATAGGGTCATAACCGCAGGAGGAGGAGTTGGATAACTTATCATGTGAGTTTATACTGCAGGCACATGGCACAAGGCACAGTATGATGCTGAGATTCTGGGACCTGTGGAAGGTCAGTCTGCCATTCCAGTTGGCTTTTCTTTTGTTTCAGAGTCTAGTAAATGCACATGTCCTGGTGCAGTTATGCGGTTTTTAAATGGTGTGGCTATCGACAGCCGCACAGCTACCCATGGAAAAATAGCTGCAAGTATATTAAAAGAAGACATGTATTGGTCTGCAAGCACCATAGCGCCAAGATCTAGACACATGAAATTAGCATCCAAACAAAGGGGACTTTAGCAATGTGCATTTGGGCATCATTCTGTTTGTAAAGCTCATCTATTAGTTTAAATGCATCCATGTGGCTGAAGCCTGAAATGACATCCTTAGTCACTAGGAGCAGCCTTCCCTTAGTGGCATGTATCTGTGCAGATCATACGCTTCAAAGGGAGGGAGGATTAGTAGGCTCTGGGGCAAAATTATAGCTGTACCTCCTCATCTGGCTTAGGGGCAGCCTCCCCTCAGGAGAATGCAGTGGGCAGGCCTGCCATGCAGGGGCTATGGACAACCAGAGAGGTGTGGTGGTGAGAATTCGGGTTCTAGTCTCCACTGGGCCATGAAGCTCACTGGATGACCCTGAGCCACTCAGTTAATCTCAGCCTAACCTACTTCACAGAGTTGTTGTTGTGAGGATAAAATGGAGCTATGTAAGCTACCTTGGGTTCCTCAGAAAAGGCAAAATGGTGGGATATAGATGCAATGTAATAATGATGATGGAAAGGGTGATGAATGCAGTGCAAGAATAATAATAATATAGGGGTGCCTTTGGGTAACACCATAAATGGTTTGACTCTAATGGCATGAAGACGACCTGTCCAATTCTGCCAGCTTTGAAGTTTGCATAAAAGTTTTGCTGCATCAAACTAGAGCTATTCCAACCTGTGCAAAATGCAATTTATTTGCTAGTGTGTCTATGTGTGTTTGTGTGTATGCATGCTAACCATCCACCACAATTGTGGAGAAAGAAGAAATGGTGGGCAACCCACAGATTCCCTATTCGCAAATTACTTCCTGCTGCCAAGGTCAAAGGAGAAGATGGGAGGAAATATCTAAAATGAGCTCTACAGCTGGGAAGCCGCTCCCACCTGCAAGAGTCATAAAATGCTGTTAGAATGGAACACACATGACTCAGCAGTGTAGAGGGACAGCAGTCACCAGGAAGAACCCATCATAAAGGTGCTCTGGCAGAAGCGGCCAATAAGTTATGGAATATTAAGGGAATAAGAGCATCAGAAAAACAGGCTGGGAAATTCACTTTAAAGACCGAAGGAGTAGCAGTGCAAACCTTTATTTGTCCACTCAGATGTAAGACTTTTTGTGCTCAGAGTAATTTATTCCTAGTGAGTGGGTGTAAGGTTGCTGCTAAAGATACTTTCTTGTTTTGGATGCTGAAGAAGTCGCAAGGCTCATTGGAGAGGAACCGTGGTGCAGAGGCACAGCGAGGTGGGAAATCTTTCTTCTGTTCCAGCAGTCTGCCCCTTGCAGCTAATCTTTTAGGGGGGCCATGACAGCGGTGGGTGATGGAAAAGTCAGTACTGGGCATGTGCCTAATCTAAAGTGGGCTGATCACCACTTGTCTTGTTCTGCTGCTCCCTCTCCTTTCTCTCTTTGCCACCTGTCCCCTTTCATCTCTCCTCACTGATCCCATGTGGAAGGGTTTTGCAAGTTAGCCTGAGGGCTGCATGACATGATGTGCAGGATGACCACACTTATATATTGTAGAAGACCCTATGTTTGATCTCTGCCATTGCCAGGTGAAAAGATGGCAGATGTTGGGAAAGTCTTTTGCCAGAGATCTGCTGCCAGTTAGTATGGATGATCTGGGATTAGAACGACAAAAGGCCTAACCTGACACAACCCATTCCCTGTACTCCAAACAGCAGTGTCGCACCTGCTTGCTCTGTGCCGCTGTTCACAAATAATATTTCAGAAGAATGTAAATGGGAATTAGGACTCAGTCTTATGCCAGTTTAGATAGCAAAGGTCCTATAGCTCTCTGCCATTCCCAGTCACTATGCTGCTGGGGAATGCTGGGCATATTAGGTTTTTTCCCTGGCTAAAACTGCATAGGACTGCACATGTATGCGCTTACTTTTCTGCCGAGGGGCTTGTGTGAGTGTGGGTATTTATTTGGTATTTTATTCTTGCATCGCTCCAAAACAAAACAAAAGACTACTGGTATAGCATAGCATAGATTTAAATGTTTTAAAATTAAAATTCTCTTGTGTTGTTTTGATATATGTAAGCTGTCTTGAAGCAAATATATGAATGGGTGGAAAGAATCCTTTTAATCAGACAAACAAAAGGTACAAATTTGCAGCTTCTTGTAGATAATTATTGAGCTCATTTAAATCTTTTCTGTCAATTCTGTCTCAAAAATTGCATGGTGTTAAAGTGCCGGAAGAGTCTGCACTATAACCTGTGTAAGGCATTTCCCCATTTCTAATTTGTTGCTACTGTCACTGGGGTTAAGCAGCCATCTGGAAGAACCCTTAAATTCAGTGTGATATTGGGAAAGCATCTGCATATGCCCTGCGGATTTAAGCTGGAGATATTCACAGTTTGTTCCTGATCATATGCAATTGCTGGATAATAATACCCAGCAAGAGAATTTGTCAAAGATGGAATTTATTCTGCATGTCATCTTAGATTAAAACCAAGAAACTTCTATTTGGAAATGACATTTGTCTTGTTGGCACTAGTGGTTTTACTATTGATGTACTAACAATGAAACTGTATAGTATTCTGAACATTTTATAAAAAGAGAAAAATGAGCATCAAGTAACTGAAGAGGAGTTGGTATATTGTTTTCTGTGTTCTAATGGACTATTTCTAGGCTGTTCAGTATTTTTGTGTTGCTGATTTCTAAAGTGGAATTGGATATTAGATCCCCATGTGAGGTTCTAGCCCAGGCTGGGACCAACTGGGTGTTATGGGAAATGTATGATTGCTACTTGAAACACCAGCCTCCCCTCCCTTCCCCTATCCTGGAAATATCCAGAAATACCAAGTGATAAACTGCTTGTATATCTCAGTCAGCTTAAAGCTAATCCAGTGGTTTAGTGATAAAAACACTCAGAATATAACAATGTTTTGCATGGTGTTTTACTAAAGCATCCTTCCCAACTTGGTGTCCTTTGGCTATGTTGGACTACAACTTGCATCATCCCAAGGCAGCAAGTTTTGATGCCCCAAGATGATAGGATCTATAGCTCAAGGGAGGGCTATATTAAAAGTGACTGGTTACATTTATCACAGCAGCTGCTCTAGGCTTCCCCAACACAGAGCCTTCCATGTATGCTGGAATTAGGGAAGGATAATTTAGTTCTACCTACAGGGAATCAGACAATCGGTGATGATGATGCAGTTATATCCTGCCTTATTTCTTCTTGTGAGAACCCTATAGCGGCTTATATATCTCCATTTTATCCTTAGAAGAACATCCCTGTGAGATAAATTAGGCAGAGGATGACTGGCCCACATTCACCTAGTGAGTTTCATAGAGACTAGAACCTGGATCTCCCAGTTCTCCATTCCAGCATGCTCACCTCACACCACCCCGGCTTTCAATAGGGTTGTTACTGGCACAGTGACTGACATGTTCAACAACATTTTGAATCCAGTCACGTTTCCTTTAGGAAAATTAATCAGTGGTTATGGGGATATTCATTATTTGTAGGATAGTCAACTAATTAACACCCCAGTCTCTCTCATTTATTAATAACCTCTCTTTCTCTGAGTGATTGATTCTCACATTACCGTGAGTGTCTTGATATGGGCAAATAGCCAGTCCAGCTATGTGCCAGTTGCGCTCTTTCCTTGATCTGGCTTCTGCTTTGAACACACTATGCACATCCAGATGGATGGATTACTGCCATGTGTTCTAGGTGAGCTTTGAAAATTGGCCAGAGACTTCATGTTGTATGGAATGGGTCAGCAAAGTTCTCGACCCGTGATTCTTTATAAATGACATTAAAACAAGAGAGAGAAAATGTTTTTATCCTGAGCTACATTGGCTCTGGCCAGATACATTCACATGCATGCATGCCCCATATTTAACATGGGCTTTGTAGTGCCTATTGGGACCAATTACTGCCTGGACACATTTTTTTAACCCATGCAAATGTACCCTACTTTCCCCCCTTTAAAAGCAACAACCTATTTTCATGTTGTGAACTGGGGTTGCTGTGAAGCAGACTTATGCTTATGTCAGTAATGGCAACAGTGGATTCAAGGGAGTTATTTGTGTTACAGTTCGAACCCAGCCTCTGCCTTGAGCTCAGTTTTCTGGACAGGTTGCTTATCTTTGCCACACCCCCAGTGGCAGCCATTTTGTGATGGTGTCTAGGATAGTTTGTCAAATTGTCAAATGAATGCCAAAGGTAGTCTGTCACACAATATTCACACACACACACACACACGGAGGGAGGGAGGGAGGGAGGAATGGAAAGAAATCATTTTGACACTCTCTCTCCAGCATCCAGGTTTTTTTCCCCAGCACAGCAGATGCTGTCATTTTCTCCACCTGCAGTACCTTTGAATTCAAGGACTTCTTTTCTCTCATCAGCCTGAAAACAGTCTTACTGCTTGCAGAGCTGTTTTCTTTTTTAACTTTTGCATTTGCAGACAATCAGTTGCTCAGAAATTGTGTTTTGCTCTCTCCCTTCTCTTACACAAGCAAAAGCCTTTTGCCCAGACCAGGTGATGTTCTGTAATTCTCTGGCAGGGACACCCCACAGAGCCTCCCTCATACAACTCCAATGGAGGGGGAAAGGGTTTTTGTATTTCTCCAAAAAGTAAAGTATCCTCAGTTCTGCAACCTCCTGTCCTCCATTTGTCTTTTAAAAAGTATTGGAGCCGGTCCCCCTGAAGACTTTTGGTGTGAAGGCAGCCAAAGAAAGAGAAGCAAAGACTTCTTTTGAAACTTCTCCTCCAGAAAGTGAAGAATAAATACCTATATATCTATCTATTATAAACTTGCTGTCAATTGCCTTGTAAGTCCCATGGCCAGGACAGAAATGTGGGTTACAGATGTTGATTTAATTAACAAACTGTTAGATATAAAATAACTAACAATGTAGATTTAATATTTTAATTTAATACATAAAGGCTGACATTTTTAAAGAAAAGCTGTCGTTGGATGGTTTCCCTTGCTCCCCTATTAGAGTAACAGTGGAATCAAAGTAATTTTTAAAAACGCAAGTGGTTTGTTAATTTGTAGCCCACATTGGTTAAAATAGGCGTTGCTGTTTAATCAATTAATCTATTGACTAAATCAATTAAAGTGTGATGTTTAATCTTTTGCCACTGACAGGTCTATAAAGCCTTATGCTTCCTCTCTCTTAGACTCTATTAAGTGAAGGCTCTTGTTGTAAATCCTGTGTTTTTGTTGAGAAATCACAAATGCCATCTTTGTATAAATCACAGTGTAGAGAATTTAATTATTAGAAAGCCTATATTTTAGCAGCAAGAAGTGTGATTTGTGTGTGCAGTCGTGCTCTCAGTACTTGAACTACTTGCCCTACAAATGTTTTCCAAGGTTCCCAGCAATAAATATACAGCACTGCAAGCCTGTGCCATTTGCTGATCAGGAAGGAATGCACTTATGTATCTTCCTTTTTACTCTAAAGCTTTATTTTTAAAAAATAAAATATCTGTTCCGTCAGCATCCCAAGTGCATGCAATAACATGGGTTGCCTCCAGATGGAACATTTCATGTGCACTCGCCCTGCAGCATTCATGGAATCCGGCGGGGTGGGGGTGGGGAAAATGTTCCAATGACATCTTCCACTGGTCTCCCTCCTGTGTTTTCCCACTGCCCGTTGCTCCTTTTTTAAATTTCCACAATAAATCCATCAAGGACACAGAGCAGAACAGATGAACGATGCCTTTTGACTGGTAGCCCTCCCTCAGGATGCAACTTGCCATCATTGTGGGGGGCATCTAATGCATGACACACTGCTTGTCTTCTGCTGATTTCCATTGATACAGTAATACCTCGGTTCACAAATGCTTCTGTTCGTGAACAATTCAGTTCGCGAACAGAAAGTTCGGCAAAATTTTGCTTCCATTCATGAACTCTGTATCGGGTGATGAATACGACTGCAGCCATCTTCCCTGCTCTGACACATGAACGTGGCTTCCTCTAGTTGAGATCGCGGTCGCATACTCTCCATCCAAACAATAACCTCCTCCCCACCCACCTTCCTGTCTTTCACGCCAGAAGTCGCCTCATGCAAGGTTAACGTTCTCTCTCTTCATACTGTACTGTACTTTGTTTCGTATTTTTGTGGTTAAAGAAAATTATACATGGTTCAGAACAGATTAATCTTACATTGAACCTGATGTAAAATTTGATTTGGTTCATGACCAATTCGGTTCGTGACCAGAATCATGGAACGAATTAAGTTTGTGAACCGAGGTACCACTGTATATCCATTGCTTGTGGTTGGTACCAAATATTGGGATGGCACCAACACAGCAAAGACTTCTATGATTTTCAAACAACGTTTGGGCCCATGCATAATGAGACAGCTCCACTTCTAACATGTCCACACCACAAACAATTGAACAAGAGCTCAGAACTGCTTGGGACAGCTGGGAGCCTGCCGTATTGTGCATGTGACTCCCAGTCTTGGAGGATGTTGCAGGCCTCAGGGAAGCTCAGTGGAAGAAAAGTGGTACTATCATCACTCCCCTGGGTTGGTGTAAGCCAGGAGCCTGGGCCATTGGGTTGAGGCATTCCAGGTTCTCAAGCCAAGTGTAACCCCACATGCACTTTGCTGGTTTCCCTTCCGTGTCTCCTTTCCCAGAGTGCCCTTGATCTGTTCATGTTATTTTCCTTGGAGTAGTCTTGACTGAAGGATAAACCTTGCTCCATCTTTTTATTCCATCCAGAGGAGCTCTGGGATCCTTGATAAAGCTTAGTCAGGCATTCTGCGTACCCATTATCACCTCTGGCAGTATGGCCTGAGGGAGACTGAAGACCCCAATGTGTTGTGGTCAAAGGTACTGACTGCCCAAAAACTGGTAAAGGCTAGGATAGTCCATTCCCTTGGTGGGATTCCATGTGATTTTGCCCTACTTGGAAGTGCAGTTCCTTGTAAGTACTATTTCTCTGAAACAAAGTCACTGTATCCACTTTGGTTTTATTTCTTCTCTTTTCTCCAGAAAATTCTCTGAATTTATCTGTTTTTGCCTTTGCATGACCCACCCTTCACTATCGATACTCAGAGAACCTCTTCTTGTATGTAGCACATAACGCTTTGCATGTTTAGACAGAAAGAAATCTGAAGAATGCTGAGAAGTGTCTAAACAAGCATAGATTGTACTCTTTATTTTATTTATTTATATTTCGATTTATATCTTGCCTTTTTCCTACAAAGGGCTCAAGGCAGCGTATATCATCTCTCCTCCTCCATCTTATCCCCACAACAACAACCCTGTGAGGTAGGTTGGGCTGAGAGTCTGTGCCTGGCCCAAAGTCACTCAGTTGGCTCCATGGCTGAGCGGGGACTAGAACCCAGATCCTCTGAGTCCCAGTCCCATGCTCTTAACCACTACACCACACTGGCTCTCTTAAGCTCCCATGTCCCCTTGCATCACTTTGCTAGTGCCCTGACTTCATTTTCTTTGGTGAAATACAGCTTTCCACCTCCAACTTTTCTCAGTCTTTTCCTCTTATTAACAGTAGGCTGCCTGTGCAACAATATATTTATTAATAATTTTCCCTATGTAACCAGGTTTTAGTAAAATACTTTTGTGTTAACCCATAAGCATAATAGAGTCAGTGTAGTGTAGTGGTCAAAGTGCTGGACTGGGGTTTGTGAGTTTTGGGTCCTAGTTTCTGCTCAGCCATGGAACTCTCTGAGTGCCAGTCATAGATTCTTAGCCTGACCTGCCTCTTAGGGCTGTTGTGAGGATAAAATGGAGAGGAGGGGGATCATGTAAGCCACCTTGGGTTCCTTACTAAAGGAAAAATGGGAGATAGAAATATAAATAAGCTATTTACATTCTTGGAATAATTTTCCGATTTTGTTAAAGTGCAGTGTGAAACAAGGGTTGGCTACTTTTTGGCTTCCACATATTTTGGATTACAACTTTCCTTAGCCCCAACCAACATGAGTTGTCATTCCAAATATCTGGAGGTCACCACGTCACCTGCCTCAGTGTAAAATCTACCCTGTCTACACCAGGCTTTTACAAAAGAATTCTTTCTAGGTTTGTCAGGTATGCACTTATGTACGTATTTCTTTGTGCAATGATGTTTCGTAACACCTTCTATTTACTTTTAAAATAGTTGTGCTGTTGGGCCTGTTCATGATTACAAAAAAATGAAAGGACACATGAAGTAGGCAGGGAGAGTAATAAATGAAGTGGGAAAAGAAAAGTGCAAATATATTGTTGGATCTTTGCACACATGGCAAGAACAATTGAAGGTGCCAGGATAAACATATGTTATCTGCATCAACTTACCATGAATTACTGATTTATTTTAAACATTTCTATCCTATGTTACCACTATCTGGCCTTCAGAATGTCATACATACAACATTAAAGCACAACAATAAAATCCAATGGCAATTTCTAACACTCAGTAAATAAACACATCAAACCCTTAAAATCCCGTTTTTGATCCAAATTCTAGTGGCAAAATGTCATATAACTGCAATCAGCCCTAGGGTTTGCGGTCTGAGCTGCATGTCCCCCTACCTTCTTCTCACATAGATGTAGGTTTAAGATGATACGGATTTAAGCTCCTCGCTTCCGGCCAAAATACCTCTGCATAATTGGAATGACAACTGAACTGTGAGTCTGCAGATTTGTGCTGGATAACCCAAGTACTTCAGAATTAGCTGTCACCATAAAACAGCTGATCAGTATTGAACATCTCTCACAAGAAGTACAAAAACATGCTTTTGTTCACAAGAAACCGTTGTTACACGGTCCTGCCTGTCAGTGGAAGCCAGGCAAGGTTTGCATTAGTGAACTTGGAGGATCTAGTAGTTGTTTCTAAGAGGTAATGAGACCACAGCCCAGATGTAACCGTGACAAACTCATCGTGTGTACTAATGGTGGAATCTTTTGATGCGCCTCCATTTGCAGTAGCAGATATACTACCCCCCAGTTTGATAAGTCTTTGATTAATTCTGCAATGCACAGTTTGTCTATCTGCTTATATCCTGAGGAATATACATAGACACATCAGCAATATATGCAGAAGGGGAGTATTGCGTATGGTGTTTGCTTGCTGCCTTTTCATCATTCCAGGCAGCAAGCCTGTCCACAGACACAAAGTCAGACTGAGGGGCCTGCTGCAGGAGTTTCCTCGCCTGCAGTTGAATAGAGGGCTTCCTCCCTTGCATGGGAGAGAAGGTCCTCCTTGCCAAGCAACAGTGGTGGTGATGGGATGGTGCACCTCCCACCAAGGACCCTTGGAACAGGGAGGGAATAAGCTTTTCCTACTCTCTAGCTTATATTTGGTGGTGGTGGAGCTGTTCCCTATGGAAGCTGATGGGGTCACTCCAGTGGCTTGTGTAGCAATTGAAAAAGCCCCCACTCTCGAAAATGGCTGGATGGGGTGAAGTCCCTTCCCTTCTCTAAGAAATTTTGAAAGAACAGGGATAAGATTTCTCCACCTTCTTCAGCTGAATTTTGGCAGTGGAGATTTTCTTAGCCTGTGCAAATAAATGGAAGCCTTGCTCCATTTATACATCCTATATTCATTTTTGCGAAAACAAATGTGCCCAAAATATTCTTCTCAACATGGTATTTTGCAAATGTGCATGGTACATACTTATAGATATGGTCTGAGTGTGTTAGACCTGCTCATTGTGGTCTCCATATTTTCATTCTGTGCATCCCAACTTTTCCATGTGGCCCTTGGCATATCCTCTAAATCTTCATTCCCAAAAGTCACCAAGCACTTTGGTATCTGTAATGGTTTTACCCATGTTCTTTTCTTCCTACCCTTGTTTCTCCCTCTCCCGCTCCTAGAGTTATTCCCTGGCTGTCTATTAGATTGTGTAGGATCTTTCTGTACAGAGACCTACTTCCTTTATAAGTTGCCAAATGTGGTATAAATAAAAATAATAATAAAAGAGTACTTTCTGGTACTTTTCAGTGTTAAGCTAAATGTGATAGGATCTGACATGCAAACAGTGTCAAGTGGTTCCAGTCAACTGCCCTGCTGTAGCACCGGGCATCCTGACCATATCTAATGGTTGAATTTGTTTAGTGAATCCAACCAAAGAGAATTTGTTCTTTACATTGGAGAAGGTGCACACAGAATTTGATGTTGATGTTCAGATTTCATTCCCAAAGCTTGATATGTTGAATGTAGATTCCAAGATTCAAAATAGAAATTCATACTTTGAATTTTATCAGTTTGGTAGATTTCCAATTATCTAATATCATTTCAGATCTACCACCCATGAAACAGAGCCTCCACCAACCTGTGCTCTCCAGATGTTTTAGACTACCGCTCCCAGCATTCCTGGTCATTGATCAGGCTGGAAGGAAGCTGAAGATAGAAATAGTTGGAGAGCACCAGGTTGGGGAACATTGACATAGCACATTTAAAGAGAAACTGTGATAAAGATTGCCGTACTTCTTCAACTGTGTGCTTTCCTTAGGCAGCTCCAAATTCTGTTTTCTTTTAGTTTTTCTCTTTTCTGCCCAATGGAACAGTGCACAGCTGTGTCCTTGTTGCCATTATGAGCACTTTGCACTATTATCCTTCTTGCATAACTGTTTTGTGGAGCTTCAGAAATGAAAAGGTCTATCATACAGCCTAAGGGATTTTTCAAGCCAATCTCATTTTATTATTTTTCGCTTATGTTTCTAATCTCATTGGAGAGCTTCACATTATTGTCCTGCCTCAGTTGCTTTTCATCTCTGTCCAGAAAATGCAATCTGCAAATTTTAGTAATGTATTTACACCCACTTCTAGGTCATCATCACATGTCTGAATAAACTGTGCCTCAGGATGACCTCTATGGCATCCCATTGTATAGACTTCTATTGGTTCAGTGGGAAGAACTGTTGCTCTTTTTGTCTAGCTGCAAATCTTTTGTTGCTTTAAAAACTGGGCTTCATAGCCAGGTCTTTTAAAAGATCTCGGGTTTTGACATCACCATATGCTTTGTTAATTAATGGTCCCTGTCATGAGTACTCTCCTTTCCTTGTTTGGATGTCGTCTTTAAGTCTCTTGATATGTATCATTGCCACCAGGAATTTTAATTCCAATCTTATTAATTAACCTCTTACAGTATTGTGCCCAAGCTGTAAGGCTCCTTCGTTGGGAGTATGTGGTCCTGAGGATGAGGCACTGGCATCCAACAGCCTATGATGCTGAGTTAACAATAAACAAAACTTTGTTTGTACAAGAAGACCATCGGTTTCAAGATGTTCAGTAATTTCGTAATTTCTTTCCTTAGAGAATAAAACAGTGTGTAATAACAATTTCTGACAGAGTTATCACATTCTTTCCCTTCTCAGTCACTCCTCACTCTCAAATCTTTTCTCCTGAATGTGCTTCAACCAGTTCTTTCTTTTTTCTCAGTTTAATTTTTCCCTTCTGCACTCAGGTTTCTGCCAGCTTCTGTCTCACACACCCTTATAATACTTGACAATATTAGGTTCTGACTCTCCCTAGTCACTAATATGTCCTCTGGATATTTCTCTTCATTCTCTTTGTTCTTATGAATCCTAAATGCCTTCCACAGCACCATCTGGGACTCTCAAGAGAAGGCTGCCTCTTCAGAGCCTCCAGATTTGCTGACTGACCACAACTCTGAGAGTCTCCTAACTTTTCTTTCTCTCTCCTCTTTGCCCACCCACTCTCAGTCACCAACCAAGCACCTCACTCACTCCCCCGCTCTTTTACACCCCTCCGCCCTTACCAACATTTAAAGGAACATTTCTGAAACTTGGTTGAGACAACCTTGTATCATGGATTGCTAAGTCACCCAAATTTGTTTTGTGATGGTTGATTACATTTATAGTTTATTAATCAGTGAGCATTTTTTGTTGCTTTTATTGAGTTAATTACATCTTTTCCAACTTTCTGCAGCATACTAAACTTGTATGATTGCTTGATGTTGGATTTATTTGTTTGGTAAACAGTGACTAATGTGTGTCCTGCAACAGCAGTGGGCTGGACTCAATGGCCTTCCAACTCTTCTGTTCTATGATTCTATGACTCAGCAGTTGCTTGCAATTGTTAATTACTTGTGTATTTAAATTACTCTTGTTTTATTATCTTGGATCATTTTTTCTATTTCTATTTCTATTTTTCTATTTCTGCTGTTTTGTGATGGTCATATTTTTAAAAAGTCTAGTTGCAGAAACTATAATAAAATGTGTGTGTGTTTTGGGAGGGGCCTGCAATTAGCCAGTTGGTACAGTGTTGCTGCATTCTAAGTCACTCCTCCTATACCAGTGGTGGCGAACCTATGGCATGCGTGCCACAGCGGCCAAGCAGAGTCCTCTCTGTCGGCATGGGAACCAAGTCACCCCAGCAGCCGAGCATCTGATAATAGCACACACAGGGGCAATATGCATGCTCAGAAAGGAGTAGTGGCACCAGGTGATGATGTCATGAGCCACGACTCATTAGCCATGGCTTGTCCGAGCTTTCACATTGCTGCTCAGTGTGCTGCCATTTGCTTGGACTGGCTGTGAGTTGTTTTTTCTAAACTAAAACCTCAGTATTCAGGTTTTATTGCAGTGTTGGCACTTTGCAATAAATAATTGGGTTTTGGGTTGCAGTTTGGACACTCGGTCTCTAAAAGGTTCACCATCACTGTCCTATACTGTCAACACTCTGCAGTTATGAGTTCAAAACCATCAAAGAGAAAGCTATACTTCAACAGTTGTCTTTTCATACAATCAGGTGTCACTTATTCTTACTGGTGACCTATGGAATATCAAGACATCTTTTCCAAAGTAAAAGTAGTAAACACTCAAGACCTGCCATCAATTGAACAGGGAGCCTGGAGGAGGAATTGAATTTCTATAGACCATAGACACCCCCTCTCCCTGGCCCTCCAGGTGATGTTGATGTTGGACAGAATACCCAGAGGGGAAGCACAACTGTGAGAGAGCTACTCCTCCCTTTTTCCCCACCCAGGTCTCCCTGATGCAAGCCAGGTCGGCCCCCTTGGGTGAGATCTAATTTTGGATTAACCTGGCATTTAGCAACAGCATCACCCATTGGGAGGGCAGGCTGGTAAGGTTGCCAGGAATCAGCAGGTCTGGACAGTGGCCAGAAGAGGGAACAGCAATGGAACATTTTACAGAGGAGAGCCCCTCTTCTTCATTGCTGGCATGCCGCCCTCCCAGCACCATACTTCCCCCTACCCATAGCCACCTTAATTGGGGGACCCTGTTGCTCCCCAGGCACCTCTGATGACATGGTTAAGCAGTGTGGCTATGCCAGAGGATCTGTCACGGGCCATCTGTCACCTGGAAATCGGGGCCAAACAACAAGTGAGACGCCGGGATGGTGTCTGGACTGGAAGTACCTCCTCCTCTTCCTCTGCACTGCAGGAGGCAGGCCATGACTCTCCCCAAGAGACTCTCCATAAGTTGCACAGGAGGTTTTGTAATGTGGAAACCCCTTCTCCTCGCTTGACCACTGGGACCTGTGTTGATGTTTCATGGCAGTCCTTGAAGGGAAGATGTGAGCACAGTGCACAGTTGTTCTGCACCCTCGGTTTTGGCATCCTCTGGTGCCATTCCCAACATCCTTATGTTGTACATGGAGGTCTGCAGGCAGAAGAAAGGCCAGATACCTGAAAAGAGCTTGAGAAGAGCCAGTATCATGTGCCCTCCCTTCTCCCTAGATGTTGTACTAGAACATCTGATGACTTATTCAGACAAGCCCCACTTGTGGATGTGGCACTACCAGTAATTAGTGGGACACTTATGGCTTGTTTGTTAAATGGGTATATTAACCAACAGCTAAAGAGGTTTATACAACTTTAAGTGAACAGAGGTCTCTTGGCACTGTGGAGCTTTCCTGCCCTACTCCCAGTCTGCCACTGCAGGCCCTCTTCTGGGGGTAGGAGACTTTTTAAAAAGTTTGGCATATGGCACAGGTATCCTCAGTAGAAGAGGCCTAAAATTAGGCAGGGAGAGGTTGGCCCAGCTTCAGCTGAGCAAGCTGCTTCCTCCCCTCTTTTCTGCTCCTTCTGCTCCACCGTAGCCAATGTGTTGCCTCATCTTAGATCTCGATAAGCCTTTTTGAGAGACTGCAGGGAAAGAAAGGGGGAACAGAAGCCCATGGTGTGAATGGATTACATCCTGTACCTTTTAGACTCATGGTTTAATTACATATAAGATAAAAGACATAATTATATTCCAATTTCAAGTAAACACCAACCAAATAATGTTCAGACAATAATGATTATTCACAATCATTTCCCTGTAACCAACAAGGATCTACATTTTGCAGCTGAAAGAAAATATGAAGTATCTTACATGAGATGTGTTTCTGTCTTTATTTCTTTTAATAATATTCTTATTCCACGAGCCCTATAAGGAGCACACATGGTTCATCCAGTCACTTTATTCTCACAACAAACCTGAGAGGTAGGTTAGGCTGTGAAATAGGGACTGATCGTAGGTCCAGTGGGTTCCATACATGAAAACGTTCCCAATCCAAGTCCATGGCTTCTTGAACTGGGGAGTTTCCAGGTGTTTTGGGCCACAACTCACAGCATTCCTAGTCATTGGCTGAGGCTGATGGGAAATGGAATACAGAACATCTGGAGATTATTTATTTATTTATCAAAAGCTTTTCTGTCCCATCCCCAGCAGAACGTCTTGGGATGGGATAGAAAAGGTTTGGGACAAGATTACCAAATGGAAGAAGGCTGAATTACTACATATGATCCGTTGTGATTTATGGGTGAGTAAAGATTATTATTTGTGGCAATGAATCACTATTCCTGGGATATATCAATCCTCTGTGCTATCTTTGCCATTAACTTTTCTTTGCGAGAGCCTGAGATTTCAGACCTTTGAAGGACAGCTCATTTTACCGAGAAATATTGGATGCTGTGCTAGTGATGTGAAGGCCCTTTCAGCAAGGTCTTCCAACCCTTCTTATTTATGTAAGCAAGAGACATTGACAACAGCAGGACGCTCAGATGGAGTAGAGGGACTATAGAGACAGTAGAGGGAATATATATATATATTCATGTAAAAGACAGCACACTTTGACCTTCAGATCTTGCACACGGTATACTTCCATCACTGCCATGACCGACATTCTCACAAAACCTGGTTACAACTAGTGAAATAAAAATAAAAAGTAAGCCTAGCAATTCAGTGTCATGATAAGTGAGGTTGAAACTAACTTAGGAGATTTGGGGAAGAAACAAAGAAGTCAGATACTATGTGATTTATATCCCCTAAAGTTTTCGCAGCTTCAAGATACGAAGATGAACCACTTCTATTGTGAAATAAGCAATATACAGGGAACCACTCCTTAGGGAGAATTGCCAGAATGAGAAATATTTTTTTCACCACCCACCTCCTCCTTTTCTTATCTGATCATTTGTAGGTTCACTGCCCCAGAAATGTCAGATAAAGATGCAATTTCAGTGTTTGTATATTCCACTGTCATTTAAATACCTTTTTTTTTCTCTTCACTGAACAAAGGCTTTAATGAAAAGTAGAAACTGCCCTAAAGGATGCTCTGCTAATGCTCCCCCCCCCCGCACTCTGTGTGTGTGCATGTGCATGTGTGTGTGTGTGTGTGCGGGCGGTGTCCTATATCACCACTCTGCAATTGTGGGTGCTTGCTGAAATAACGGTATAGGGGCCCTGTGATCTCTGTCGTGTCTGATGCTCCTGGATTTGCTGGCTTTTTGCCCAGATGAACTTTACCTCCTATTGGCACCCTATTGCCTCAGTTTCCCCTGGTGAAAGGAGAATGGCAAAGCCTTGTGGCTATGACTAACAATCCATACATATTACTTATCTAGTACATAGGCTGCACTCCTAAACACACTTATAAGGGAGTACCTTCCATTGTACCATTGAACTTAGTAGGGGAGCTGCTTCTGAGCGGATACATTTTGAATTGCTGCATCAGGATGCCTTGGCTTTATGGCACAGATCAGATCAGGCCTGTATAATTTGCTGAAGCCATTAAGCTCAACAGAACCAGGGACAGAAGCACTGCTTTAATGCACATCCAGATCTGCCCAGGACTGCCTATGCAGCTTGGGGGATCCATGCCCACATAGGTTCATCTAGTTGCAATCTCTCTCCCTCCCTCCCTCCCTCCCTCCCTCCCTCCCTCCCTCTCACACACACACACACACACACACACAGTCTTTCACACATGTTTATTTTTTCAATGGATAATGTTCTTAAATGGAACATCTGCTTTTCTTCTCTAAAACTGTCCAGTTCTTTACTTTGTAACTCTTTCTTTTTCTTTTCTAAATGGATCTAAGATTTGGTCAGTGATTTCATATATGTTTCCTTTTTTCAGGCCCACAAATAAATATTTGTGGCATATATTTTACACAGATTACCCATATGGCTTCAGCTTGTGTTAACTTCAATCCTCTGACTTCTGGTTTTGCAGACCTTAAGTGAAAAGTTTGCAGCAATTTTAATTGGCTTCCAAAACTTGAGATTAATATTTTATGGATGGTTAGGAAAATGTATTTTCGCACCTTAGCAGGATTTCATGCCATGATACCTACACTGACCAGATAGGAGAAAAGTCACTTCATTTTCTTTTCTTTTTTTTTGCAACTAATATGTTTCTAATTAGTGAAAGTGGTGCTGAGATGCTGAAAATTTCCTTAATCTTAAAGAACTAAGGCCTATAATTATTCTTCACGTCCCACTCCCTTTCCTTTGTGTTTCTTGTTCAAGGTTCACTGCTAGAAGAGTATCTTGTGTTCTATAATATTATAGGAAAACTCATTTTTCCTCCCATAATGGAATTTATAAAATATCATACCCTCAACTGTGCATATGAGGTGATATATTATAGAACTAATTCAGTTGAGTTTTCCATCCAGAACATCAAAGCCACAATCCAATTCTATTATTATTGTTATTTAAGAAGGAGGGAAAGATGCTGAAGGAATGAAACTTAATGGTGTAGATAATGCTAAGGAGCACTACAGAGATTTTTTTTTTTTTTGGTGAATTTATGTCAGCCTTCCCCAACCCAGTGCCCTCCAGATATGTTGAATTACAACTCATATTACCTCTCAACCCTGCAAGGGACTAGAGTATTCCATACTGTAATATGCTCCATCTCAATGTACTTCCTTGAAACTATACTTTGTGTGATCAGATATATGGTAAGGGGTACACAGGCAAAACATGAGAACACGGCAAGGGAGAAAAGCACTCTTGTGCCGTAGAGAGGAAATCTCTTCCTTCCCATTTCCCAGGTAGACCACATGGTGCAGGAGAGGTGTGCTCTGTGGCCAGCGCTCCTTGAATCCAAAGTTTCCTTCTGAAGTTGCCCTTTTGCAATGGAAGTCACACACGGTGTGTGGAGGGTGCATGAACTGGTGCTGCCCCAACGTCCCCATTTCTTTCCTGTGAATATTCAGTTGAGCGCGTGCTGGAGGAACCAAGGTGTATGGGATCAGGTTCACAGAAAGCATGTGGGTTCCCCCTTCAGATCTTCCAAGCAGTGGGCTTAAGGATGTTGTGCGAAGGGCTTACAGCTGAATTCCTGGAATTCTGGAAGGGAGCTCTTGTTACAGAGCTGCTTTGGGCGTGCTGTTTTTCTGTTTCTGTGTAGCATGTGTTTCTGGGATATTATTCTGACCCTGTGACTCAGGAATTCAGTTTTGGTTCACAAGTTTGAATTGTTGCTACAAATGAGACTCAGTCTCTACAATATAACTTAATTAGGAGATAAATAGTTCACATACTGTAACCCTGCCTTGATTTTTAAAAAAAAACATTGATTTGTTATTGTGTGTTACAAACAAACCCTAAACTACATATTGAAGAAAAAAAGAAAGAGGAGAAAAATGAAATAAAAGAATTTGGTTTGAAGTTTATGCATAATTATTTTTAATAAGAGAAACACAGTTTTCTATATTATTATTATTACATTTCTATACTGCCTGTAGGTGAAGCTCTCTAGGCAGTTTACAACAATAATCATAGAATCTTATACTGAAATCACCCATCCAGACTCTAACATGGCCTGATGCTGCTTAGCTTCCAAGATTAGGCAGGATCTGGCACTTTAGGCTATAGGGAAACTATATAGAAATATACAAATACTTAGGGATGCACATCTTACATGAAATTAGTGCTCCGGCTCTTTTTCATTCTTACTGAAAAAACCTGAAAAATGTAGATTTGATTTCGTTACAGGGAGTGTTACACTGGGACTAAGGAGCAGAGACAAATTCTATGGCATAACTCAGCCAGCTAGCCCTTTAAACTGGCCAAGAACCCAGGCACCAAATTAATTCAATCCCAAAGTATCTTCACCTATGTACTAGTTTGGTGAGACCAGAGCATGGACCATTTTACTCAACTGAAAAAGGCTGTTGTAGGAAGCAAGTGTACAATAGAAACATATGTTGCATTCTTTTCCTAAGTCATATGTTGTCCTCTTGAAAGCAGTACAGTAGGACAGGGACGGGTGGAAGATAGATCTTCAAGTTCTTCAGACTTCAGCTCCCAGAAACCCCTGCTGGCACAGCCAATGGTTGAGAATGCTGGGAGTTGACATATGCGACTGGTTTCAGACAGCACAACAGCCCACACTTAAGGCTGTTGGGCTGTTGTGAACTGTGTTGGTATTGAAACATGGCTTATCAGGTTGTTTAAACCCAGCTGCAAAAACAATCCATGGTTTGTTACCCATGAGCAACCCAAGAAGACAACCCATCACTTGTTGCATCATGAACTCTGCATGTTTATGGTTCACAAGCCATGGTTTGTTAGCATGGCTAGATTCAGGCAACATGGTTAAGGCAACTTACAGTTCATTGACAATCCACATCAGCCCATATTCAACCCCTGCATGTGAAGCATCATCTCGTCTGAATCCAGGCAGTAACATCTGGAGGTCTACTTTCTGCCCTTTTTTGCTGTAGGGCTTCAAGACTATGGGAAGATGACTCACAGTGCAATTCTATGAGTATCTACTCAGAAGTAAGTTTCCTGAGTTTGGCCTCTCTTCAAACTATTTGGGTTTTAGTTCTTATGTCTTCTGAGGTAATTTATTCAATATTCTTATGGACAAATCTATTCTTTGTTCTGACTAGGTGGCCTTTTCAAATTAGAAACAAAGGCAAGATTAAAAGGTTAAAATCTGCATCCATACAAATACCACCTGGTTCCATGGGAGTTGAAGCTATTAAGAGATGCATTCCGTATGGTGTTGAACAATTCTGTATGATTTGCTTAGGCTTTTGAATCCCACTAAGAGCACTTTGCTTCTAAGATTTCACAAGATTTGTTGGCACACTTTTAAGCTGATATTTGCAACAAGAAGGTCTAGCAAATTAAGTTTTTTAAAACTGAGTCTTGATCTTTTTAGGGCATTAAATACCATGGTTTTGAGATTACAATATATGGCCTTAGACATAATATGCTTGTGGAAACTTACTTAAATAGCTTCTAGTGTGCTTTGTACTTCCTTTTGGTAGTATAAATCTCAGCCAAGCCTGCTTCCTGGGGTTGTTCTGAGCATAAAATGCAATTATTCTGTGCATGTTTCCCTGAGTTACTCAGAGGAAAGACAGCATTTACACATGATAAAAAATAAGTAAGTGAATAAGGTTATGCAGGCTGAAGTGCAACTTAGGGTGTGAAGTACTGTCACTGATGCTGCCGGTGCTGGTTGTGTGTTCTGAACACCAAGTTGTCTAAGGTCTAGCAACCAAAGGTAAAAGTCCAACTTCCACTCTACATGTATGTGCTTGTTGTTGCTGTCAGCCCTATGTCAGCTTTGAAAATATTTAAATTATTACACTTCTCATTTTCCCAATAAGGGAGAGAAGTAATACATCACTGGACATACTGCTGGAAAATGTATTTCATTGTTTATTTTTTAAAATTGCTCATTATGTCAAGTAGAACTTGAGCCAAACAAAAGAAACATTCTGCTGTCAAAAGAGCTTTGGCTTATTCAAATATTCCATTGTTGTTCACAGGGGCAGCAGCACTGTGACTGAATTCTACATTATAGATGTAAATGAAAAATAAAACATTTTGGTAGTTTATACAGTGGTTCAGTTTGATCATTTTTGATGTAGGGCACCTACATTGTCTGAGAAGCCATAGGATTTTTCAGATTCCCAGCCTGAGATCCTGCAATCCCGTAGCAGGGACTTCCAAGGAGGGGCCTCTGCTGTGCTCCCTCACAGCCAGCCCAGAAAGAACTGCACCAGCTGCCCCCATCCAGGTTGTAGCTGAGACTTGGAGAGGGGGAAAAGGAGCAGCAGGGAAGGGAGCTGGGGCCATGGACTTAGGCCAGTTCAAATCAGTGTCTAGCTTCCTTCCTTCTCTCTCTCTAGCAGTAAGCCTAGAAGGCCAAAAACGTCCATCTAGAGAAATGCAGGGTGTGTGGTGATCCTTTGAGCGATCACCAGCTGCAGACCCTTTTCCCTGCAAAACTTCCATTACTACTTCCAAATACAAATAACCCACAACAAATCTTTGAGCATGCACAGAGAGGTTTGTTGAACCCAATCTAGAGTTTACCTCCAGGAACTCTACTTAAGAACTTGCCTGGGCCCCAACCCTTGGGAAGGGCTTTCTGTAAGTGAGCACACCTTCCCTCTATGTGCTGCTCATTGACTTGGTCCTCCTGCTTCTGCTGCCAACTTGCCATGGGGTCAAGTGCAAAGAGGTGGGCCTGGTGTGCGTCTGAGAATTTCTCATTCTCAGAGACCCCTCCCAATGGGTGAACATCTTGGCTGTTCCCAGGAACTGTCTGGCTAGGCGAAGTGGCTGGCCTTGAGATAATTACATCCTCCTCCCTCATCTCAGAATCTTGACCTAACACATCCTTCGCAGTCCCCCTGTACTCTCTTTTAGTTTCTGATTTGGAGGATTCCGAGAGACAGCTAGCAGCCCATGAGAACGACTGCCCAAGGCTGGCATCCTTCCTACTCCCAACAGGGTGTGAGTTACAATGGTGGCAAAGACTGACCCTGCCTCACTTTGCTGCAGTCCTTCTAAACCTGTGAATTCGGAAGCTTTCATGTATCCCCCATGGGGGGATAGGAAAGCACGCATAATGTTTGTCATGCAGACTCCCCTCTGAGATGGTAACCATGAAAAAATGTTTGTATATGCACATTATAAATTGATGCAATGCTAAAAGAGAATAGTTTGGATAACCTGGGTAGATCTAGGATAAACTGCTCAGCATGAGCTTGTTTGCATCTAAACAAAAGGAGAGAAGCACTTTTTAGTTTAGAAATGGCCTTAGCTGGAATTTGGCTGGACTGGGCATCCTGCTTTATCTCCCATCCTGCTATATTAACATTTATAGCTAGGCTTGGAGGTCTGGGCAGGTTTGAGACTAGATTACCCAATGCACTCTGTGGAGGTTTACATACCAGTTTGGAAGCTGCAGCTGGTGGAGGATGCATCTGAACATCTCCTGACTAGAATGGGCTATGGACAGATTCTGGGATTTTAGTGTTGCATTACATTATTTTGCAAGAGCTGGTGGGAGATTTGTGACAGATAAAGGATGGTATTTCTTCACACATTCATAGCTAAACTATGGAATTCTCTGCTCAGGAAGATGGCTACTAATTGGAAAAATGAATGAAGAGTTAGATTGGACAAATTCATGGAGGAGAAGGCTATCAGTGGCTAGTAGTCCTGATGACTGTATGCTGTCTCCAAGACCAGAGGAAATATGCCTATGCATACCTACTGCTGGAGACCATGGGTGGGAGGGTACTTTTGCATTCATGTCCTACTTCTGGGCTTCCATGGGCAGCTGACTGGACACTGTGTAAAAAGAATCCCAAACTAGATGGACTTTGGTCTGACCCTGCACCACACTTCTTACGTTCTTATGAGGAGGCTGTGAACTGTGACAGATAGATGGTGATGAGTTCCAGAAGATGGGGGCTGCGGCACTCCGTGATCTCCTGCAACTGCTGCTGAGGTTCACCTTCAAGAGCACTTCATCTGATGATCACAGAGTTTTAAAAGGGGTGAAGTGATCCCTAAAATAGTCTTAATCCATATCAGTCTAATCAGACTCTTCAATAAAATATCATCTATTCTTCAAACATTCAGAGGTCAACAGTGGAGACTGATGGGAAACCTTACCTTGTACAATCAGTGCTTGGTGGGGAGCAGATGTCCTGATAGACGTTTTACTTCAGCTCCCAGAATTCCTGACTGTTGTCCATACTAGCAGGGCACTGTGGGAGCTGAAGTCAGGTATATTTGAAGACCTATTTCTGCCTAACCCTGTGCTAGACAGGCCCCTTGAGTTACTGTGTGGAATATGAAAAATGGCTAAGCTGCTCCATAACGTTTTGTTGTTCCTGTTCTACATGCAGAAACTGCACAGAATGCAAAGTCAACATTGATGATGGGACGGCATCCTCCAGGGCACTAGAGAGCAGCAGCATAGGTTGGTGGGGCACAAGGCATGCTACAAGGCCCACAACGGCAAGCTCCAATACCTTGCCACCACTCTTATCCCTCAGAAGTTGCTGCCTGAGGCTGCCATGCCATTATAGCTCATGGCAGGGCGGGCCCTACACAGTGGTGCTGTTGTTCTAGCCTGCATAGGCAGCATGCATCTTGCACAGATGTTTTACTGAGAAGCTCTTCAGCAAGCCAGAGGTGTGCTGAGAGAAGCAGCTCACTTTGCCCTCATTCATTGCATCCACACCAGTGGTATTGCCTTTCTGCAAACCAGCTGCGTGCAAGCAAACACCTTGACAATACCAAAAAGATAGCAAATGTTCAGCAGATGCTACCTTCTAGTGTTTGGCCCTCAGCAACTTTCTAAGGCAAATCATTCCTTTTAGCAAAATAACATTTATATTAAAAGTTCTGTAAGGGAAACAGAGAAGTTCTAAAAAGTCTGACAGTGGCCGTAAGTTGTTTGGGAAATGGTTGCTATCACGTCAGTAAACTCTCTAAAGAACTGCAAACTTAGGGCAATTTTATGATCATGATACAAACTGTTTAATCAGTTGATTAGAATTCGTGTTTACTTTGTGTGGCAAGCCAGAATGCTGTTCCTCAGCAGCTGGGTGGGCCACTTAGAGGGAGGAATGGATCTGGGTAATGGAGTTGAGGAGAACAGGAAATGTAAGAATTTCTAGTTTCTTTGGTGCAATGATTCTCTGGAAAGCTGGCAGAGTTTCATAAACAAACCTTATCAGCTTGTGTCAAACTGTGAATAAGAGCAAAGATCCTCTTCTCTTTTGGTAACTGGTTAAAGAATAAAAAGCAGAGAGCAGAAATAAATTGTCAGTTCTTGCAATGGAAACATGCAAACTGTGGAGTCCTATGAGATTCTGTCTTTGGACCAGATATTTAAACTTGTCTATAAATAATCTGGAGTTAGGAGTAAATAGTGAAGTTGCCAAGTTGTTGATGAGGAAAATCTAGTCATCCCATACATTTGAATTATTTGGAGCTTCAGGTCAGATAAAAGGAAGCACTTCTTCATATGGCATAAAGTTAAATTATGGGATTAGCTACCACTAGATGTAGTGTTAATGGCCACCAACTCAGACAGCATTAGCGGGGATTAAAGAAATTCATGAAAGGTAAGACTATTGATTGCTGTTAGTCATGTCGATGATAATATTTCCAGCATTGGAGGCAGTAAACCTTTGAAAATGGGCTGCTACAGAACATGAGTGTGAGGGTGGTGTTGGACTCATATCCTGCTTATGGATGTCCACTGAGCATCTATATTGGTCTCTATCTAACCAGAATGCTGGACTAGATAGGACTTCGATCTAATATGCAGAAGTAGAGAATTCTCATGCCATGGCAAATATGTTAGGATATCAGGTCACCAGCTAGAGAGTTCCTGAGATTTCCCATCCAGACATATCCTTCAGTAGTCACATCTTTCACACCCAGCAACCCAGACTTCTCATATAATGAGACAACAAACCTGGACCCAGCAGAGAAGCAGATCATATACTAATCCTGTTTGGCACCTTGTTGCCATGTCCTGCCTCCTTCACCCAAAAGAAAATCCAATATTTAGCCATCTCCACAGAATGTCAAGATACTCAATGCAGAAAATCTCAGACTGGAGACCCACAATTGACAGTGGTCAATCAGCCTCTTTGTCCTTCAAGGTGCTTTGATATCACAGGGGACTGGATGGTTCAGAGCTCCATGGCTGAGCTTTTAAACATCTGTGTCTTAAAACTTACCTGTCCCAGATCAGTTTCATTGCCTTGGCTTTCATCCATTGCAACCTACCTCTTGCCTGACAAGAGGTGAACATTAGGCTCCAGCCATGGCAGGCTTGGTCACTGCCAGTTTGGAGTAGACATCAATCTATTCTGGGTTTCGTCTGTTATCTATCCACACCCAGGGCTGGTGTCAACTCTCAGCATGGCTAGGTGCCTGCTGAGGCCTACTGACAAGACCCCCTGGATTCGCTCCCCTCTTCATCAGTGCAGCCTGCTTGTTCACATGCCTCTTAACTTTCCTATACAAAGGTTGTGGGGAAAGGACAAGTCATAGATGCCTCTGCCTACTTGCCTCCTGGCTCATTGACTATCAAAGCAAGCAAGTGGGGACTGCGAGGAGTAAGAGGATGAGGAGTAAAAGTAGCTGATGACAATGGAGTGAGTAAGGCCAGTCATGGAGAGAATGTCTTCACTGAGGGTATCTTGCCAAGGGCGCTCAAAAACATGGAGCTGGTTCTCTCTTCACCTGCCAGTGGTCCAGTCTGAGGGCACGGGAAGTCCAGCTGTTACTGGGATCAAAATGCAGAAGATGCAGGACTTCTTCCAGTTTCTTCTGTGCAAGCAGCATCATCAGGAGCCCTTGGGCCACTTTGGTGTGCAGAGAGTTAACCATTCTTGTTGCTGCATTCTCCGAATGCAGAGCTTCCAAGTCAAGAAGTACTAGCCAAAGCAGCATTATTTAAATGAAACATATTTGTATAAACTTGCCAGCAAGCCCCAGTGGCTGCTGCTCTTGTCACAGAAATGGTGCTCCAAGCTGAGTGTTGTGCCTCCAAGGACTTCAAACTTTAATGCATGCTGCATTTTCTTTATTCCTTAGGGATGAAAAGATGAGCACGAATGATCAATGCTTCTATCATGGTGCAGCTTTTAAGATATATGTCACTGAGTATGTAAATAAGCCAATTCACTTATTTATGTTTAGCTAGACAATTTCAAAAGAGCACTACAAACATATTAGTCATGATACCAGTTTTTTTTACAGGCTGTTAAGCAACATAAATTTCATCGAAAATGGCTTAAACTAATAACCCCAATTTAAAGTAAACTTTGCTGAATGAACATTAGCAGTGCTACTTGCTGAAGTGAGAGAAAACTGGGGGAAAAGGACAACTTTGCACTGGTAAAAGGGGATGTTCATGTGCTGCTTCATAACATAGTCGCATTGGATAAATTGCATGATCTTAAGAATATCATCACAAGACATGCTGAAAGTCTTTAGTGGAGCAGAGTGGCTAAAAGAATTTGTTGCAACCTTGGAATCTGCTGGTTCAGATTTCACTTCAGCTCTGAATTTGCAGGATGGGCTTAATCCAGAGGTGGCAAATCTATCATTTCTGTATCCTTCCATATCTATGCAGATTCTGGAGTAGTAAACAAAAATAAACCAAAAAACATACTATTTAAAACATAGTATGAATAAAAACAGTGGCTGTTCTGATCAGCCAAGGAAGACTTCCTGAAATAAATATGTTTTCAGAGGCTCCAAAGGATGACAGAAAGTTGGTGCCTGTCTGACTTCCAGAGGCTGGGACTTCCATAGAAATGGAGCTGCTGCACCAAAGACCCTTCTCCAAGTAGACCTCTGACAGGCTGTACTCTTCCCCAAGAAGAATCCATGTGGAACCATCAGGAGCATGCTATTTGTTGACCTCAGTGCCTGGGCAGGTTGATAAAGAAATATCATGTTGTTCAGGGTTTTGTTGTTGTTAGTCGCAAAGTCGTGTCCGACCCATCGCGACCCCATGGACAACACTCCTCCAGGCCTTCCTGTCCTCCACCATCCCCTGGAGTCCACTCAAGCTCTCACCGACTGCTTCAGTGACTCCATCCAGCCACTTCATTCTCTGCCGTCCCCTTCTTCTTTTGCCCTCAATTGTTCCCAGCATTAGGCTCTTCTCTGGGGAGTCCTTCCTTCTCATTAGGTGGCCCAAGTATTTGAGTTTCATCTTCAGTATCTGGCCTTCTAAAGAGCAGTCAGGGTTGATCTCCTCTAGGACTGACCAGTTTGACTGCCTTGCAGTCCAATACACTAGTACCAAAACCTTGCATCTGGCCCAGGAGTGGATAGACAGACAGTGTGATTTCCTCAGCAGAGGAATTGCATGCTGAAAAGGGACATCTGGCAACAGCCAAGCTGCTACATTCTGCACGAGATTCTTCACTGCACAGCTTTCAGTCCAACCTTAAGGGCAGCCCATGAAAAGTCACAGGAAAAGTCAGTCACCACAGAGATGGTGGTGAAGTTAGGAGCAGAACTGTATAACTCTTTCCTATACCTCCATCCCTTCCCTCCCTCTCTACTCTTGCACATGTGCAAATTGGAAGAAAAGCCAATTTCCAGAGGGGTGGCTGGAGAGCAAGTGTAGACGCACAGCTTCTGGAGAGCCAGATGATGCTGAGGATCCTATGTGATTAGACTACAGGTTCCCTATCTCAGTCTTAAACAAAACAATATCCCTCATTTGCAATATGGGGATAATAATACTGGTCTAACTCACAGGAACTGTTGTAAAGCTAGATATGTGAAATGGATAGTACTATATATGCTCAAGAATTCACCCTATATGGGCTTAGACCAGGGCAGAGAAAAGGTAGATCAGTAGATTTCTGTAGCAAAGACTTTCTGACTCCAGAGTTGCTTAACAATAGGGATGGAAGAAAAACTTTCTCAGGTGCTTGAAAATGTGTTTATGTCCAACACCTTTCAAAAAAGACTTTCTTCATGGGCTAAAATTAATGTATAATCACAAAATGATATTAACTACAGATGGAGGATAGCTCAGACCATCATTGGAGAGGCATTTGAAGAGGACATCAGCCATGTATATATTGTACATATACCAGAAAAAACATATTTTATTGATATGGCAGGTAACAGAATTTACATTGTTCAACATTTGTCTATCTGTACCAGTGCACATCAAATATACTTGTGATAAAATATATTGGTCAGACCCAAAGACCACTGAAGAAATGTATGATCAAAACTTTAGTTATATGTGCAATGAAAGATCTGGTGTCTCCTTAGTAAACCATTTTTACAACAAAGCCCTGATGAAGAATTATGCAGATTGAAAGATTGCATTAAAAAATCCCAGCTTCTTCTTAGAAGACATCTGTTCTGGATTCTGCAGCTGCATAATTTTGTTCCAAAGAGTATGAATAAGATCCTATAATTCTTACCATTACTCTACATTTGGAAAGAACTTAGTTTATTCATCAGTAGAGGAGAGAAATGCCACAAGAAATCTCCCCTGGAACAAAATAGCATTGCCTTCATTTAATTTAGGTCTGTAAAATCAGGGTGATCCTTCCATGTTTTTGAGCATTTCAAGATGGAAACTTTATGTAGTTATTTATTTATGTTATTTGTATTAATTTTTCATTTGAAATACAACAAAAAATTACAACTAAAATACAAACATATAAAATTAAACGTACGATTACAAGAATTCTTAAAAATGCTGTGCCTACCCCCCTCCCCGCAGAACCATAGGTTACATGCTGCAGATATGAAAGCTCATTCAAACAGTCTTTTGGAATATTTCCCCCTTCCAAAACTGCAGTGATTTTTTAAATGGTTCAACCCCCCCCCCTTTTAATATGTATTTTTTTCTATAGCATCTAGTAGCTGAAGCTGTTTCAGCAGTATATAACAGAAGCATTGGAAGGATTCTTTGTGACACATTTGGAGGCAAATAGGTAGAGGAATCAGAAGACAAAAATACATGGAGAAATGTTTCTGTAAAGGAATGTGTTAATATAGCCATAAAAGAAATGGTTTGTTTCATCAGCCCATGGAACCTGTTGTTCAACTTACCTGGGTATATAAATCATCTTCTGAATGGGAAGTTTTGTTTGCTTTTAATTTGAATTTTAACATATCAGGTGAATTTTAACATATCAGGTGAATTTTAACATATCAGTAGCTAATTTGTAATTAAATATAATTAGAAATTAAATTAAATATTTATTTCTAATTAAATATATTCATCTAAAATAACCCAAAGCAAAAACAAAAGAAAACTAAAACAAAGCAAATTAATTATTATGTCTTGTATGTTTTTCTAAATCGCAGATGCAGTTTAGTAGAGTATTTCCTATAACTTTTTAGACCTATTTACAGATTTTAGGAGTGCTTCAAAACCATTAATACTGTTTTATAATGGTATTTTCTTGAAGTTTCTGAGGAAGGAAAGTGCCTTCTGAAAAACATTGGGCACAATAAATGGCTTTCCAGGCACCTGAGAAAAATTTCTCTTCTGTTTTGGGATACATATGTGTCTTCTCCGCTTGCTGAAAAGGCCGTGAAGTAAGTAAAGTAGCAAAAAAAGGGTGTATGTTCTGGGTTGGAAAAAAGAGTGAGGTGAGGTGGAAAAAACCCTTTTCCGGCAGAGAATTCACAAAGCCTGTGATGTGCTTATAAAAGGCCCTGTAGCCAATGCTGCTGCGGAGGAACAGCAGGAAACGCTCCACCATTTCCCCCTCCTCTGGAGGGGCTGCTCCTTGGCTCTGGGCCAGTACCATGGGTGGACAGGCAGGGGGCCCACTTGACAATGTCCTGGCAGAGGCCCACCAAAAGACCTGGAACCAGCCCTGGCCCAGTTCCACTTTTTCATGCCGTCTGTGAAAATCCTGTGGCTGCAGATTTACAATCACAAAATGCACAGTCAATTAAATGTCCATCTTCCTGAGGAAAGTACAAGAGTAATAAATTCTGGATATAGCCGAGAGACAGAGAAAACAGAATGGAAATTATTTGTTTTGCCACTCTCTTTGGTATTTAAATGGAAGGTTGTCAATTCTTTTCCCTGCTCATTTTCTTTGCTTACAGCTACAGCATGTGAATATATGGATATTTCTCAGTCGGTTTGAATTAAATATTGGGAATTGCTGAGCCTGGACATTAAAGTCTCTGAAGCAAGGACAGTATTTTCATTGTGCAGGAGGTGTCAGCCCAATGAGCCAATCCAGCCTTCAAGGCCATGCCTGCAAAGTGAGTAAATAACAGCAATAATCCTAGAATTGTGAAGGACTTGTGGGGTTAATGGAGCAGGAGGACTCCTAGACTGGTTGTATAGAGAGAGTACCCTGTGTGTGAGGGACCTTGCTTCCTTTGTGGAACTGAATAAGCAGAGAAATAATACAAAATAAAAAGTACAGGAAATAATGCTACATTATCTATATTTCAGTTTCAACAAGGAAGAGACCTGGAATGATTCTTCAACTACATCTGAAGAAGATAAGTGCTCCTGAAGCAGAAAAAATAGTATTTTTGAAAACACATTGGGCAGATTAAATATTTCTTATTTAATCTTGATTTGTAATGAACAAAATGCCTTCCCCTCTTGCTGCTTCTTCCACACCAAGTCAGCAACTACTTTTCTGAACAGGACTAGCCCAAG
This sequence comes from Varanus komodoensis, assembly GCF_004798865.1. Classification (NCBI taxonomy): domain Eukaryota; kingdom Metazoa; phylum Chordata; class Lepidosauria; order Squamata; family Varanidae; genus Varanus; species Varanus komodoensis. The sequence goes on along the minus strand of NW_025335349.1, from coordinate 11,433,246 downwards.
ACATGTTACTGCCTGTGGTGGAAGACAGAATGGCATCTTCTCTGTGTCAGGCAGAAGAATTGACTGAGCCAGCAGCTGAATCTTATTTCGACACTGGTGCTGGGTAACCCGTTGGCCATCTCAGGGGACAGGCCACATACAACATTCTCTACTCCCTGGATCATAGCATCTGTGTAATGATAGGAATGGCCCTGCCGCTGAAAGGCCGCTTTGAGAAAGGTGGGGGAATGTGTAAACCTGAGCTCTCCAAAATAACCTGCTGTGTGACAGAATAGTCTGCAATGCGACTGAGTGGAAGCAAAGGCCTTAAAATGGCTCTATGGATGGCTCCACCTGGGTGTGCCTCAGTGAGCTTGTGAAAAGGTGGTTCAGGGTTTGCTCTGAATTGCTCTGCTGCCAGCAGTTCTGTCCAAGCTGTCACAGAACTATGAAAGCACAGGAAGAGGCTGCACTGCCAAGTCTGGCACCTGTGGTCTAGTGTGGTTAAATGTCTGTTAGCAGCTACAAACCATCCGGGAGTCCACCCCTGACTGGGGCTCCTAAACTGACCTCAGGCCGCATACCAGGAACTAGTTAACTAACCTTTTGCTTTGAAGGTTGTAGCAGAAGAACTTAATCTTGATTAATAGAAGCCAACATGGATTTGTCAAGACTGAATCCTGCCAGACTTATCTAATCTAATTTTTTGACTGGGTAACCTCCCAAATGGATAGCAGGAATACTGTGGACATAATCTACCTTGACTTTTGCAAAGCCTTCAACATATCCTGATAAACAAACAGAGTGGGCTAGATAGGAAAAACTATTAGGTGGATCCACAACTAGATACAGAATCAAACTCAAAGAGTGCTCACCAACAGTACTTTTTCAAACTGGGGAGGAGTATCAAGTGGGGTGTCACAGGGTTCCATTCTGGATTCAGTGCTCTTACACACCTTTATTAATAATCTAGCTGAGAAAGTACTGGAAACGATAATCAGATTTGCAGACGGCACAAAACTGGGTGGAATAGCCAACATCTTGGAAGACAAAAAGAAGTTTCTGGGTAGGCTTGAATGCTTGGCTGAAGGGCAACAGAATGAAATTCAATAGGGACAAATGTCAAGTCCTCCACCTAGGAAAAAGAAACAAAATGCATCAATACAAGATGAGGAATAATTGGTTCAGCAGTACTGCAGTACTGCAAATGGGAAAGACCTTGGAGTTATTGTGGACAACAGGCTTAATATGAGCCAACAATGCAATGTAACTGCTAAAAGGCAAATGCTATTTGGGGATATAGTAACAGAAGTATCACTTCCAAATCATGAGAAGCGATTTTCTATAATCAACACTACAATAAGACTTTATCTAGAATACTGTGTATAGTTCTGGGCACCAAAGTTTAAGAAAGATGCAGAAAAATTGTAAAGGCCAACAAAGATGATTCAGGTTTGGAAACGTTGCCCTGTGAGAAGAGACTGAGAGAACCGGGCAAGTTCAGCCTTGAGAAGAGAGGGGTTTATGATAGCAGTTTACAAGTACTCGAAAGGCTGTCACACGGAAGAAGGACAAGATCGCTTTGCACTCATTCCAGAGTATAGGGCACAGAACAATGAACTTAAGTTGCAGCAATCCAGATTTGGGCTAGATATCAGGAAAAAAAATCCAACAGCCAGAGCAATATGACAGTGGAACCAGTTGCCTAGGAAGGTTGTGGGCATTAGAGGCATTCAAGATAAAAATGAACAGTCATTTGAGTGGGTTGGTGTAACTTGGTATACTGCAATAGCAGGGGATTGGACCTGATGGCCCTCTGGACCTTTTTCAACTCTACTATTCTATGATTGTTCAGTCAAGATAACATTTATGTTAATTAATTTATGTTAAATCCCAAGGGAGAAAGGATAATAGCTTTGTCCACAAGACAACAGAGATTACTTCTGTATTGCTATCTGCAGAAAAGTTCACCCCAAGAAATGTTTAGAGGATGCAGTTCATATGACCTTTGTTCAGTGGCAGGAGTTTTAGATCTTTGTAAAAGGATTGTCTTCCTCCCACAGGAATGGGTGAGTAATTTCCATTTCCAGAGTGGAAAGATTTTTCAGGGTGAATTGTCCCATCCCGTCCTCCCTCAGTAAGCCAAACAGTAATCCCTGCATAAACCAGACTGTTCACAGAGATCACATTTAATAGGGAATTAGCATATCTGATAGTGACTGAAATCATGCCTTGTCTTTCTACATTTAGCAACTGGCAAAGAATTTGTTTGTATAGGTTTTCAAATGGCTTCCAGAAGCCCAAGAATTTAAGAACAGTGGTGATCATATTCTCTGGATCTGCCCTACCCAAGTTTCCTGCATGATTCAGGTGAAGCTTCAGTTGGAATTTAGTGTGTATTCAATTTCTGTTTTCATTGGAGTAGCATTTTAATGTGTAACGTCTTTCTTCTCTGCATTTGGTCACTTCACAATTCAAATGGTGACAGTAAATGGTACTATATGGAAGGTGATATTGGCAAAAATGTCGTGCACCGCAGAAGTCTAGGAAGTAAGTGTGGAAAAGAGACTTTTACTATGGGGGCAGAGGTGGGGGGAGAGGCAGAGAGAGAGAGAGACCTTGATCTTTGCACATGTACTTGTACAACTTGCAGTAATTTAAGATTACAGCTTTTACAGAGATGTAGGCAGAACTGCTATTACAGCACACGGAAGCCCTATTTTCAGACCCTTATATTATTTTGTCAACAGCTTCATGATCTGCCAAGGGCCTGGTGACTCATAAAACTGGGACACATAGTGGTGTCCTCATCAGCTTTTTGAGAATCATCATTCCCAGAGGTGGGAACATCCACGTTACTTCATGATACTGTTCTATCATTGCTATTGGCTAACAAGGCTTAAAAGGTGCAGCTGTTGAGATACAAAGTAGATAATTTTAAATACAGACAAATTGGCACTGTTATTAAACAGCTTGGCATACAAAATATTTTTGCTCCTCCACCAAATATATATGTGCAGTGAGATACCCAATTTTCAGTGCTTCCATGGAGGAGAAGGATCTGGAGATGTAGTGTCCTTGCAATATTTGCTCTATTTATCTGTATGCAGAGGGAACAAGGCAAACCACAGGTGCTCATACTCAGCTGAAGACCTGCTAGCTCAGGGGGCTACAGACCACTCTGCCTGTTTCTTCCTAGCTACAAACCAGGAGATCCAGCATCTAGTCCCCACTCAGCGCTGCAGCTTACTGGGTGACTTGGGGCCAGTCATAGACTCTCAGCCTCACCTACTACATAGGCTTATTGTTTTCAGGAGGAGAGGAGAACCATGTGAGCCTCACTGGGTTTCTTGCAAGAGGAAGCAAGGCAGGGTGTAAGTGTAATCACTGTAATAAACTGGCTTTTCTGCAAATAGAGCTGCATACAAATAGTGTTTTAAATCTGAGTTTAGCAGCTATATCTTTCATTCATTTTACCCTAGTGATGGTGATCCTTTTAGAGACTGAGTGCCAAAACTGCAACCCAAAACCCACTTATATATCACAAAGTGCAAACACTACAATCAAACCTGAAAACTGAGGTTTTAGTTTAGAAAAAACAACTCACAGCCAGTCCAAGCAAATACATATATATCCATGGCAGTGCACTGACCGCCCATGAGAAAGCTTGGACGAGTGGTAGCTAATGAGACGTGGCTTGTGATGTCATTGCCTGGTGCAGCTACTCATTTCTGAGCATGCGCATGGCCCCTATGTGCACTGTGATCTGATGCTTGGCTGCTGGGGCGATGCTGGCGCAACTTGGCTCGCATGCTGACACACAGGGCTCTGCATGCCTGCTGTGGCATGCGTGCCATGGGTTTGCCACCACTGGCCTAACCCTACCCAGGTGCACTCCCCTAACCCTAATATAGGGGTACAATACCACTGAAAAGGGCGATTTTGAAAAAGCCTTCCTTGCATAGTTTTTTCTGCACAGCTCATCATTTCTGCCCATTCTAAATACATTCCAGCCATCAAAATCATGCCAGAACACTTTGTTTTTCTAACCCTAACCGTACCCTGGTGCACACCCCTAACCCTAATATAGGGGTACAATACCACTGAAAAGGGCGATTTTGAAAAAGCCTTCCTTGCATAGTTTTTTCTGCACAGCTCATCCTTTCTGCCCATTCTGAGCACATTCCAACCACCAGAATCATGGCAGGACACCTCGTTTTTGTAACCCTAACCCTACCCTGGTGCACACCCCTAACCCTAATACAGGACTGAAGTACCATTGAAAAGAGGGCGATTTTGAAAGAGTCTTCCTTGAGTAGCCTTTTCTGCACATCTCAACATTTCTGCCCATTCTAAGCACATTCCAACCATCAAAATCATACACCTTGTTTTTCTAACCCTAACCCAGCGATGGCGATCCTTTTAGAGAATGACTACCCAAACTGCAACCCAAAACCCACGTATTTATCAGAAAGTGCCAACGCTACAATATAACCTGAAAATTGAGGCTTTAGATTAGAAAAAACAACTCACAGCCAGTCCAAGCAGCGACATCATCGCCTGGTGCCGCTACTCCTTTCTGAGCATGTGCATGGCCCCTGTGTGTGCTCTTATCCGATGCTCAGCTGCTGGGGTGATGCTGGGATGACTTGGCTGGCGTGCTGATGGAAAGGGCTCAGCATGCCCGCTGTGGCACATCTGCCATAGGCTTGCCACCACTGCCCTAGAGTGATGCAGTCCATATATTTAAAAAAAGCCTAGCTCATTAGTAGGGTTCCAGATTTATTTGTTTGTTTGTTTGTTTGTTTGGGCCCTCTATGCTTAGCCTATAGCAGAAGCAGCAATACACAGAATTAGTAGAGGCACAGATTTGAAGTAATGGGCCACAATACAGCTCAGATGGACATTTGGGAGGTGTCACATTTCCCAGGGCATGATGGGTGTGTCACTGAAGTAACGAGATTCCAAGCCCCATCAGCTGCCTGCCCAGGCTATTTCTGATCAACTTGTCTTAACAAAGGAAAGATGAGTGATTAACGTAACACCACTGAGTCTACCAAAGATTTTGAAGAAATGAAGAACACAAGTGCACATGCTTTCTTCACAATGCATTCATCAGTGGGATCACTGGAACATTCCCCTTGGCTCTCCCTTGTTTTACCTGGCAATCACCTTTGGCACTATTAGGCAGCTTGCTCAGCATTGCACATACTGTGGGAAATCGGTGCTTGCAGAACACACAAGGCACAAACTAGTCCTGCAGCTGGTTTGCTTTTTTGTGAGCAAGAAATAGCAAAAAGACCACCAAAACTTTATAACCACTGCTGCATTCATGGCTTTAGTGCAATGGTGCTTGCTGGTGATGTGTGTGTTGGTCACTCATGCTAGAGGACTCGCTGAAGGGCTCCTCCGTGCAGAGACACCTGACTGGCCCAGGGTTTCTGACTACCTGCAGGTGCTCTCTTGCTCACAGCTGCAGGCACCCGGGCTCTTTCTCTGCATGCTCAGCCCAAGGTAGCCAGGTCAGCGGGCAGGTTGACAGCTCAAGTGTGGCTGGCATCCACAGTCTCACTCACCACCATCCTGACTGCCCCCCTTCAAAACCAAGTATTTTTTTAAGAGCATACTATTTTTTTAACCCAAACTTGTATATAGGTAGCTGACTTAATTTATTCCTCACTAAGACAGATGGTTTCAAAGAACTGAAGATCTTTGTGCCAAAAGGAAAAAAGAGACATGGAAAGAGGATGAATCTTTTGTATTTTTCACTCAGCAAGGAGGAGAAGAAAGCAAGGTTTGAAAACAAGCAATTGTTTGCTTTATTTCCAGACTTCTCTCTTTTCCCACATTTTCCTTCCATCTGCTCCTTCCCTTTTACCTTCTCCTTTTGTCTTTCCTGCCTTCCTGCTGCCAAGGACAAACAATTTAATAACTCAAAGCATGGAAATGTCTCTAAAGAGGCACAAGAAGCCTTTGATGAGAGCTGAGAAGGAAGAGATAATAGACGCCTGGTGGATAGAAACACCAGCAAATGAAACGGTGCAGGGGGCTCTGCAGGGTGTTAAGGTCTCCTTTCCCTTCTCACTGGAAGCTCTGCCTGAACCCCCATGCTCAACTTACACTAGACAATATTCAGACTGTGCCTGCAACAATGAGGCCTAGAAGCATGATTATACAATAAACTGTTCTAATGAAGATGCAGGATCTCATATTTTTCCAATGAATTTGCAGACATGTGGAGCAGAAGTATTTCCTACTCAGTAGTAAAGGCACATGACTATCTCTTTCAAAATGACACTTGGGCAATAAACTGAGAAAGAGAAATTATTTCACAGCAGCAGGTAGTGGCTTGGTGTTGTTTTGTATCCAGTGTCCGTGAAATTTCCTTGACATAAATGTAATTGTTAATCTCTCTGTAATTAGTTTAGGGTGTGCATAATTTTATCAGGGAACGGCCTCCTGAGGTCTTTGGAACAGAACAGCAGTGCTAAAGCCATTTCCAGAAGGCTTTACTCTGACACACGGACAGGAATGTGGATAGGCCGCTTCATCTGTGGATAGCAAAGGGAAAAAACACGTTCACTTGGAAAGGAGGTAATGCACGCTCAACGTACAGGCAGGGCAAACCACAATACTCCCCACCGCTCTTCACTTTCTTTTACCTTTTTATTCTTTTGAGTGCTGGAAAGCCACACACTGAAATATATTTTGAACACTTCTGCTACCATAGAGAATTTTGTTTATCAGCTCTTGTCCCTTCCTGACACAGGGGATGGAAAGGGTAAGAATTTAAGAACTCAGGACAAGCTGTACTTGTTTGAACCAAAGGTTTCTCAAGCCCAGCATGTTGCTTCCACATTGGTCAGCAAGATGCTCTAGTAAGAAGTCCACAAGCAAGACAAACTGGAAAGGTTCAGGGCAACAAGGATGATCCAGGGACTGGAAAGAAAGATTTCCAGATGCCAGGAGAAATTGAAGGAACTGAGCATGTTTAGCCTGGAGAAAAGAGGATTGATGGGAGACACGATAGCAGGGCTCCCTTCAGGGCTGAGATGAAGAGGAAGGCCAGGATCTCTTCTCAATTAACTCAGAGTGCAGGACACAGAATAACGGGCTCAAGTTATAGAAAGCTGGGTTCCAGCTAGATATCAGGAAGGACTTCCTGAAGAGCAAAATGACAATGGAAGCAATGACCTAGGGAGGTTGTGGGCTCTCCAACACTAGAGGCATTCTGGAGGCAGCCAGGCAGCCCTCTGAGAGGAACTCCTGTGCTGAGCATGGGCTGGACCTGATGGCCTTCTTGGCCACTTCCAACTCTAAGACAACGGGAAGTCAACTTTAGCACTATAGGTTCTGCACAACATTCATATCAACTTGGACTGAGCAGTATTCTGCCTCTGACACTGGGAGTAATAAAAATATGGAGGTTATAAATGCTAAGAATATGCTACTGAATACTGTGCCAGAAATTCTTTCAAGAAATATGGAAGATTTATTTAAATATATGATAGCAACAGCTAGAGTCACAATTGTAACAAAATAGAAAGCAGAAGACTGCTCAACTAGTGAAGACTGGAAAAATAAGCTAGCTTAATATGCAGGATGGGAAAATTAACCAGCTATAAAATGCAATGATAAATGGAAATAATATATGCATATTTTATTTAACAATTGAGAGAAAAAATAGAACTTATGTAAGGATGACTTAGTTGACATATTTATTAACTAGCTATACAAAAAACTAGTTAAAGAACTTAACAATAAACAGAAAGTGTATTATATATTATATTTAGCAACTGTAAGAAAAAACAGTCTATAGAAATATTATCAGTGAATCACAATTTCAATACAAATGCTTTGTTGCCACTTGAAATGAATTTAAAAGGAGTAGAAAACAAATTAGTATTAAGTATTATGAATTAGTATGACTGCTATATGAATTTAATTCTTTTATTATGATATTGTTTTATCTGGGGAAAAAAGGAAAAAATACTAATTGTTGGTGGGTTTCTGGATATGTAATAAGGTGAATTTTTTGATACCCATCAAAACATTTTTCTGTGGAATAATTAGTCTTAATTAAGCATTAATCACTTAACTAAGTATTATTTTTAATTAAGTATTATTAAGTTAGAATTGTAATTGTAAATTTGGTAGAGGTAATAATATTGACTTTTTGTGAAATTTTCTGAATATGCAATATTTGTGTAAGGTCCTTTGGTATATTTTTCTTTTCTTTTTACTTCTTTTTAATTATGAAATTAATAAAGAATTTAAGAAAAATATGGAGGTAAAATATAGCTATCAGAATGAGCCACCACTGCCTGCTTTATCCTCAATGAATTTGGCCAATCCAAATTTGGAACTAGGAGTGAGCAATGAAGTAGCTGAATTGGCTGGGATGCTCAAACTTTTTGACTGGAAGCCTTCATTGAGCAGCACTCAGAGGCGACACGGCTGTGGGGGTGTAAAGATTACATGTGCTCATGGAATTATTTTGGTGGACTTATTTTGCTAATGCTAGCAAGGCAACCTCCCTTTATCTCCAATCTCTCAGAAAAGAAAAGGAATTATTGTGCTTGCACAAATGTAAGCAAAGGAAGCTCCAAGGAGCTCTGTTGTTGTTGCTGTTGTTGTTTTGGTGGCAGCAGATGCACGGAGTCACCAAAAATTGCTAGGTGAGCTCCATGTGGCCCACAGGCCACAGTCCTGTAGTATGTTTTTATTTAAATAAAAAATTTCAACCTAAAAAAAAAAATTCAACCTACTTCACAGAAAGGAAGGTTAGGGTTCCAAAGAGAAGAGGAGGGTCTGCTTGAAGCTGAATGCAAGGGAACAAGCAAAATTCTGTAAGTGGCATCCAGTTGCTTCCGTTTGCTGAATTGTGGGGTGAGGGGGGTCTTTCTCTCCACTCCAGGTCCACAGCCCACCCCACACTGTCCAAATCTGTTTGGAAGAGCTGATAGACCTTTCAAACTAATTTTTTGGACAAAGCAGAGGGCTGCAGGGGGAAGTGAGAGGTAAAAGTCCCATTGCACTAGTGGACCTCAGCTGTGTGATGTTGGATTTGACACTCTATTTGTTAAGCATAGGCTGCATCCAGATTCTTATTTCTTAGATGGCTCTGAATACAAAGCAGGTCTGGCTTTGGGGAATTTCCCAGCTATTTTCAGTCTCAAATAGTACAGTGCCTGCTGTCTTCTATTCTGTTTCCCCCAACTCCTGATGAATTGGCTGGATTGCTCTTTTGTGGTCAGTTTTTGGGCCAGTTTTTGTGGTAGCAGGTGGACATCTAATCAGTAAGTTTATGGTTCTTGTTCAAAAGTGTCTGATACTCTGGGGGTAAGGCTGTTAAGTGCTCCTATATTAATAGGGTTGTGTCAGCCCTTGTCACCCATTGCGAAATGTGGTCCTAAACTGGAATGGTGAATTATTTAATTTGCTCACATTGATCAAACAAATCCGTTTGGAGTTCCTGGAAAATGCAAGCTGTGGAAGCTGTTGTCACATTGAGCTCAGCACACCTTTACTTCAATTCACTCTTCTCTCTGATTCTCTCCCTGCCCGGCATATAGCTCTTTCTCTTCAGGCTTTATCCCAAGAATATTTGAGGGCCCTAACGTGGATTATTTTAAATCTATGTCTTGGAACTGTATCTCTTTCTCCTTTTTTTTCTCAAGAACAGGTGTAATGGTCCAGATCTGGATTAGGAGTGTAGTATACACAGGCTTTAAAAATCCAGATCAAGCTTCCTTTGCCTACTCAGGTTTATATGAATAGCTTGATAAAGATTAAAATAAATGGTACATTCCACTGGGTATGGGGAAAAAGGAAAGGACAGGCACTTATATTCCAAAGCTAGAATTTATGGTCCAAATTGAAGTTTGATGTGAAAACGTGGTGTTGTTTCTGAATCAGCTCTAACACTTGGAAGGGTTTGTGATAGGATATGAGAAGGAAATTGATCCATTCCTAGAGGAACCCACTCCTTGCATCACTGGATGCAGGGCTGACATCAAGGGTAGGCATGGTTGGGCACCTGCTGAGGTCCTGCAGGGGCCTATTGACAACAGTCTTCTGTATTTGTATGTCCTCTCCAGCATGGCAACCTGCTCTTTCAACTGCTTCTTGCTCTGCTGCAGACTACAGTGGTGGTGAAAAGAAAGAGTAGCAGATGCCACTGACTGCTTGCTCTTGGCTCTGGCATCTGGAAAACCAGTGGTGGCACTGCTGAGAAAGGGAGGCAGAGCAGCAGAAAGTACACTTGGTGAGGAAGGGGGCCTCTGAGCTCACCTTGCTCAACAGCACTGGAAAATCAGAAGCTGGCACTGACGGTTTGAGCATCTTTTGGAAGATGCATCCTGAATGAAGAAATCATCACTCATACAGAGGAGCATGCAAAAAGTCTTCCCCTCTGTGAGTGTAGGTGATGGATCTATTATATGTCTGCCTCAAGAATTACTGGATGATATGGCTGTACTGCATGTGGCGATTTGGAAGACTTATCAGTGTAGTTTGTCAGGCAGAATACAAAGCAAGAGCAGTCAGCTGTGCACAAAACAGAAGGGGAAGCCTCCCCTGCATTGGTGTCTTGGACTCATGGGAAGAATATGTTCAATTCCCAAAAGCATTAGACAAACAAGAGAGTGCTAGGAGTAGCTTCCACTGGTTGCTTAGAAAGAGTTGGTGTCCCTTTCCAAGCTTCATAAGACCTGGCCAAGGCTGAACTTCTCCATGACACAGGAACACAGATGCTCTAATGTACTGACTCAGACCATTATTCCATCTCTCTCCCTCTACCTCCCTCTCTGACAGCTTTTACAGGTAGTGACTCTCCAAGGTTTTAGACAGGAGTCCTTATTCACCTGGATAAGCAGGGGATAGAGCTTGGGACCTTTTACCCAGAAGCCACGTGTTCTGCTACTGAACTGTGGTCTTTTGCTAGCTTGGGTGAAGGACCTTAAATAGTTGCTTGATGTCCTGAAGCAAATATGTGGCACTTGCCCAGTAAGCAGAGCATTCTGTAAACCCAGCAAAGTGGAACCTGAAGATTTCACAACTTTGCAAATAGTTTTGATCCCCTGGGCCTCTCCTTTTTCATTAAAGGTTGTAATATAGTATATTATAATATCAGCATCTTTGAGGAGATAAGTCATGTAGTGAATCATAGGTGTATTCTCTCCTGCACACCTGCCTGGAGTTTCTTTATGAACTGGGCAGATAAAGCAATACTGCCAGCATAAGATGAATCTTGCACATTTCAACACCATCTGTTGCACCTGTTTTTGCAAACCGGAGCATTTTTTTTCCTTTTTCATGTCCAAGCTAGCTATGCACATTTTTTTTTGTGCAAACCATTTACTTTTCAAAAGAGAAGGCACCCAGGGTGTTGCTGTTAAAAGAAACCATAAATGCTATGCCACATATGCAGTCTTTAGATAGTGAGTTTAAGTTTACTCAGGTTTTTCATAGTATCTCGTAGATATACATGTAGAATTATTAATCCATCTGATTCTTTATGCTATTCAAATTATATTGTGTGTTTTCTTTTTCATTTTGAATGTTTTATCAAAGTAAGATAATCTATTATGGAGATCATAAATTTTTATAGAAAGATTTGTAACAGATTTTAAAAGCTGCAAAAAGAAAATGATAAGTACAAAGAGAGACAAAGAATTCTGAAGGGAACCAATAGAAATCAATTCATAAGCATAGCAGCAACCTAACCAGGTCAAACCCAATCAAATCAAGGCTAGTCATTTTATTATGCCCCTTGACTTATTATTATTACTTCATTTTCAAGAAATGTGAACATTTCTTCCATAAATACAATGAGAAAATTTTCCCTTCCTAAAGTATCTTGAAGCTTCTGACTGCCTCTCAGACCAGACTTTAATTAAGTGCTATTCATGATTCTGGAAGCGCTGTGGAATACACATTCACAGCAGAAATCAAATGTAACATTTCTTCTGAAAAGTCTGCCCTTCCGAAATCATACACATGTGACATTGGTGTTGTTATAGACAGACGTGAGCATTTTCTCTTAATAGGTCTATCTCTATTTCTCCAAAGGTTTTACTCTTGACATAATCTGCTTTATGTGAACTGCTAATGTTAATATTATTAATAATATCAGTAACGTAATAGTTAAGGAGTTCCGTTTCCTTAACAAATATGAATTTTGGCTTCCAAGATGTTTAGTAATTTACATACTGTGCATGGCCAGGCCTGGATGCATGGGTCTTTATTTGAGCCCTCTTATCTTATTTTACTTCTCTTTGTATTTATGTATCTGGTTCATTATACAGCCACAAAGAGAACACTGGCTTAAGGCATGTGACTTGGGTTGTCCCTTGGTAAAGTGCCCTGGGATGGGTCCCTTCCTCCTTTGGTGTTCCTTAGTAAGGCTTACTTGGCACTGGCAGTGATGGTTGGTGTCTGAGGGCTGCTGTTTAAGTCTCTTGCAATACCCTCAGTGCAGTGTAACATTGCACTGTGGGAAATGAAGACATTGTTTTTAAAGGCTGTGGACTGGGTACTACAAGGGTACTGTCCAAGGATGCTTGGCACTGATGCTGGCCCTCCTTGAATTTATCCATGCCTAACCTTTCCCTGCAAAAACAAAACAAAACAGTCCCCTTGAAGAGAGCCATGTATTGAAATCCCACCTCGCAACCCAACCATTCAATGGTTGGTATGGTGGTCAAGAAGAGATTATGTCCCTGGTTAGGTGGGCAAACAGTGCAATTCTGTGAGGCTGTCTCTGAACTTAGAGAGCTGAGGACATCCTATGGTGCACAGCAGAAGCAGAGAGGTGATGGTCATCTAACCTTTTTGGCTGTCCATGTGTTTTGCCCAGGAACCCAAGGAGTGGAAGCCTAAGGTGCTGCCAAGTATTATCTAGGCTGGCACAATCTGACTCTTCCCATTCTGTCCCACTCCCAAAGCTCAATTTACAAAGTTTCTCTTATGGCCTCAGAGATGCAGCCAGCAAGGTTCTTTCCACACCAGCTGCAAAGGTAGGAGGACTGTGCTCCGAGTTGAGAGCCCTAGGCTGGTCCTTGGAGCAAGGACCTGAGACTGGAGTTGGAATTCCAAAATATCCTACAACCGTTGAGATTGCCAAGTGGCCATAAGATTGTTCCCTAAAATACAACATCCATGGGCCATAGCTTGACTTTGTCATGATCATCCTTTCTCAGCTTCTGCCTCTCTGAAATATCAGTATCCTAACGATTGCCTACCTTGCAGCATTGTTGCAAGAATTTCAATAAGATTAGTAGCATCTTATTGGTTGTATTGCTTCTCATTAAATTGAAAAACTCTGAAAATAGGCAGTAGGCAGTCACTTAGTGGAAACAAGCAGGGTTGGTTTGCATCTCCAAACCACCCACGTTAATGGAAGAACACAACCCATTTTCCCAACATGTGCTGCATTTTACAGCTCTCTTTAACATCTCTTTTTAGAAGTGGGCATTGGCACAGAGGAAGCTGAGTACCCTCTGTGCAATTTTGGTGGTGGTGGAAAGGTCTCAGAAAATGTACTGTCAGGGAGAAGAACTGCCAAAACTGGGGGAACAGATCAGTGCCACCTAAGCTACACAATCTGGAAACAGTTATAAGGTTCTTTCAAGGAATGGTTTCCTTTTTAGGCAAATTATTAATGACCACAAGAGGAAGAAAAGTGATTTGATAACAGAAACTTGCTGAGTGCCAGCTGTTGTTTACAGATGGATTGGATTCACTACGGCTGCCAAGAAGAGGTATGATCGCTGTGTTTTGCTCAGTTCCACATATGGGCCAGAAAAGGAGGTTATAACTTATCTTTGGCTTACATTCTTCAGTGTTGTGTGCGAGCTCTGTGTTGTGTGTGCGATGTTCTATAAGATAATGAAAGGGTCCTGTTATCTACTTGTCCATCTGTTTCTAACCAACAGAACAAAAAAGATCAGATACCGACACAAGTGCCCATAATCTGAGCCAGTGTAGTCTAGCAGCTAAAATGTTGGACTTACTCAGGAAGAGTTAAGGTCAACTTAAGCCATGAATTTGGTGCTCAGTAGCCCATGAAATACTACGCTGTTGCAGCAGAGGTAGATTAGGCTCCGTGACAGTAATCCTGAGGAAAGAGTTGAACCTAATGACTTCTCTACCTGCAAAATTTATTGTACTCTTGTGATCTCTCAATCACAAAAGTTTGTGGGGCCTTTTCATGAACCCACATCCTCCACACCCCTCCCTCATGTTTTCTAGCATTTATTGTGGAGGGAATTTAAGAATGAGGAAAGTTATTAAATTTTAAAGCTTGACAAACTGGAACAAAAGGTATTGTCACAAACCTATTAACTTTAGCTAGTACACTAACGAGTGTTGCATGGGTCATTTCTGCATCAGAAAGAAGAGATGATAATTTGATAATTCAAGGACCATAAGAATGTATTTATTTACTTGTACCAACATTTAGACACTGCTGTTTGGCCTCAAAATGGCACCCAATGAAGTTTACAAGCCTAAACATCCATTTGAATACAATAATAATAGAGAAATACAGAGAACCTGCACAGCTCTTTAAGCTTATAAATACAGAAACAGCATCCCAGGTTAGTGCCTGTTCTGATTTAGGTCCTTCTCACTAGCCCTACTGTAGGGACTGGCCCTCCCAAAGTCCAGCATTCCAAGGTGGCTACCTCAGAGTCTGAACAGGAAGGAAAGGTGAGCTTAGGTTGAGGTTAGGGTTGGATGTGCAGGCACTGCATGATGGATGTAACAAAAGTGTCATCACCTGACAATTCAAGAGATTAGGCCAGTCATGTAATGTCCAACATTCCCATTGTCTGACCCACAAGAAGCAGAAACCTCCCTGAAGGTGCAGCTAACTCTATTTGGTGAGGAAGGCAGAAGAAGGATTCAGTTTGGAATCCACTTAGCCTGAGCAATAATTTTTATCTAATTAGTTGACTTATTAACTTGATGGATGTCTTGTGTGATATTCCCTGTTTCATGAAACCAGTCCTGACTGCTATGTTTTAATATAAAAAAATACTTAAATTAGAAGTCTCTCATCTTGATCTGCAAGAAAGGGAAAAGGTGAAGGGTTGGGAGAGAGACCATTTCATGACATTTAATCTGTTTCCAGTTCCCACAATGCATGGATCCAGGTTCAGTTACAGGGCATCGCATGCCAAGCTCTGAAATGCCTCTGTGTCTGGGACCCCCTTTCAGCTCAAGAACTGAAATTAATTTTGGGAGAAGCTGTTGAGGGCTACATTCTAGTGATAGGTGGGGATGAAGCAACAGTGGTGTGGCCCAAATACAACCCCTGTTTTCATCATTTAATTTCTCAAGTTAAATGAAAAATCATTACTAGGAGAAGCAGGGGTGGAAAACCTGCACAAAGCCAGGAAATCAGCAAACAGTTGTCAACCAGGGAGGAAAGACGGGTTGGGGAAAAGGTTGTGGCCATCCAGGCAAACTTGAAGGGCCAGATCTGGATTGCAGGCCTGGGGTTGAACACTTTTCACTGTAGAGTGTGTAATGCCTGCACTATCTCATTCTTTTGAGATGTATAAAAAAAGAAGTTGAGTAGACATGTTTTGATTTTATATCACTAACATGTGATTTCTAAGCATCTTCTGTTGTTGTTCTCTTGAAACTGGCTTTTCTGATCTGTAAAATGTGGTCAGGAATATTCCGTCCTGCACCGTGATTTCAAGCACTGGTGTGGAAATGGTGCCTCTGACTGTCCTGTTTGCATCATTCACCATAAAACAAGGTGAAACCTTGTATTTCACCATATCCAAAATCAATGTGAGTTGAGGGGAAGCAAGCACAATTTTTAGCATGTTCATGTAGCGAAGGAGTCAGAGAAGCCATTCATTGCCCATCTGTAATGAAGACAGTCACGTGCTGTGCCCAGATGAGCCACAGTAGTTTGATCGGCTTGGTTTAGGACTGTGGAGTCTTCCTCAAATAAGACTCTCAGTCTAATCTGTCCCTCTGAGCTGCCCACCCATTCTGGCAGGATGTGTGATGCAAATCATATAGGCTTTTTTTTTTTTTTTAGTGAGGTTTTCCACACCAATATGTAGCTTAATTATCTGATATATGTCAAGACTCATGTGCATGTATTTAGTTATTTATTTTATTTAGGATATTTGTATGCCATCCTTTGCAAGAGCCTGAGGACAGCTTACACAATAAAATACAAATATCTAATGTAACATAAATTAATTAACGACCCACTCTGGCTGCAAATAAAATATGATGATAAAATTCAATATTAGAACTTATTAAAATATTTATTAAATAAAAAGGTCTTAATCTGGCGCTGAAAAACATATAATGATGGTGCCAGGCAGACCTCTCTGGGGAGCGCATTCCATATATGCTATGGAACCCTGTCCGCACTTGGGATGGTTCAGTAATGCATGCCCATTCTTCTCATTTTACATTAGAGGAAGAAAACTTTTTGGAACTGTTGATACATCTGGTGATTTGAGAAGCTGTCCTTGAACCACCACAAAATTGGAGCCATGGTAAAGTGCAAGTAAACTGCCAAAAAGACACCCAACAACTCCTTTGAACTCGTATATTTCAACATATTTGAAGCGATAGGATGGGGTATAAATGGATGTAATAAATAAATACCAACAGAAACATGTTTTATAGCAGTCCCTGTTTCTGGTAATGTTTATATTAATATATGAGATGGGTAGGACATCTTGGCAGGCATTGTGAAAGATGTCAAGGGGTGTCTGAGCATCCACAGGACCACAATGTCTGCCCCTACTTCACAAGCTTATAGTAGGAAACATTAGCATGTCCACATCAGATATGAGTGACAGGTAATGCAAGTAGTATTAATATTTAGCTTCCCAAAGAGAATAGGCAGAGAGGAATGTGAAGATGTATTCAGATGAGGAGGGCTACATTTTTCATATGCATTAAAATAACTAGCCAGATCTAGTTATAGGTTTGGTTTAGAATTTTCCTTAGGGAAATTTCTGTAGAAATATTTAGTGGAAAGGATTTTGATAGATTGAATTGGAGATCAGCTCTATTATATTTTATCAGTATGTGAATCTCAAGTTATACGACTGACTGCAATGATATTTAACTATACTTGGAAGTAATAAAGTAGAGCAGAAGGTGGCCAGAGTGACACACATAATATAAATGATCCAGCTGAAAAGATTAATAGGCAATTTCTTTACAAGCTGCGGAAAATGTAAGCACAGACAGTTTTGCTGACGAGAATACTTGGTTTGTGATCACTGGATGTCTTTCTGTTTCATATCCAGTTTCTATGCCTAAATTAATAGATGTACTGTTCTAATAACAAGAATATGGAAAAGAAAAAGAGATATGGTGAAAGAAAGTGATAACGTGTCAACAAGTAAAGTTCATGGAACAGACATGGTTTAAGCCAGATAATATAAGAGTAGCACATTCTTAATCTCAACACATGGACCTCCAAGATCTGCTTTCTCGGTCCCTTTTCACAAACACATGGCATTGAATGGAACTTGCTTCTCTGGAACGTTATCTCACTATGAGCATGGACATCACAAGCATGCAGGGGGAGCCTTTCCCACTAAATCAGACTGCGGACCGGGTGGTCATTCTGGCTGAGGAGGATGGGAGTTAGAGCCCAACAGATTTGGAGGGTGCCCAGGTTGGAGGAAACTGCTTTAGCTGTTCTGTGGTCTGCCTAGTTTTCTCTAGATTCCAAAGATCTGCTTGCTGAGGCAATCAGTAATGGAGCATGTGCTTTGCTTATCTTAAAGCTCCAGGTTAAATCCCGGTATCCTCAGCTAAAGGAATGCAAGTAGCACAACAGGCAAAAAACTATGTCTGAGAACCAAAGAAGCCCGCATCAGGTTAGACTGACCTCTAGTTCAAGAATGGTCAACATGCAGTCCTTCAGGTGTTCTCTTGCAGAGCCCACCTTGAGGATGCTGGAGTGACAGGCCAAAGCACCTCACTCTGGATAATAAGCAAAATCAAATCAAATTGGGAGATGGGGATAGGGGACAAGGGGGATGTGAAGTTCCAGAATCTTCAGTATGTAACAGTCAAGATGGAGTTCAAAAGGTGTTATGCAGACTGAATGAGGTCACTTTTACAGAGCAATGCTGCCTCACATTTGAAAGATGCTGCATCCTTTGACTTACTGCATTCCTTTAGCTTTGCTCATAAACCTAGTTGATTTAATAAAATGGAATCTAAAGAAGGACTATACTTGTTTTGTTTCATGCTTCTGCCAACCTTGGACAAGTGCCTGCATTTTTCCTCCCTGTAGACTGAGACACTAATTGTTCTAGATAGTTTTTCATCCTCCACTGAGATTCTCGTTTGCTCCTTGGGTTCCCTAATGACATCATTACATATCTCTTTCAGTCAGCCATTTCCAAAGGGACTACTGTAGGCAGGCATGAAAGAAAATAAAACCAAGGAAAGAGCACAAAGTTTTGATCCTCAAAATAAGCAAGACATTGTTGATGGGGCAGCTTTAGGACATACTGTTATTTAAAGGGCATTTGAGGATTGTCTGATGAGATAACTTCTCAGTATTAAACAGATGGCATTGCCTTAAAGGAGGCTTTAATAGGAGGCTTTAATCTAAAACAGAAGTAGGCCATGTGGTACCCACAGGATGAAGGCACTCCCAGGAACTTTCTTGGTGCCCATTAAGATGCCATACCTTCCCCACTTAAACCAAAAACCAGCCTCATTTTCTCATTGGGTTTCAACACTCTTGCTTAGTACTCAGTTTTTTTGTCAGATGATCTGTTCTTTCCCACACCTCTTTTGTGGTGTTGCCAAGGATGGGATCTCAAGGTGCTTGATGTACCCATGGATCAGAAGGTTGCCAACCCTTGATGAACGCAAGCCTATCAGCCTGGAAGACAACAGTGGGTAAAGAACAAGCCTGGGAAGAACTTCCCAACTATTGTGGCAGCCTTGCCATCAGTTACATGCCTGCACATCCCAATATTAAAGTGAGACTTAAGTAGGACCGAAGCATGAGCTTCAGGTCCGTATGCACCCAAGTGGAATATGTCCTGTTGAACTCAATGGACTCAGTGTCTGAGTGGGCACTGAATGGGTTTGCACTGTTATCAGAGGCAGTGCTAGAGGGCACTAGAGCTATAAATACAAATCTGGGAGCTCATCTGCCCCACCGTCTTGCTGTCTGTGGGACCTTGCTGAAAGAAAGGCACAGGGCCCTGATGATCTCTGTTGTATCAGATCTCCCTCTTGAATCTTTTCCTGAAGTCAGATGCCCTCCTCTCTGCTTTAAAGGATCCTTTAAAGACACTGGCCAAGAAAGACTTTTGAACATATTCTAATTAGCATATCAAATGTATGTTTTCCCCCCTTTGGGGACAAGCCTCAGTTCTTTCTGACACCTAGCACCACCCGGACTATTACTGTGAGTGCAGTCTATAAGCAGTTGCTGGAAAAGAACCAGGGACCCTGTCAGAAGCCAGGCCTGGAGAATGAGTTAAAGGACAAAGGACAAACCAGAAGACAAGACCAAGGATCTGGACAGTAGTCAGGACTAAAGTACAATCCCAGGACTTAGGAATGCTCTAGAGATCAGGAAGATTCTCTTGCTAAAGCAAGGGCTCAACTACATCTTATGCTTATACCTGATCCTTTTGTTTTTTCTTTTTACTTTAGTCTATGTGTGCAGGCCCCTGATATAGATCAGGATGAGAGATTAAACTTTTCAGCCCAGCCATTGCCCCACCCCTATATTTTTAGCCTTCCACACAAATGCTAAGTAACCTCCCCCCCCCCAAAAAAAACCACACTTTTATGTGGCACCAGTAGAGTATAAGCAGGGCAGCAAAATATGGGGTAGAATGAGGCTGGGCAGGAGATTTGAACTCTCCTCTTGTAACAGTTAATTCAGATCAACCTTTCTCCTCCTGAACCACTTATTTACATGGGATGCGGGAAGCTCAAATTCCAGCAGTGTTTCCCTTGAGCTGGATTGAGACCCAGAGCAGCACCAAAGGAAGGAGCCCTTGGAGCCCTGTAGAGTTCCCGTCTGGCTCATCAATGTTCCATGCTGGCTATTTCTGAGGGAAAAAGTCATGTGCTTTATCATGTAATTTGACCATGGCTCCCCTGTATGGGGTGGCTGCACACAGTCCTAAAGCTTTAAGATCCAGCAGCTCCTGACACTTCAAGAATGAACTGAAGAAAGACATAAAGCTTTGGATCCCTGAATTACTCTTCCATTAGTGCAAGGATGTGTGTGCCATTTCCTCTTAACAACCACAGCTTTCCACAGTGCATCTCACACAATTTCTGAGGGTCTTCCAACACACAGGAACAGAGTGCGGGCAGGAGGGCATGGAGGGAGCACGGAAAAATCCTGCTCTGTGATAGAAAGTCTGTTCCTTAAGGGAGGGGAGGTTGGATTGCAATCATTGCAGAATCAGATTATTGGATAACAATTCAAATGGACATTTGGTGACTGTCCTGGTAAGTGGAACTCCCCTCTCCTAGTCACTTGCAAATGCAACCCCTGCGTTGAAGAAAATCAAGGCATGTTCATGCCCGGTCACTTTAACCTCAATTCATCTTATTGGAAAAATATTGCATGCTTAGTTGAAATTGTCATTTCTAAAAAATGGTACCATATGCACAGATAATATGTGAACAAACTCTAATGGAGCTCTTGCTGAGGTAACAGTATTGTCCTTCATTTGATTCCAAGTTGCAAGTCCTAAGAGACAAGAAGCAGAACTGTGCGGCACATTTCCCTTGATGTTTCTGACAGCACCATAGATCAGCCAAACCAGCAGAGGAAAGAAGTTGATGTGGTTGCATCTGGGTGAAAAACAGACTCAGTGACAATTGCTGCAGTTGTTAAATCACTGCAAAACCCATAATTATATCGCTTTTGGCTTTGAATGTATTTGGCACAAATAGTTGATTTAATTATCAGCATTGTAATTATATGTGCAACAAATTTTGGTTTAAGGGAGCTTGAAGGCCAGACTGGCATGTAAAGGCACTCAGGAAATTGTACATAAAATATTATGCAAAGGCTTCAGGACTTTGCCTGATAGACAAACATATATGCATGAATTCGTGGCTGACTGCCAAATTTAATCCGGAGGCACTCTTTTTCTTTTTTTCACAGCTTCACCTTTATGATGGTCCAAACAAAACTGCAAGTGCAGGAAGGCAGGGAGGAGGGAAAAATCTCCATCCCACTATCAAAACAGAGAACTGGAAGGAAGACACTGACTGAATTAATCCCTTGAGAAAACCTCAAGAACACAATGTTTTAGCTAGCTCACAAAGGATCCTTTCAGAATATCTTGCTTTCAAGATGGATGATGCAGCCAGGCTGAATCAGGGAGACAAAATGAAACTAAGCTGTTGTCTCTCTCACTTTAAAAACTGGTAAGAACAGCTGTCCCCCAAGAAAATTCTTCTTGCATCAACAGATCAGAAATATTGGCATGATATGGATTCTCGCAGGGATCCTATCCAGACTCCGCAGTTTGGCAAGGTTGGGCATTTGCCAGGACCCCCAGAAAAGCAGAAGGGCCATCTACCCTTAACAGTGTCACTGGTTCCGGCTAACATGGAGTATTCTACAAGACTGGATACAATCAAAGGAAATTCCAAGTTTTCATTTCTAAAATATTCCAAATTCTGGGAGTGCATCCTAAAACCAGCATTGATCCTGTCCAGAAGTGTGCCAGTTTCATTGCTGCATATCAGTGACAAGAGTCTGTCTCTTGGTGTAAAGTTTTATTTAAAATATTAAGTGTTCCTACCTCCTCCTTCTCTCAGCCACTGAAACTCTATCAGCTTTTCATTATCTACTTTGTCACTTTTATTAACCTGGGAAGACCTGGTATATATAAGACTCAGTTATTTTAAGCACCATTAGATTTCTTAACATATGCTGTACGTTGCTTGGAGAACAGAAAAGGCTTTATGGCAGGAGGGATTGCATGTATATGCTGCATAGTAAATCTACAACGTTTAGTTGATGAATTGGTTAGATTAATCTATCAAACATTTATTTAATCTACTAAAAAGTGCCACCTATTAATCAGGAACCAGTGCCCAAGTACCATAGAAAGAAGGCAGGAGACATATATGGAAATAAAGGCCTACATGTTTATTAATTATGAGGATCTGTAACAACCAACCCTCTGTATAACTTCATTCACTTCTCTCAGGCCCCAGCCACAGATTACTTCAGTGACAGAGGCAGCTGCTTTGTCTTTCTTGTGTTCTTAGCAGAGAGAGGAGAAAAGACCCACCTGCATGCCTTAACTCCTTGGTCCCAAACTGAATCAGTCCCTCATCACTCCTCACTGCCTCCAACTAGCTTTGGAAGAAAGTGATCCGTTTGTTTCATTTTTGGCAATTATATTTACAAGCTCCTCTCTGCCTCAGGATCACTGGTGGGGGAGCAAAGGGTTAAAGCAATACTATGGATTGGGGTTCCTGTGCTAACTTTAGAGTAAGGAACAACATATTGCTAGACATGTCTTCGAAGTTTGGTAGAGTTTGGGTGCCAAATTTTGCTCCAAGGCAGAAATAAAACAGGTTCAACATTTATCTGTATCTTCTCACTTAAGGCTAAACGGTTGTCCTATTCCCATGCTACGCACAGGCAGACACAAAAGTGTGAAGGAAGGAATGAGGCTGAACGCTGGACCCATCCCCAATATCATGGGTGCAGCAGGTGCTCATCAGCCAGGCATGGATCTCTAAAGAGAATCCCATTGGCATCCCATCTGTGCTCAATGCCATGATGCTTGAGACTAGCCCAGGCACATGGTGTTAGTGGCAGGGCCAAAAGTGGAACACTTGTATAACATGAATAGCCGACGTTTGTTTCTTTCAGTGTGTCAAACAGAAGATAAGCAGACCCTGGTGAATTAAAGCAGCATTTTCAAAACTCTTTGGACAATATTAAAAAGCTTTTTATAGGCACCTGGGATTTCTTCCCCATCCCATTTGCTTTTTTTTCCTGCTCCTTCCTCAACCCTGTACTCACCCAAATGCATGTGCTCTTTGAAAAGGGCAACAGTTTAGCCTCATGGGAGAATTGAAGCAAGAGCTATCCAAAGATTAAACATGCACAGAGGGCTAGCTGTGTTGGTCTGTTGCAGGAGAGGCTTGTAGTACTGTGAAGACTAACAAAGGTATAATGAGATCTGATGGTGGCTTATGCTATAATAAATGTGTTAGTCTTTAGGATGCCACAAGACTTTCTTACCATTGATTAAGCTTCTGCTTTTGCATTAAGGGATGTGGGAAGAAACACTGAGAGCACACAGTGTTTTCAAATAAGTGCTCTATAGATTCTTATTCTCACTGTGATACCCAGGCATTCTAAAAGACTTCTCTTCTCTTCTCTTCTCTTCTCTTCTCTTCTCTTCTCAATGCAGATAATGTGGAAGTAGCAATTCCTCGTTTGCTGTGAGTGCCACCATGTTTTAGCTGGAAAGGCTTAATCTGGTTAACATTATAATAAAGTCTTCAGGAGTTGAGTATAAGGATCAATCTATAGTTGTAGTTTTCAGGAAGAAGAGAAACTAAGACATGAGTGACTGTGAAGACCTAATAGATCATCCAGCTTGTTTTCCAGTCCCTGTAGAGTATCTCCATGTCTGTTGATGCACTGTGTCTTATACCAACCTTTTAAGAAGAATCTGAGCACATGGCAAACAATTCATCAGGCTGCCCTTATTGTTTCACCTCTCCAATACATCCACGTGCAATGATACATTATCTCAGATTTTATAGTGGATAGAAATGGAAAACACAGAAAGGGCCTACATGAGGTCACAATTTTGAAATCTATCATTTCTGAATTCCATGTGTGTATTCCATCCCCCTGCCCAGACTCCTCAGTCACTTTCAGAACAGCTGTGCCAATCAAAACAGGGTCAGATGTGGAACAGTGGATTTGATCATATTGGTAAAGCAGAAAGAAATGCCCTGATTGATCAGTTGCATTACAAGCCTGTAGGGCAAAAATCAAAACTATTCTTTAGCATGACCAACATTAGGCGTGTTGTCAAATCATTAACTTCTCCGTTATGTTTCTCCATGAGATTGATGAATACACAAAGTTGGCAGTAAGCACTAAAAACTCAGAGATGCTCATTCCTGGCATCTTTGCACTGATAAGTCCCTGTGGCTAAAGCTTTACGGAAATGGGGAAGAACCCTCTAGGGGCACCAACATTTATTGACTGAACCTGATGTGTTTCAGATATTTCCTTAGGTGAATTCTTATAGCCAAATATACGAGCAGCTGCATGCTTTTTTCCCATTAAAAAAAGTGGAGAAGATCAAATCCAGATCTAGATCCTAAGATGGGCATAGGGAACTTTAAGCCTTGGCCCACCATTGTGGTTTTGATCTGGGCTGGGGACAATACACATGCAATTTTCATAGAGAAAAGGTCTCAGTTGACTCCCACCCCAATGTGTGGGGAGAAAGAACAGACACAGGAAAATTGTTATTAACAGTTGGTATTACTGTTGTTAGGTTGCTATTTTTTTAAAATTAAGCAGTGGAGGCTTAGAGAAGGATTCAAGGGAGCTGGGAAGTCATTCCTAAAGCCACTTTTCTTCCTTCCCTTTAGGGTAAATTTGGAGAAGGGACTGGGAGGAGGGAAACAAAGTCCAGGGAATGCACTGCACAAATGTAAAGCAGAGGGCCATTTGGAATGGACCAGCACTTACAAGTACTCCCAAGGACTCTTGGGAAAAGCCCAAAGTTTGTGTAAGAATCCTCCAAAACAGCTTGGAAAGACAGCAAGCCCATTCTGAATTGCATTAGAAGAGCCCCTATTCACAAGCATGTTGCAAGATTCATTAGTAAAAATCTATCTCTCATGCTTATTACTTTACAACCCACTAATTGCATTCCTTGCTTCTTCTTGATTAACTGGGGCTCGTAATAACTAGATGCCATTTGGTGAAAATGAGTATATTTGATGAATCTAGGAAAGCATCTGTGTTATCTTTACTAGGCTTATCTGATGGAGAGTATTTATTAATATGATATAGCACAAATTCAGAAGCAATATCTGTTGGACTAATTGCATAGCCATTAATATCCCTTTACTGGTATTGCTAGCCTTTATCAGTTATTCTTTTAAAAACATATTTGCTAAGAGGTTATCATAGCAGCCATATCTTCTGCACCACAGAAATGTCTCGGCTACCTTAAGGATGTTTCTGTCTGATCATTGGATTCAAGTTGTTTCTTCACTATTAAAATTGGCTATATATCTTTTTGATGGTGGTATTTTATGTATGTCTTCTCATATACATAACTACAATCAAATTCTCTTTCTTTTGAGCACTCCTTTGGATTAGATTAGCAGAGTCCTGGATCCAAAAGCCCCTGATAATTGATGTATGTGTGTGTGTGTACACACACACACACGCACACTGAGTGCACTTCCAGACAAGCTGTTATTGAACAACACTTCCCACCTGCCTCATTCCCAAGTTTGCAGGTAGATCCAGATATAATCTTCCATGTATAGCTCTCCTGTGTTTTCTCCTCCCTTATTCCACCTGGTGGCAGCAGAAAGACCACAGGAAGGGGAGGGGGAAAAGACTGAGAACACGCCTCTGCCAGGCTTCGCTTCCACACACAGAAAAGGTCATTGTCAGTCTGCAACTGGAACAGGGAAGTTGGTGTGGGAGCTGCTGTTCTGTCTGAAGTTGTTTGGGGCTTTAAAGGTGAGCAGCAATACTATGCATTATGCCCCAAAACAGACAGTGAAGCTATTTCAGTGTTAAGCCTACTGACCACTTCCAGTCAACGACCTGGTAGTAGTATCTTTTACTTACTTATTTTCCAATCTTCAGGGCAATCCTGTGTATCATGCCTAGGATGCTGTCACCCAAACAACTGCATTATGTTCCATGCCAGCTATGTGGACTGAAGTTGGTGAAGAGGGCATGGGAGATAGCATCACGCATCCATGATCATGTGCACAGAAAGAAGTGGATTAGTGCATTCAGTTCCTTAAATTCCCGTTGTCCGTTTGGGTTCTGATAGGATGTTCCATTTAATAAAACAGTAAAACCTAGGTGCTATGTCCACAGCAAGTTGGACTTCTTTATGTAATACCCAATTGATAGATGTGAAAGGGTGATTTGAAACAAGGAAGAAGAAAGATTTTAAAAAGTAACAAAGAAAATTACCTAGCCCAAAGAAGGGGAGGGGTTAAAATCAGATAGCACAAGGTGTTGGGAAACAGGCATGTAGGCAGGAGGGCCAAATACTTCCTGATTGTTTATTGACAAGCTGGGCAGAACAAAATGAGCCTATTGTAGCCCACCGGGGGCAGGGCTGGACTGGGAAGAAGGGCCGGTGTTGGGGCAGCACGGAGTATGCAGGCGGAAAGATTGTAAACTCCTGGTACCCCAGCCAATCGGGAAAGGAGGAGGGAAGAAGCGACCGGGAGCAGGGCTCAAAAGGGGGAGACAAGCATGTGTTCAGGTGAACAGAAAAATGGGAGAGAAACCATTTTTTTCTGTTCTCTTCATTGCAATAAAGTTTTAAAAAGAACTCTCTGCCTGTTTGGAATATTTTTTCTCTTCCAATGGAAAGGAAGAGTGATCATAACACTTTGCAGCTGGTGGAACCCACATTTTGAGCACCAAATTCACATGACAGTGAATATCACAAATGAATAATGTAGTGCACCACATTATATATGAGTTATGGAGCAATATTAGCTACTGTTTTCTTCTGCAAAATAAGTGTGACCAACAGCCAAGGAAAGACTGGCCACTATGTCCCAAACATCTGGAACCAGTGAGGTGTAGTGGTTAAGAGCACAGGACTGGGTCTCAGAGGCTCTGGGTTCTAGTCCCTTCTTAGCCATGGAGCCAACTGGGTGACTCTGGGCCAGTCACACACTCTCAGCCCAACATACCTCACAGTGTTGTTGTGGGGATAAGATTGAGAGCAGCAGGAGGAGAAAGGTGTAAGCTGCTTCAACTCATTGTAAGAAAAAAGTGAGATATAAATAAATAAACAGCTCCTGTTTACTTGGTATGCAGGGTGGGTTGCCCTGGGCAAAAATAATATACGAGGCTGCATCCTACTGGGCTGGATATTTGGCCTGTAGGACTGACTGTCCTGCCTGAGATGGATCTTCAGAGGACTGAGGCTGAGACCTTTCTCATCAGCTGCTCCCTGTTATTTTAAACAGGAAGTAGTGGTGGTGGGATATTTTGCATAATCTGTCTTGAGCTACCATCCAAGTGAGCTACCATCCTGAGCTACCATCCAAGAGGAAGGGAAGAAGGAAACTTTGCTTGAAAAGTCCTGATAGGAAAGCTGATATAATGTGTTTGGAATAGTGGGGCTGTCCTGGAAGTGCCTTCACTGCATTCAGTTGCATTGTGCACACTGCAGGGATGAGCTCTGCAAAAAGGGACGGGCAGAAAGCCGTACACCTTGAATATGGAGCGAGGGAGAGGCAAGCCTAATGGCTGGCACACCCTTCCATTCCCTGGTGCTCCCATCCATAACTTCAAGGCTACATCAGGTTTCCCCTTGGCTGAAGGGTGCCCTGTGAGTTCACTTTTAGACAGCATCTTATATTCACCATGATATAAAGCCCATAACTCCTGGCTTTTCCTCTGTAGCCTCTTGATTTCTTGTTTTATACTAATGTAGGAAACCTCTTATTTACTGAAAATGCTGATGCAAACCGATTTCCCCCAAAACCCCAAAAGGATTGCTTAGAACCATAGAAGCTGAAGTGTTTAGGACGCAATGGCTGGCCTGCTTAATCTCCTGCAAGCCGCTGGCCACAATATATTTATATACCATATAATTGGAATGCTCTGCATACTTTTTTAGTAGGAAGGTACACAGAGAAAAGTGGTCTCGCATAATAGATGTTCACTCTTTTAATCATTTTTATTAATCCTTAAAAAATTTGGATTTGTAGCTGATCCATACATCCAGAGATGGCATTCATGTTGAGGTTGTGATGATCCATCGTGCATAAGACTGAGTGATCATTTCTATCACACTTGGGAAATCATTTAACCGCAAGACTGAATTTTGCCTACAGGTTAGATTTATTGGGCGTTCTACCTTCTCCATCTCGCCCCCTCTCAGCCACCTACTGCAGTCCTTTATCAATTCTTCTTGTAAGTGAAAATGTAATTGTTGATGACTCTGCTCAACAGGATACTGTTGGGCCCATCAAAAAGTTCTATCCATCATTCTTCCACTTGGGAGTACTAAGCCTATTACCAGAGAATTCAGCTCTTGTTATATTTTAAGTGTGTATTTGAAAAATAGGCTATTAAAATAATGGATGAGTGCTGCAGAATGTTCACCTTTGGATTCAAATCTAGGGATGCTAAAAAAAGAGGAACGCTTCCAAATGAGGATAACAGTGCACAATTAAAGCATTATGTATTTGATTAATGCTTTTCAAGCTTATTTTTAGAATTTATTCATTAAGCTGCAGCACTGAATAAAATACAAAGGGCTAATCTCTTTTTATTAAACAGCTCTTTGTCAAAGGAAAAAGAAATATCCATGGAAGTTAATTGTAGAATTATTGAACTTTGAACCAAAGTTGTATCCTTGTATATAGTTCCCATGAACATTTACAGATATCTGCTTCCATGTGTGGAATAGCTAGTGCTGGCCTGAACTGGTAGCCAGGGCCACTCTTTAATGCCCTGAGTGGCTCCTGCTTCCAATGGCACTGGCCCTTATGCGTTCCAGAGACTTCTTCTGAGTCAAAGTAAAGGCAGTCCCCACAGCAGGACAAATTTGGCCAGCATCTCTCATTATGGTCCTCCCTTTTGTCTTCTCTGTGAGCAATCAAGACACTGGCAAGTAAGTGTGTGCAGCTGAGATGAATAAGGGGAATGGCTTTGCAAATTGCTGTATTGCTGTGAAACCTGGAGAAGGTCAGAAAGTGTGTCTTCAGATGTCAGCTTCCAACATTCCTGACCATTGGCCAGGCTGGCAGAGATTTCTGGGAGTTAAAGACCAAAGTAACTGTAGCTCTACCTTCTGCCCATCTCTGTAACTGAGTTCGTGTGGGACTAAACTGGTGGCAGCATCAATGTCCTCATCCTTCAACTCTTTCTCAGAACAAAATAGGGCCATGTTAAAAAAAAAAAAGTGAATGGTGGCCTAGCATAGCTGTGAGCTTTCTCAATCTTATTCAGCTTTTTTCTCTATTGTTTCACTGAAGTGGATGGAGAAAAAAAATCCAGTGAGTTCATCACCATGTAGACCAGGTTATTGTGTTCTGCTTTATTCCCATGCCATGGGAAAGCACTGATTAAAGGCCTGTGACAAGGCAGTCCATAGATGCAGAACTTTAAAACAAGAGCAACATTTGAATTCTGTATGAATGACAATTATTTCTTCTTGGGATCTTAATAAGCTTGAAAAACAGTGCATTGAAATGTTTTAGTAAGTGTTTGTAATAGCCCTGGTTATGTATTGATACAGTATATACAGTGGTACCTTGGCTCTCGAACTTAATCCGTTCCAAGACTCTGGTTGTGACCCAAATTGGTTGTGACCCAAGTCAAATTTCCCCATAAGAATTAATGTAAATAAGGTTAATCCATTCTGGCCCCTCCAAATGTGGTTGTGAGCCAGTTTTTGGTCATGAGCCAACTCAAATTTCCCCATAAGGTTCAATGTAAATAAGGTTAATCCATTCTGTAACTATTTTTTAATCAGAAAAATTTGAAACAAAGTGACAAAGAACAACAAAGAACACTAACCAAGGGGTGGGGGGAAGGTTGTTATTTTGAGGGAGAGTCCCCCTCCATAAGGATACTGGGGAGATCTCTTTCAGGGGTTTCCTCTCTTCTTTGTCTCTTAGCTGCAGGGTCAATTTGGGTAAAAAATCTGTCTATAGTCACTTGTTTTTTCCTGCACTGCATAACCCTCCAGAAATGAGAGACCACGTTATCGTTCATAAGATTCAAAACTCTGTTCATTACAGTTATGTTGGGGTGGTGCTTCTGAAAGAAATCCTGGCACTCATGCCATTTTTCCATAATGGATTGCATCACATGACTGCTAACCTCCTCCCTGTCTTCCTCTTCCTCAGTGGAATCCTCCTCAGCAAGTGCCTTCTGCTGCTCATGCTGGAGTTCAGCAAGTTCTTCTGTCGTCAGCTACTTTATGTCTCCCCTGCACGAATGCAACTGCGATCGTGGCCATCTCCCGACTCGGGGGGGGGGGGGCGCGGGGGAGATGGCCATGAACTTGGTTGCCCCCCAGTGCAGAGTTCGCGACCAAAGTCAAATTTTTCATGAGATTTTTGTTCGTGACCCGATTTTGCATGTCAACATGGGATGTTCTTGAGCGAATTTTGATTTGACCGTTTGAGTCAAGGGCAGAAAATAAGATGGTCACCTGTAAATTCTCTCTCCTCTGCATTTAAAGCTACAAAAAAGAATAACAGGCGAATATGGGATACAGGTACACAGTATTTGATTATGGCTACCTAAATTTCCTGCCAGTTCCAGAAATGACTGGACAGTTGATTTTATGCCCCGAGTCTGGTCCACTCAGTAAAATGGAGTGGAAAACCTTTCCTGAGCTATGTCTCTTTAGGGTGTTCCTGTTATGAACCACTCAGAGAGTTTGGATAGTATAGAAATATAATTAATAATATATTAGTTTGTATGTTGTTATTAATAATAAAGGTGTAAAGCCCAGAAAAAGAGCTCTTTCATTTGATTTGGCTAAATGTATGAACTGGACCTTCCTTTGAAAGAAATGCTCTCTTTCGCCTTATGCTATGCCTTATTGTGGCCTTATGCTAAGGAGCTGTTGAAGGAATCACCCACCTTATGCCATTATAACCAGAAATCAGAAAGCATCTTGCCCTATGATTTCTGTCCAGATAATGGTTTCATGGAGTGTGCTGAAACTTGGCTAGTGTTGCAGAAGTCAATATGAGCATGCCTTGTATGCAATTTGAAATAGAAAGGGTAAGAAATGGCTTACTTATTTAAAAAATACCCTAGAGGTTCAACAGGTTTTCCTTTTCCTCTTTTCTGCACTAAGCTTCAGTGGCACTTCCACCTGTATCATTCTATGTAGAAAGCATTGATTGCCAGAAGGATACTTGTAATGTAGAATGTACTGTAGCTTCAGGGGAACCACAGCTGCAGTTGCGTAGACTCCCTGTGCCTATGGCAGAGAACGACGAAAACTGCAGCTTAGATCTACTGCCTTGCCACTGACATTCCCCCAGTTCCATAGCAGTGGTGAAGTTGAAACCAGCCAGAGTGGAGATACTACATTGCATCCGTATTGCTTACATAATGGATCTGTAAAGGGGTGGCCCTTAACCATCTGCCAGCATTTTTGAGCTAGGCTTGAGTGAATATGGAAGCCCATAGAACAGCGCTGCAAGACCCCTTCAGAGAAGCTTTCTGTGGCTACAGTTCATGGGGGGGGGGGGGGGGGGCAAACTGGGAAAAATGCCAATCCCCCTTCCCAAATATTGCAGCTTATAAGCTCTTACTGCCTTAGGAGGGGTAGTTCAACCATTTAGAATAGGGGAAAAAACCCTTCAAAAGCTGTGAAACCACTGAAAAAATGCAGTAGGAGAAAAATAATGGGAAATCCTGTGCATTGGACTCCAACCATGGGAGAATGGAATCTGGCCTCTGGGCTTGAGTTTCTCCTCCTCTGCCTTACTACAGCTCAGTTCCATAAACCTATTATGTATATTAAACTGGAGTGTTTCTAATTGAATTTAGTTGCAAATGACAAACCACATGCTCCTGAGTAGTCTACAGTTAAATTAATTGGTACCACATGGACACAAATGATGATCAGATAGCGGTCTTACAGTGCAATCTTATACATACCTACTCTACTCAGACGTAAATCCCATTTTGTTCAATGGCTCTTATACCTACGTAAACTAGAAAGGGATCATAGCCTTAATGTAGGCAATACCCAATATAGAAGGGCAATTTGAAGAATGTGATGAGTGTGTGGGAAAAAAATCCCTTGTCCAGAGGACCTTGTCCTTTAGGTGTCTTTTATGTTCCCCAAATGACAACCATGTACAAGGTTTTCTTCACTAGGCATTAATTAATGTGATTAATGAAAGTGGACTAATATTTTAGTACAAGCCAAAGTTCTGTTATCACAGCAGAACAGATTCTGAAATAGTAACACCCAGACAGTTCTTCTTGTAGACATAAAAGGTTTATCAATAGCCCAGTATGACATTAACAGCAACACTGACCTACTTAGAAGGCAGGAAATGCATAAGATGAGCCCTCATGCCTCTGTTTCACAGAAGGGAAGCTGGAATAATGGAGTAGGAACAAGGGAAATCATAAAGCAGAGCACTTTCTGGTGCATCGGAAGCTGTGTGCTTCCTACAATAATTTCTCCCAATCAGTCTTTGACCTGGATGAATACACAGACCAACATGGAATCCACTGCTGGTAAAATATGGACAATATGTGATTTGGTCAAAGTGACTTTTCAGCTCTTTCCTGCCTAGGAAAATGTGTTCTGGCAACATGAAAAGGTTACACAGAAGGTCTGGGGACCCTGCTGAATGGGATGAGTTGTGATGCAAGAGGAAGAATGCCCACAGATCAGGAGGGGGCAGCTTTGTTGGAGCTTGTTTGTCCACAGAATGAATATCTGAGGTCCAACTCCTTGACTAATTTTACATTTTAATATTGCCTTGCCCAAATCTAGAAGGTGTGTGGTCTGCTAAAATTACTGGCATACACTGCAGCCTTGCAGAGTCTTCCAAGAATGACATGCTCATAAGCATAATTTTTCAGTTTTCTCAGCTTGCATGACAGCTTTAGGAACCTGGTTAGTTACTTGGCTGTTACAGTGACATTAGCAGGTCCCTTCAATTGCTCTTCCAGGATAGATTGTGCTCTGTACTTTTTGCATCATGCCAAGTTCCTACATACAAGCAATGTTCAGTTATTTTGATTTGTTACTGTATGCTAACTGAAATGTGGACAATACAGTTTGGGAATATGTTATTTCCATATTTACAACATTTGTATATCAAGACAGATTCTGGAGCAGTGAACAATAAAAGGAAAATACAGGTAAAAGAATTAAAAATGTGGCAAAAATGTATTACATAAAAACTATGGCTGGTCAGCAAGGAAGCTCCTTGGAACATGGATGTCTTCAGAGGGGACAGAAACCAATGCAGCACCAGGGCATGCTTGGCCTTCAAGGGCAGGGGGTGCTGCTGAAGACTGTTTTCTGTTGGAGTCCCTTGGAACCACCAGAAAATGCCCTGTGATTATCTCAGACACCTGGCAGGTTGGTAAGGCAGAAAGTGCTCTGTCCATGCCTTTACTGAGGATGTTTCCTGTGTTGCCGGTAAAATTCCAGAAAAGCTGAAAGACGTTCTTCTTTCCCCCACCATATAATGGTCTGTGTGGATGCTCTTTGTCAAATATAGTCATCTCTCCTTCAACCACATCTTCAGCACAAATGCTAATTAAGACCAGGGCTAGGAGAAATGAGATGCTTTGATCAACCTTCTTGTTTCGAGCCCCATCCCTATGGTAACGTCTTCAAAGCACATCTGTTCAGGTTCTCCTGTTACAAACTGGGCTATTGTAACTCTTCGGAGCTGACCAATAGTAAAGTTTTCTGCCTTCAGAAAATTGGTGGTCACCTTAGTTACACTAAGGACATTTTCAGCCTTATTTGGAAACCAGAGGGTTCCTTCAGGTCTCTCTTGTACCATCACATTCATCTTGGTAACACAGAATAGCAGTCTGGCTTATGGATGGGCTTGATCCAGTCAGAAGCTGGCACAGAGCTGAAAAGGTAATGCCAGAAGAACCCAAAGACGGGTACCTGATTCTTACAGGCAGAGATGATAATAAAAGGGAACTTCTTGATAGCAAAACTGCTACCTACCTCTCCATGGAACAGGTGCCTACCTTAATAAGTGCTTATGGTATACTTCCAGATTACAAAGTTCATGCTTCGGAACAGAAACGAATGCTGCATTTCTGTCCCAAATACTGCCTCTGACTGGCGTATTTGTTAAAATGATCCAAACTAACAGCACCATGGACAGAGTAGTGGTGACTGGTGGACTGAGGAAACATGGGCTGAAATTGCCACTTGACCTCTGGGTGGCCTTGAGCCAGTTGCTAATTTGGGCCCTAACCTACCCCACAAGGTGGTTGTTGCTAGCAAGAGTGCCTGAATATTTGAGTCCATGAAAGGAAGGCTTGGCAAAGCAAACTTTGCTTGTCATGCCCATGCACTGACACAAGCTCTGCACCCTGGGGGACTCCCTGCTATTACATCTCTAACACTCAAACAGTAAAATAACCCTTTGGTGAAAGTTTGTATTAATGCGATCTCCAGCTGTAGCACTTTGAACAACTCTAAGGATAAAATGCAGGAAGGTAGAAAAGTCTATGCTATTCTGGTCTCCTTGGTGAAAGAATGAAATCAAACAATCAGTATATCAAAAGAAAGGTCAAAAGTGAAAACAATTGGTTTTTCTTTAGGGGCCAGATTGGATGAAGGGTTTGTCTTGATCTGGCCCGAGATATGGTGGGAACCCAGCATCCAGTCTCCAGCTCCATCTGAATGGCATCGAAGCCCTCTGAAGTATACACACAAGCAAATTCGGCATCCCTGCATGTATATCCAGTATTAGCTGAAGCAGGATAGGATGAGTGGTGAACTTGTTTCCCTTTGCACATTGGAGCACATCAGGAATGATCCATCATCCAATCCTGCACTGGTAATTTTTAATCAAAATGGAGAAAGGGAAGGAAATTGGTACTTAAGTCATCCTGCTTGGTTCAGGATGGTCACTTTTTGATAGAAGGTCACCCTTAAATGGTTATGTAAATCAGAAATCCATTATACATTTGGATTTCTGTCTTAGCACACCTAAAGCATGTGAGTTGTTAGGACTGAATGCTCTTATTTAGACACACTGGATGGTCCATCAAATTTGTCCTCATGCTGAGAACCCATGTCAGGTGCACCTTGTCCAATTTTATAGAAACCTGTTAATCAAGGTTATTCAAAACAAATAATGCCATAGTACCCTGTAACTCCCAAGTTATATTATTGCAGTATTATAGAAAGTAGATATTGAATTTGAAACAAAAATGTCTGTGTATTTCTGTCAGTAACATAGCTTGCATAACATAGCTTTCAGTATTTTCACCCACATTTCAGGCAGCATCTACTTGCCCTGTGTTTTGTTTCTAATTCACAACGGTTATTTTTGCACTGTGTATTTAAGATTGCTAGGTGATGCACACAGTCGTTTTTGTTTGTTTGTTGAGGAAAACTTTCCATTCCAAATCAAGGCAAAGTGTTCTTCATTCAGTTTCACCAGTTCTCTCTAGCTGCCTCCAAAATATCTCTTTTATAACCAAAGTTCACAACAATTGAATGACCTTACTCAGGAATGTTTAGACTGACACATCTAAACACAGGGTAAGGAATACTTGCTTTTGTTTGCACAACCCACCTCCCTCTTGGAGTGTCAAGAAGTAATTTGGGATCTGTGTTAAAAGCAGAACAAATAATTTAATACACACCCTCTAGGAAAGATATCATCTGCATATGCATTCATCTTGTAATACCATTGATTTTTCTTTCTAATCAAAGTATTGAAAAGTCAGGTCATGATTAAAGCCAAACACAACATTTCTTTAGGCATTTGTTGAAAATGCTTGAAGAGGGCAGTGGGGTTGTATGTGCAAACTCCAACCCCAATATTTCCATTCTCTGGTTTTTAGGTGTTTAAGTGGATTTGGGTGAATGGAATTAAAATCAGCACTCATGTCGTCATGCTAAGTGTGCAAAGATTGAGTGTGGAGGGTTGGGTGAGCTTATGTAGGAATCTAGGGGGCAGACCCAATGTGAGCCTGTACACTTCAAACCTTCAGGCAGTCTTCCAAGTGCCAGACAAGAGCAGAGTATTGACTGTTGCTTCTAAAAATGATAGAGATAATAGAATCACAGACCTTTGATGGTCAGTTTTCATGGCACCAATTTTGTAAAGAGTTCTTTACAAAACTGGTGTTTGAAGTATTTGCCAGTGAAGAAGTGAAAAATAAACACCCCCACTTCCTAAGCAATTTGTTTGAAAAAAGGCTTCTAATCCTAACCCTCACCATCACTTTTTATTATATTGAACATTTACATCCTGCATTTCTATCATAAAACTCTCCAAGCAACAACTTCTAATGAGGAGTCATAGCTCATGAAAGTATTTTACTCTTGCCATAAAGAATCACCCATCTTTATCTGGTGGGAGAATATAATAATTTAAATTTTAATTAAAAGTTAGAGGGAATTATACTTAAATCAAGTCATTAAAAATGGAATTTTAAAGCAGGATTTTAGGTATCTGAATACATATGACAATGTTTAAGTGGTGTTCCAGGGCATGCTCAGAAACAATGTCTCGCTAGCTGTATACTGTTCAGAGGAACTCATTTTAAGAAGTGCCAGGACAGCTTTTAGCCTATTCAAAAATTCAGCCTTCTCAATGTTTCATAAAGGAGCGACACACATTTAATAATTAGATTGTTAAGCCTCCTTAATTTTAGGATTAACCACACAGCATGTCCCGGGAAGCCTAATTCCCATTTCCCACAGTTTCTACCAGCATCATCCATGTGAATTTATTTTTCACAATTGGATTCCCCGCTACTTCTAGAGATGAGCCTTAGCATTGAGCAGACTTCTGAAATTCTGTCGTGCACTGTTGGGGCATAAATTAAATTTTACGCTGTGGGAAAGCAAGATTTTAAAAATGAAGACAAAAGGCAGTTGAGCAGCTGGGTGGGATTGACAGAATGTGGCTACAGTGACAACAGTACTAGGCCCGGGCCTTTCAGGTCCCAGGCAGGAGAAAAGTTGTTCCCCTGAGATAACGGCATGCCCATTCACACTCTCTCTTGTTCTCAAACTGCTGCCTCTCTTCACTGCCTGCATTTCCTCCTCACTGCTCTACTTTTGGAGCAGTGCTGAATGTTGTATCTGGCGGCTTAGTGGTGAACTGGGAAGTGCAGGACCCTGTCGTGATTGTTCTAATAGCATGTCTCCAAGGAGAATCCAAAAAGATAGGCCACTTGGTCAAGACATATTATCAACAGTTCTAGAAGTTTCTATCTCTAGCAGATTCTCTCTTCCTTTCCTTCCTTCCTTGAAAATGTCAAGGGTCCTCATTGCCCATTCAGGACCAGGACCATTCAAGATCTAATTGTCCATTCAGGACCATTACACCAGGGAATGATAGAGTGTCACTGGGAAGAGGAATTTCTCCCCAGCTATTCTGAAGTTTCAGCTAAGCTCAGGGAGAAGAGGGAAGTCTGCATGTGGGGTGGGGTGTTAGATGCTGGGGACCAGAACAGCTAGTCTTGGGAGCTTGATACAGAACATGGCTATCAGTTGTGCTGCTTGCAGTCACATAAAAAGATGGATGTTGTCCACAACCCTTTCCCACAGTCATTAAATTGTTGGCTGTTTCTTGGATTTTGCACAGCTTTTCTCCACTCCAAAACATTGAGATGCATTTCCTCAGTTTTGGCCCTGCTCTCTTTGTGTTTTGCCCCATCACTGCTTGTGGTTCTCTTATTACTGGAATGCAGGCCACCGGTGCTTCCAAAATGAAATTTGTTCTTTAGAATGAAAGATGCTCTGCAGCTCTGCTTAGAGATTCATAGTGGTCTGGCCCTCAGGGATATTCAGAGCCGAGGCTAAACATTCTCCCTCTGCTCTTTCATATTCTCAGCCCATGTCCTGGTTTCGGCAGCCTTTATTTATTCATCCTGACCAGCCTGGCTCCTTTGCTTCTGGTGCCCTCTAATGGGACCTCCCTTGCTCCTTTCTGGACTACGTGCTTGGGGTAATTTAGATATGCTGGATTATAACTCCCGTCTTCCCTGACCCTTTCCTATGCTGGCTGGACCTGATGGGAGTTTGAGTCCACCCTCTTTTTATTTTTTAAATTAGTATTTGAAAAAATTTAAAATAACATCCCCTTAGCCTTTGTTGGTACTTCCAAAGGAGGCAGGGGTTCCCCACAGCTACCTTTCAGGGTGCTGCACTCTGATACACAGAGGTGGCTGAAATGCAATGCAGGAAATGGCCTTTTCTTTTCAACCACAGAAACTCCTAGAAGGCAAATAGCTGAGTGTAGCAGCAGAAGTACCTAGAAACAAGGAAATGCTAACTGGTGTATTAGCCGAATGATGCTTCCAATGCTGTTTTTTATGAAATATTCAGGCACCACCAAATGTAAACCAAATCAAATGGCATTAGTTGTACTTCCTTTCCAGCATTTATTTTGGGCTGTGGTTCAGACAAGCTGTGATTTTCATTGCTGCTGTTGCACTGAGCTTTGCTGAGAGAAGCTGCCTCCCTCGTTCTTAGCAACCCTTTGACTATCCTAGGCCCTCACAGATCTTTAAGTTCTAGGCAAAGGGGTTGGAGTTTGCACTATTTTGGTGAGAGCAAACCAGGATTAATCTGAATCTTTATCTTTGTCCCCTAATTCAAGTGGTTTCCCAGCCCTATTATGCCAATACTGTATGGCCGTCACAATGTGTTCCTCATTAGAAAAGAATGTATTGAAGAATATTGAAGCCAGATGGTCAAACATTTGACACTGAAGTTTGAGTGGAGTCACATTCTCTTCCTTGTGGATACAAAGAGAAGTGACTGCATGTGTGCAAAGACAACAGGAAAGGTTCTTCCAAGTGATAAATGTTCTGATGCTCCCTGGATAGAAAAGGTAGTTTATTGGTTGGAAGTGGATAGAAATGCAGTGTAGAAATTAGCACATTGGCTCTGCTGGCTGAGGATAAGAGGAATCCCAGTCCAACTCATCTGGAGACACCAGTTTGGGCAAGGTCCTGAAGTGGCATGTTGGGATCTAGACAGACAGG
This sequence comes from Varanus komodoensis, assembly GCF_004798865.1. Lineage (NCBI taxonomy): Eukaryota > Metazoa > Chordata > Lepidosauria > Squamata > Varanidae > Varanus > Varanus komodoensis. The sequence continues at coordinate 11,394,281 of NW_025335349.1, read as the reverse complement.
ACAGACTTGGGTCTAGATCCTTGTTCCATTACAAAGCTCATGGGATCTCCTTTGAGATCTTTCTTTGTTGATTGCCGAGAATGACACACAACTGGGTCCAGACTGTGCTTACATATCAGGAGGTTAGGAAAACAACATTTTAAAAAGCAGGGTAGAATTACGCTACCATAAAGACCTGCTTTCACTTCTGCAGATGTCTGTCAGTCTGAAAGAGAAGCTATTTACATGGTCACACACACATTGCAAAGCAGATGTGTGACATCAAACTCCAGTCTGAACTTGCTTGCATGGCATTTTAATGTAAGAAATCCCAGGTCAGTCATTTCTTTTGCTGCGAGTCGATGTAGTGCATGGCCAAAGGCAGTGCTTTTTTTGTAAAAAAAAAAAAAAAAAAGAAGGAGCCAGGACTCAGGTCCTGGACGGCAGTAAGCACACATGCCAATCCCAAGCAGAGGCGTCCCAAGCAGCTGTCTCTCATCATCAGATAGCAGATAGCAGACACAATAGCAGCCTGCAGGCACTATGTTAATGATGTTTGCTGCTGCTCTGCTAGGCATTCAAAATCACTTCGTAAAATCCATTGAAAAAAGGTGCCGGCCTTCCAGTGCAGTGCATTCTATGACAGAAAAAGCCCTGGCCACAGGTATGAGTTGGAAAAACCTTGGCTTAATATTCATGAACTCATTAGGTGGCACTCCACCCATTCTGGGTCAATAGACTGGCCTACCATGCCATTGTTTACTAAGAATATTTAGTAAAAATTAAATAAAAAAGTTTACTAAAATATTTGTAAAATATTTTGAACACTCAAAATACATGAAATAAGTGCTGTTGGTGCTTATTTCCTCTTATTTCTTTTTTCTTCCCGCCCCTTCCACCTCCTCCTTACATTAATGCAAGTGGACGCTGTGGGAAAGTGATGCAAGTTTACCGTGCAAGGGAACATGCTGTTTTTTGGGATGTTCTACTCTTTCACGTTATTTAGGTGGTATCATTGTTTTTGGAAGAACATTAGAGGAGCATAAGAAATATCTGAAAATGCTGGTTAGACTAAAATAACTATAGGTAAATGTCAGCTTTTCAGGGCAACTTTGAAGCAGTTGGGTCATATTTTATCACAAGAAGAAACTACCATGGACTCAGATTTCATATCTCATTATCTGGTCTGAATTCTAAACATGAAAGGAGCTAAAATCTTCCCCTAGAATATTGTGATAATTCCTAGAGATTTGCAAAGAACTGTGCTGGGATTGTGAAATCCCTGAATGATCTCCCTGGGAGAGCTTTCCCCAACCTGTTGTCCTCCAGATGCAACACCCATCCCTCTCCAGCTATTCTAATGCAGTTTGAGGGTACCAGGCTGGGGAAGGCTGCACTAGAAGACATAAAGTGAGCAAAAGCCAAGAGCAACCACAGTATGAGGTACAAAAGAGGGAGTTCAGAACCAGATTGCTGTGAGACGTTGAAGCACTGCATTAAGTGGAAATGGCAAAAAGGCATTTTTGGACGTGGTTAATTGCCTGAACCAAGAGCTGTGCCTAGTATTCCAGAAGGGTACCTGTGTTGGCCTGTTACAGGTTTTTTATTTTTATATGTGTATATGTGTGTGTGTGTGTATAGAGAGAGAGAGATGCATGTGCTCATGCACACACACATGTGCACAAATGATACTTTTTTAAAAAAATAGGGCCTAAAGAGTTTTGTAACAGGTCCATAAGACTTACACTGGCCAAAGGATCATTCATGTTGCAAGTTCTACATTAGCAAAGCATCCTCATAAACAGGTCCAGAGATTCTCAAAGGCAGTTTAAGTCACCTGTGTGAAAACATGCTCAGTTGCTGCTGATTCAGTTAAGATGGCCGGAAAGGCTCTTTCACAGAGAAGGGGCAAGGAAAAGAAAAGGAATCAGACTATGATTCAGCCAAATGCTTTCTTTCTCCAGATGAACTATCAAGCCTGGGTAGCGAAGTAGCATGACTGGACTCTTCATTTCCATCTACCTTTAAATGAACAAATGCAGGCAGTGGCTTGGTTTATTTACTAGGGAATGGATTCACACAGGCTGGAAGCCCTTGGTTTGACATCGCAAAACCCACGAGAAAATTGATGCAGCTGTCAGAGAAGTGCACATTGTAGCCTGTCCGTCTGGGTGAAGCCACTGCACTGGCACCCATAGGCCTGGCCTCTGCCATGGCTAAGTGCTTTAGTCGCCTAAGGGGCCTACCCATAGCATGCAGATGGGAAGGGGTATAATTTCATTTGTCACCCCAGCTTCAGACTGTACCAGCAACGGAGTTATATGCTGATTGGGGAAATCTGGCACCTAGTGACTGAATATGAAGCTGCAGTTTTCAAACATACATATCTACTTTAATTAAAAAATAATAAATATATGTTAAAAGCCAACTAATCCTGAGGCGCACACCCCCAGGGTCCTCTTAGTATGCATGCTGAGTTTTAGATGAATTAGTTGCACCGAGTTGGTGCTATGCTGCTGACAGACAGAAGACAGGCAATTTATTTTAGATTTATAACATTTATATTCCACTTATTCCCTGGGTGGCTTACAATCAAACTTATACAGTAAAATGGGACAATTCAATAGAAAAAAGCAATGAAAATATAACAACATAAAATGAAATCCAGGAGCAGGAGATAAAGTAAATACTACAAAATTTATCTCAGTACCATTTATTCAGAGAGCTGGAAACTCCAAGACTCTAAAAACTTGATTTAAGATGTATACAGCAACTGAAGTCCCACTGACTTCAGTGAGGTTATTCCCAGGTAATGTGGCATAAGCTTGCAGCATAAAAAGCCCTTTTCGTCTGGCTCCAAAAGGACTGCACCACGTGAGAAAAGCTTGTTTTTTTGGTTTTAGTGTTATTAGCACATTCTGGCTGTGCTCTATGCAACAGAGACTTCAAGAAGCCGAGAGCATTTTTCAGCAGTTCAGCACTTGCAATTTGAAATGTATTATACTCTGTAACAACTGACAAAGCAGCCCTTGTGGGAGAGACCTGAACATGGACCCCAGAGTTGCAGCCTAAATTCGGAATTTGCTTGTTAAATTCTCACTAGATCCGTAGCAACAGTAGCAGAGTTTTTGTCTAGACCAGCCTTTCCTGACCTGGTGCCCTCCAGATGTGCAAGGCACATCACCCACATGGGCAGAACTGCTGCCCTAGTTGTAATTCATTTAGCTCCATGGCCTACTTTTTAGCAGTGTCTTATGTGGCAATAAAAAACCGAAGTATTTTGAAACCAGTGCTTTGCTACTGCTGTGAGCAGGCCTCTCTTGCTTTTATTTGAGCTGAACACATTACAAAACAGCATAAATCAAACTAGTGCTCTCCTTGAGATGTGAGAGAAGCATCTGTCCATGGGAAGAGCTAAATCCAAGTGGAAACTTCCCCTCCTTTCTTTTTTCAGAAAGATTCTGATGCTACCCTCTAGGTGGCTTGATTGTTAGATGGCAGAATGCTGGATGCTTCTGGACTGGTCTTCTCACTGCACCTCCTATTTCCTTACAGGGCCAAGGAACTCTCCCTCAGTCTCCCCATCCAAGGGTGAAGGGCTGCTTCCCACGCTCTGTCTTCACCTGCTAACCTTCAGAACATAAGAAGATAAGAAAAGGAGCAGACCAATAGTTCTTCTAGTCCAGCACTCCGATCACATGGGGGCAATCCAGCTGCCTACCTCAAGCAGGGAGAGTACAAGAATTCCACCCATCCAAACTTCTCATCAATTGGTATATGCAGACATGCAGCCGAACCTTGAACAAGTGCTGCCCTTCACCTCCTGTGAATATGAAAAATCCATGTGAGGAGACTGCAGCTTGGGTGAGCTGCGTATATTCCTGGCAAGTGATAGAAACCCCACAGAAGACTGATTTTTGTGTATATGGGCACTAGGGTGGCAAGGAGATGCTTGCTGTGTGAACATACTAAACCATAAAAGCATGAGGTGTGTCTTCATACCTGTTGTGGCCCTGAACCAAGGGGCTGCATCCATTGCTACTCCTCCACACTTGTCCACTGTGGGGGTCATTCATGTACCATCGCTGGACCACACCATGGCAATGGCAGGAGGAAGAACAGCGACAGCCATAGTGCTGGATCCAGGGTCGGAGAGGAAGGGCTCTGACTTTGGCCAAGGGGCCTCCCGCAAGCCACATACCCACAGCTTAGCCCAGTTTGCAGGGTCTCCTGACTCTCTGTGTAGCATTCTTAGGGGACTGGCCAGGAGGAGGAGATGGGTGGGCCTGCTTCCGCCAGTGTAATTGATCCAGCTGAACTCTGTGTCCATCTTTTACTAATAGTGATGAAGATGTTTGATGATGATGATGATGATCTCACTTGTATAGCATTTAGGAAACCTCACAGACAAAAGACAAGTCCTTGCCTGGAGGTTCCCCCTTTACGAATATGCCAAGCAGCATAGATGGGAATGATGGGAGTTGTAGTTTAAGACATCTGGAGGGCATCAAGTTGGGCAAGGTTAGTCTGGAGCCTTCTGCCTGAGATGCTAATTTTGTATGGCCATTTTTCAAATAAAAATATGGGCATTGTCTTATTTGTTCCCTGTGGCCTGAAGTGATCGGTTCTGCAAAAGATAGCACGTATATGGCGGCTGATATTCTGCTCCTTCTCCACCCTGAATACTGTCTTGGAATTCAGGAGGATAACCTGACCTCTGACCTTCAGCAGTTGCTTTAGCTGAAACCATCATACCTATCTGAAAGAAGAACAGTGGGAATTATGGGTGACACAACTGGTTGATAGTATCCCAGAAAACCCTCGGACCTATTGTGCTGTAAAGGATTCTCTTTTTGTATTTGTTTATTCATCAATTATATTTATATCCTGTCTTTGTTTCTACAAGGAACCCAAGGCAGCTTACATAATCCTCCTTCTCACTGCACTGGGCAAATTCCTTGGCACACAGTACTCTCTCCTCCTAACACCTGGCTGCAGCTGTTCATTTCCCCACATCTGTCACCGGTGGCAGCTACCTTACTCTGCCTCCTGGCCAGCCCTGTTCCTGCCTCTTTCTCTTTTTCCTGCTTCTGCTGCCTACCTGGTGCCAAGTCTTAGATTGTGTTGCCCCGCACAGCAGGTACCTAGCATGGAGGCAAAATGCATGTGAAACGTAGACAGCTTGGCATATAAAAGGACCTAGCACCGCACCACAAGCGCTCCCCTGTGCCAGGTAGGTGAACCACACAGGTGGCCAGACTGACGTTCCTGCACTGCCCTGAGCAGGAGGCGTTAGCTGATGGCAACTCCTCCTGTGGGAGCAAGGAGATCAGAAACGTCTGAATAGCTCTTGTGCACTCGTGTATCTGATCCTGGCCTGCAAGGTTCTCCTTACAGATGCTGGACCACAGCTGGGAAAAGACACACAGATAACTAGACCTTCTCTTTTTCACATACATCCGCTCAGATTTTAGATAGATTGCCTTCCTTCAGAGGTTGCCTTCCAGATCAGAGGTTTAGGATTCACAAGTGACTCAAAGAAAAAAATCAGCAGATGAATCCTTTCAGAACAAGTTGGTCAGCTGCAGCTACGACGACGCTGTGCCATGACTAAGTCCAGTTGCTACAACATACTTCCCCCCTTTCATTTTTAATTTTGTTCTAATGACACATCTCATTGATTTCTTTATTAGTTCATTTTAATATCCTCATAGCATCATTAGGTATTAAATGGCTTTATCCTCCAATCGACAGGATTTGTATTTGACATATTTTTCACAGATTTCCCTATAAGGGTTCTCACAACATTTGTAGCAGCAACAATATGAATCAAACGTAGATGATGTGCATGTTTATTTGCTTTGTGTGGTCCGTGGTTTCTATGGCTACTGCACATCTGTTTAATGCAGTTTGCCATGCATTTTTGGTAGCTGTCTCAGACCAGATATTTAAAGCAAACAGTACCCATTTGACTAAGCACAGCAACCTACCTGACAAGAACCCAAGGATTGTTCCAAGCTACACATTCTGCACAGTTTGAATACTCCGAGTGCTACTTCGAAGTTCAGCTGTGAGACAAATTGTCGAAGTTCCTACTTCATCTTTCTGCTGATGCTGCTCCCACAACTGGGGCCTTTAGCACTGCCGCAACATTTGTTGGGCGTAAGAAGCATGGCAGCCTGGGGGGCAATTGCTTTCACAGACTGCTGGATGCAACCCAGATGATGCTTTGGGATCAGAAAGTGAAACAGATTACATTGGAAGAGGAACTGGGGAGGATGGGCTAGGTCAGGATTCTCAGGTGCAGCAGCAGCAGTAGCAGGAGATGATTATTTCAAGGCCAGGTGCCTCGCTGGGCAAGGTAGTTCCTGAGAACGCCAAGATGTACAGCCGGTGGGAGGGGCCTCTGGGGATGAGCAATTCTCAGACTCAGGCTGGGCCACTGCTCTTGACCCTGTGGCAAGGTGTCACCAGAGACTGGAGGTGTGTACCGAAAGGAGGTGTGCTGTTTTTGGCAGCCCTACTCAGCTTTTCTAAAGAGGATCTCCTATGGGGTGAACAAAAAGCTCTGTGACATAAAGGGGGCTTCCAGGCAGGGCTTTTCCATGCAGCCGCCCTGCTTCTCCCTTGGAATTTTCTGTAGGATCCAATGATTTCCTTCTTCTATTTGTAACCCTTCCAGGGCTTTTTACTGGTTTGTCTGCCTTTTTTTCCTACCATAAAAAATATGTTAAGCAAGGGACACTGGAATATTCCACCAAATCTTTTGATTGGCGGTGTTACGAGATGCCTGCTGGGAAGCACCCCAGTAGAGATAATAATACTGGGGACTCATTGTAAGCAACTTCCTCTGGTCTAGTCATTAAAGTTTTTCTTTTACATCACAGTAAGACACTGTCTGTAGCGTTTTAAAATATTATTTGTGATGCACCTTTTGAGCACTGAATCAGGTGTGAAACTGGTCTACCTGTCACACACACACACACACACACACACAGAGAGGGCTGTATCCAACCTTAGTCTGACTTAAGGTCCATTCATTCCAATGGATATAGTCTAAGCAGGACTAGCATTTGGTACAGCCAAATGCTTTTATTTGGCAACAGAGCCCAAGGGAATCTGCTCTCTCCCTCTCTGCAATTTTCCACACTTACCTAGTTTCTCAGCATTTGCTGTCTTGGCACTGAGGATTTATATAATTTTGGTAAATGCCCCCCACCCTGCCCTTGATGAGACTCACTGCTGGCTACTGGCTTGCCGCCTTTGGTCATTCTGTGTATGTCTTCCTCTGCCTATTTGAGGTTCTAACATTTTCTGGTGTCTATCTCAAGAGCTTTGTAATTTTGTAAAGTGTAAGGGGAAAAAAGGATCCCATTAGAGAGTGTGTCTAAATTACAGAAATACTTTACTCCCATGCCTTAAAAAGATTAAAATTAGTAGTATTTACTTCTAAGTAATGTGATCTGGATATGCATGCGTGTGCGTAAATATTTAACTACTATATTAAGCACAAGACTTCTGGCAGTGGCGCCACCCAAGTTAAGTAGTTGTGTGTGAATCTCTTGCTTGAAATCTTCTTCCAAAAATGTGCTCTTAGGCTGCAGCCCTAGGAGGTTTTAGATCCTCAGAGGTAGCTCCTGTGTAACTGTGCATAGGTTTGTGGCCTTACGGCTACACTTTGCTCAAATCAATTCCCAAACTCAGTAACAGAGTTCCAGCTGGACAGGGCCTACCCTGAAGCCAAGAGAGGGATTTCAGCATATTTAGTACCACTAGGTTTCAGTGCATGAGAGCTGTCAGCCCATCCAGTTCATTGCAGTTGAAATGGCACAGAGTGCCCTAAAGGTTGGTGTAGTTATAGCAACATCCCATATGAAGACTATCTCACTGGGCTGCATTTCATTTGCTGTACATTTGTAACACTGCCCACAAAATAGTGTTTGTGTTCGTGGAGACTTAGGTGGCTTGAAGATGATCGATGAGACCAGCCTCATCCAACCTGGCACCCTCCAGATGTTTGGGACTTCACTTTCCATCAGCAAGGTCAACGGTCAGCAAAGCTGTAGTCCAAAACAGCTGAAGGACACCAGGCTGGGGAAGGCTGGATTCGATCAATGTGGCAAGTTTCCACAGGAAGTTTCCTGGCTGGGAATTGTGCCTCGACACAATGGAACTTTCATGTACTGCTGAAGAGAAAGGCCTTAAGAGAACCCCAAGCTTTTTCTGGGCAGAATCCAGATTTTTCTGAGCAAGGCATGCAGCTCCAGCTTTTGCCTGATTTGAGGGAACTGATTTCCTTTAAACAGCATATTGTTGCTGTCTGAATGGACAAGAGCTGCTATCAGTATAATGGTAGTGAGGATGAGGATGAGGGTGTGTATCCTTCTGCAAATAGCTTGCTCACAGCTCAGTGCTATATGCTGAGATCTCTGGAAACCAGCTAAGAAACAAAAACCCAGTTGGTTCTTGACCAGTCTAGAATTTTAAAAGGAAAGAAGGAAATTGATCATGGTAAAATGGACAGGCAGGCACGACTTCCACAGACTACGACACCCTGACGGAATATATGATTGATCATTTTTTCCATTTTGCTCTGAGGAGTATCTCATTTGTCATTTGCAAGCAGTTCTGTGGCTCCTTTCCAGCAGTTCCCAGCCTTAATGTGGCAATAAGCTTGTCACTCACAGCCTCCCTGTAGGAGGGCTTCTGGCAAGAATTGCATGAAGCTCCTCATCCCCAGAGAGTGGAAAGGAAACCTGTTGTCGCATGGAAGGAGCAAGCTGCTCTCCCACTGTGCAGTGGCTAACTGGCTCCCTGGACCACAGCAGGTGACCTCAAGAGATAGGAAATGGCCAGGACTTGTTTAGCAGCTGCCTTCAAAATGGCATTGATGTACAAATGAGAGGGGCATTCTTCGTTACATCGTGCGGGCAAATGTACTATTTCTGGTGTGCACATCTGCCCTAAAAGGTAATGATTGTGGGGCCTTAAAGCGGTCATTGTTAGAACAGTTAATAATAACTAGGTTGCTCACCTACCATAAGTGGGACCAATTATTGTCCCATCTGCTGTTTGAAGAGTAAGCACCATATGACTCTCACTTTTTCCAGCCTTGATTGTGCTAATATAGAGCAGGTCAAGCAAGAAGGGAAGAAAATGCCAGTTGGGTTTTGTTCTGAGCGACTACACTAAAAGGCACTTCAGCAACTCTAATGCTGCAATGAGGGAGAAGAGCACCTGCTAAACTGGTGTCCTTCTACTCACCTTACATTAGTTTCTGGGCACATTTTAAGCTGCTGAAAATTAGCCCTACAGAGTTATATGGCCTGACAATGCGCAGATCCTTAACACTGTCTGGGGTGAGTGTTGGTATTGATGTTGAAATGTGGGTTCTTGTGTTGTGTGAGTCCAGCTGTGTTAACTTACCATGGTTTGTTAAGTGTAAATGACATGATTGACAGTCTTTCAACCAAACATGGGTTCTCTTCATGGGTTGCTTGTGGTTAACAAACTATGGTTTGTTGAGGTGGGTGGGTTCAGAATGTATGAATCCATGGTTCAACAACCCACCTGCAACCACTGTTCAACCTTGAGAGTGGGTTGTTGTGTTCTGTGTAAAAACCATTGACCTGGTTTGTATGAAACGGCAACCCACCATATACAAACAGGCATGATGGGTTGTTGTGGCATGCAAACTCAGCACAGATTCTGCAGGGTGGCTTAATTTTACAAAGAAGTCACCCTGATAACCCATGGCTTGTTTTAGGCTTGTGCATAGCCATGATGGTTTATCATCTAAACCTTGTAGGACAATTTTATCATGGGTTATTGGGATCAGATAGAGCAGTGGTTTTCAACCACTGGTCCATGGACCAGCTCTGGTCCATGGGAGATTTCCTGCTGGTCCGTTGGGGCAGGGGAGGGGCGCATCCTGCTTATTACAGACTGGTGCAGGGGCTGGCTGTGCTCCACCACCTCTTCCTCAGTTGGCATTGTGTTAGCGGGGGGTGCACCGGTGCTGCTGTGGGGGTGCGCATGGAGAGGAGAGATGGCTCGGTGGGAGCTGGGTGGGAGCCACATTGTGCCAATTTCAATATTTTGTTCTTTTGTTGATGTTCTTTGTTGCTTAGTTTCTGGTTGTTTTGATCAATTTTTGTTTTTTTAGGATTGTGTTTGGAAGTTAACACTGTATTATGTGTATGGTGTTTTTTGTTGCTGGCTCAGCGGTCCCAAAGCAGCTTTCCTGTTTTTGATGGTCCCCGGCTGTGAAAAGGTTGAAAACCACTGAGACAGAGCACTGCTCAAGTAGAAAGGTAACACCCCTCACCTCTTGCTCATGCTGCCACCATCCTTCTTCATTCTTTCTCAGTGAACTCTGCACTGTGTCCCTAAAAATGACCCCCCAAAAATAAAAAAAGACACCAGGAGGTGTCTCAAACACATTTTTCCAGACCTGTGCAAGTATACAAGAGTGAATGACGGCTTCCTTTACATCTGTGCAATTTCTCCCTTGCATTTATTGGTTTGCTTCAGTTTCTTTTCTCCATTTACTGCTGTGCTTGAGATATGTGCAATGAAATTTGTGTATGTTTAATGACCCCGCTACCTGCTCTGTAACCCATCTCAAGGTGCGAGAGCTAGCAATGGAAGGAAACAGCAAGAAGAAAGTGGGGGGGCAGGAGGAGGGAGAGCCAAGAGCAGCTGGAGAGAAGATGCTTTGCCAGCAGGGTTCTTTCTTTGAGAGTGGATGTGCTTACTTAAGTGTAAAATGAAGCAGTCTTTTTTTGAAAAGGTGTTCACTAACTAGCAATGTAAACTTGAAAGTGAAAGAGAGGAATAGAGGATTCTTGGCTAAATATCAGAGATGCAAAGATCTGCTTTTGCACAGTAATGAAAGTATCACTGCAAATAAGCTGGTGAATCTGCTACTGCCTTTATAAGGGCTCAGAAAATTAATTCCACTGGCAAGCAGATGTGTGTGCGAGTTCACAACCCTGGTGGGTTGATGGCAGAAAGGGACCAAGGGAACACAAGTTCTGCTATAAAGGTGCCTGGGATACTTTCTGGAGCCAGTGAGAGGACTGAAGGGAAACCAAGGGGAGAACAAGTCCAGGCAAGTCTGATTATTTGTCAGGAGTACTGTGGGTTGTCAGCAAACAAACCAATCCATGCTAGCTTAGGGTGACATGTGAACCCACCTACCATCTCCTACTGTTCTCCCACCCATTAAGAACTATGGAAAAGGTCAAATTCCATATTTTCTCGGCCCATGAATGTGTACTGCTAATGGGGTTTCCATGACTGTAGACTTCCTTCTAAAAGGAACGAATGCTTCTGGTGGCAACCCATAGGCTACAGCTTTGATAACATACAGTGTCTTTCATAAGAAATGTGTGGGGTCTGACTTGGGGCACAGATTCTAACAGGCTTATTTCTTCAGATGGAAATGTGTTATGAATTGAACGATCAATGGTTGTGGAAAAACACAGTAATCCAGGCAAGGTTGCAATGCTTAGGAAGCTGATCGAGGTGCTGCAGTAACTAAGTTGATCGGTAGCTAGTAATCTCCCTCCATTGGCCATGGAGGCTGTGGCTTATGGAAGCTGCATTTCAAAATCTCTAGAAGGCACTAGGTTGTCTGCCTCTATGTCTAGAACAAAATAACTCTTTCTTCTAGTTATCAAGGCTATTACTGCTTGGTCATTCAGTAGGAATGTCTGATAAGTCCATCGAATCCAGTTTACCAGTGCTCCCCTCAGGACTGTGGTAAAGAATACTCTCCAAAGAACTTCACTGTGCATTTTCATATTCTCTGAAGGTACGTGGCAAGGAATTCCACTAATTAATTATCACAGCAGTGATTTATACAATGCCAAAGAGGAAACTTTTCACCAAAAAAGAGGGCAAGGGAGGACAGTGTTTTGCATATATTACTTGATATATATAGATGCAAGTTCATTACTTCCATTGACACTGAAATACAATACATCACAGCACAGTGGAGAAGACTATGCCCAGGTGACCTGCATGCCCTTGCTCAGTCTGCAGCTCTGGTGCTCACTGTGGAGGGGGAAATTCTTGCATGTGCCTGTTCTTCCTTGTTACGGTAACCAGCAATCCCTGACCTTTGGTCATGGTGCCCGAGATGTAGGCGGGTTGTCATGTTTTCGTACTGGCCTTGGCCTTGGCCATTCCTTCAAAAAGAGGATACCTTCAATTAGAGGACTGGCCAATGTAAAGAAGGACACATAGGCAGCCTATTGCAGATTGCTGTCTCACCTTTCTGCATGGAGCATCCAAAGTGGCTATATATAGAAAAACATCTTCCTTAGATACGCAGAGCTTGAAGCAGGCTAAAATATCCTGGGCATTACCCATGTATTCCTCCTGGTGCTGCGCATCATGAAGCCCATGGAGACGGCAGTCCTCCCTATTGTTGTTACTCAGCGCAACAGAGCTCACTGCAGCTCCAACAACTTCTTATGTCCAAATGCCTCAAGTGGGTTGTTGATGGAGCTCTTAATCCCCATGCCTACCCTTTTGTGTGTGCTAGAAAGAAGAAAGTCTAAAGTGTTTTGAATAAAGTGCAGCACTATCAGGGTTGTAAATCACGTCTATGTGGAAGTCTGAAAATTGCAGATAAAGGTTTACCTAAAAGGAAAATATATCTTCTCTCTTCTAACAGCATTATCTTTTATCTGGTTAATCGTTTTCCATTAAGAGGGCTTCCAAAGCAGCTCATGTACATATATAATAATGAAAGTGTAAAATAAATGATCCACCGCGATTCCCCGAGAAGAATAAATTACGCACTTGAAGCAATGGCAGGGGAAGAATCCCTTCAACTAATTCTGCTTGTGCATTATGTTTTTGAAACATCTCCTTCCTTGGAGGTTAGACTGTGCAGGGCACCCTTTCCAGGTTGGCTTCCACTGGGAGAGAGAGCAATGCAGATTGACTCTGTGTGAAAGTACCTTTACACAGAAGTGTACGGACTCAAGAAAGAATGGACAGAGAACAGCGGCAACCTCAGCCCTGTTTGGCCCATGGCAGAGCATCCCGGAACTGTCACACTCCCTAGGTTGCATTCCTAGATCCCTTGACAACCTGACAGCCTAATGAGTGCACAATATGAGCAGCAAAGTAGAATGTGGGTCCCATTGTTCATTTGCTCCATGGTAGCTTATGCATAGAAATGTGAAGGTGTCAGTTGGAGGATTGGGTGAATCAATATACTTTGCTGTTTCTTCAAAGATTGCAGCCTAGCACTAGCGCGCGCGTCAGTTTCATTTCTGCACCACCCAGCAGCCTGAAGCACAGCAATGCAGAAACACAGGGACAGTAATAGAACAATAAGAACAATGCACACTTACTTGGCAGTAAGTCTCACTGAGCTCAATGGGGCTTATTTCTGAGTGTTGTTATTACACTGCATTGACATCCCCTCTTTTTTCCTCTTGTGAGGAACCCAGGGTGGTTTTTACACGCATGCACAGGTGTGTGTGTGTGTAGAACTATCTAGCAAGGGTACAGAACCCTTTTCAGCCTGAGGGTAGAATTGCATTTTGGAGAAGCTGTGAGGGCAGGGGAGGGCTGGGGCTGAGGGCAAAAGGGTTGGGTGAAAGTGGTGAACGATATGAGAATATTATAGTTTAAAGGAAATCTTGCCAGGGCTGGCCCTCAAGAAGGGCGTTTCAGCATTTTATAATGGGGGTGGAGAGAGTGGTTGGTGTTTGGGTGAGTGAGGATGGGGCCGGGACAAGTGGGCATGGTTACTTGGGAAACCCCAATGGAGGATCCCAGACGAGCCCAGTTTGGCCTCCAAGCCTGAGGTTCTGCCTCCTGCTGTGTAAAGTGCCTGTAAAAGTGCTGTCTAGAGGGTATTTATGGTTGGCAGAAATGTAAGCTGGGGATGATGGGAGTTTCTGGGTTATAACTCTAGAGGACACTGGTTTGGACATGCTGCTATAATCACTCTCCCATATCAACTTCACAGAGCTTCTCATGTTAGTTGGACTGAATTTGTGCTTTGCTAAAAGAATCCATCAGATTATAGAATAGCAGCAGAGTGAGAGGGAACTGGGGCTTTTTTCTCTTGTTGACAATCCTTGTAAGATGCGAGGCTGTCCTGCCATCCCTGCCCCAAGAATCTCAGTCTGAGACGAGGATGGGAAGGTTGGGCTCTGCTCTCAGGTTTTCACCCTTGAAGATCTGCTGCATCTACTGGCAGATTGCTGGAGCTCGGAGAGATACTCAGCAAGTGTTTCTGGCTACCAGCTCTGTCAAAATAGCACAAAATGCATTTGATCCAACCCTGAAGTATGCGCCTCAGAAGAAAACTTTGGCACAAGCTTGACTGGGTTTCTGTGGTAAAAACACCTGAGCCCATTTTGCCTTTCTTGCTCAGAAGAATCTGCAAAGATCAGATTTCATTAGAAAAATGCCCTTGTCTTTCAAGTAATGGACAGAACCCAGATAGAAACAGTACATTTTTTTCCTTTTATGTATCCCTGGACACATTATGTCTCTCTTTTGTTTCAAAGGGCCATTACTTGCCAGGCACGGTGAGGCTGGCATTATGTTTGCTGCCTTCCAACTGGGCCCACTTCCGCAGGATATGCTCTTCCCTTCTGTTCAGTCTGAGAAGAAACCAGAATAGACCAAACAGCTTTTGTCTCTAAGTCAAGCTTAAGGAAAAGTGATGGCTGCAAAGAAGGCCAGCTTAGAATGCTTTTGATGCTACTGTATATGGAAAGGGAAGTCATGTCCAGAGAGAGAGGGCTGAAAACTCCTGTCTTTAACCCTAGTGAAGAGCTGTTCCAATCAGTGTGGACAACATTGAGCTTGGATCAGCCTGGAGGCCTCTGGATGTTTTAGACTACAAGGCTCAGCATTACCCTTGGTAGCTGGGACTGATGAACACTGAAGTCATAGACAACCACAGGACACCAGGTTTTGGGGGAAGCTGGCTTAGAAGGTCCAGCAGTCCTGTGTGGTATGAAGCAGCCTTTTGTGGTCTCCCATAAAAAGTGCAAGATACTTTGTTATCCATCAGCTCCCAAATACTGGCAGGTATTGAAGCAGTCTGGACTGTATTTGAAAACAACCACAGAACTGTTTCCAGCACTTCGGATCTTTCAAAATGTAGCTTTCATTTCATTCTGTATCCAGAGTTAGAAGACCCAGTTTGTTGTGTTCCACTCAGATCTTATGTTTATGACCATTTTTTCAGGAAGATATAGATTTGCTGAATCCTCTCATCCTTCAAGATGTGAGCAAGATCATTGAGGGCCAACAGTTCATGCTTCAAAGGTGACTCACAATGGCTGGCAATTCATCATGGGTTCCTTTGCAGCCCTATTTTTGGTCTGCTTTCAACACACAGCCTCCGTGAAGAATCCCAGGTGTTCTCGCTCAGAGCAAAACGAACGTGCGAGGATTGCCCTGAAAGGAGTGAATGTGCTCATTAAAAACAGTTTCTGGGACGAAGGGACGAAGACAACTTGTGGTGCGAACCTCTCCTTGGCTGTAACCTCAGGAAGCATAAATGCACCTGAGAATGATGAACATGGGATCACGAGGGAGATGGAGGGAATTGAAAGATAGGAGAAGGATTTGTGGGCCACATCGATGGTGTACTTTACAGAGCTTTCCCAAGTCCCGTTAGTGACACAGCTGATATTTTGCAGGCAGGTTCTTCTGTGTTCCAGCTGACAAACTGTATTTGTGAGCACTGCCTAATTAATCAAATTAATGTTAATACTGCCTATTTGCACACACATTTTGAAAAAGAAGCCTGGAAACATCCTTCTCATACTCATTGTGTGATTGCCATGTTGTAGTCAACTGAAAATAATTTGACTATCACAGTTTTTCTTGCTTTTTTGCCTGATAGACTGTCTAGTTGCAGAACAGGATGGAGCCTTCTCTGTGCTTAGGAGAACAAAGAAAAGGGGATTTCAGTTTGGGCAGCTTGTCATTCAGGAATCACACAGACGTAGAAGAAGAAAACAAACAGAAGCAGTGTCTTCTGAAATACTGCTTTCTCTTCCATTGTTACTCATCTTTGCTAAAGCTCTGTTCTTTTCTGCACCCTCTAGAGATACTGGGCTGCAACGCTCTCATTTCCCAGCATGGCCATGCAAGCTGTGATTGATGGGAGTTGCAATCCAATGGACCTATAAATCAACAGGGCAAGCAAGGTTGCCTATTGTATTTTAACTTTTTTCATGGCATTGTTTTGAGAAAGAAAGGAATGGAAGAGAGTGTAGTAAAAGCCATTTTCTTACATGGGAAGAAAAATGAAGTGTATGTATGAATGTTAATATTGTTTAATCTTTACAAAATGGTATCCCTGTTTGTCTTGTCTGAGTTGTGATCTGTGTGTTCCTGGACTATAGCAATGTCAGATGTCATTCAGAACAGAAATTCTTGTCCTTCTACCTTGTAACTGTGAAGATTCTCTAAATTATTACATGCTGTAATCTCACCATTAAAAAAATAAAATTATAACACATTGATAATATATATATTATTTTCCCAAAGAAAACAAATTTAGCCACTTTCATGATGTTTTAAAATGGCCCAGAGAACAAATTAAAGCAGAGGCAAGGTGAAGTCTTCTGCTGTCTGAAAGTGCTTTGCACAGAATAGATCATGAAGCACAAAAGTGAGCAACATATTCATTGGAAGGAGTGCCGTGCCAAAAAATTGTGCGAGTGTTTTGACTATTCACATTCAATTAGATGGAAAATAATCTGTGTCAAATGAGGAGATCAGAGGACCAAAACATTTCAGAGAACTTCTCAATGGGTTGGGTGCTTCCCTTTCCTATGAAGTGACCCCGGAGAACATGTGATCCTCCTGTCTTTCATGGTAACATCATCACTCCAGTAGTCTGGGCCTCCCCGGCACCCTGCACATCGATTAAAGCTCAGGGGAAGACATCCAGAAGTTGTTGCAGATCAGAAGCTCAGGCAGCTGCTGTGCTCCAAGCCCTGCCAATGGCAAGCCCTGCCTGTGAGTGACTCCTGGATAATTTCTTCTCTTCCTGGAGAAATAGTTTCCCCAATTTCTCTGCTCTCGAACAGGACGGAGAATTGGTGGGCATTCCCTTTATTGCTGGTGGGACAGCATTACCCAATGTAATTATTGTTACTGGCAATAATGACTTTAGTTGTTGGTTGCTTATTTTTCCAGCAAGTGTGAGCAACACCAATGATGTTGAGGGAAAAATGTATGACTGTATGTGGCTAAAAGGAAAAAAGGGCAGGAGATGAAGGAAGTGGCTGATGATGATCCAGGAATTTTATGAGTAAAATCAAAAATGGATTTTGATTGTGATTGTTTATATTCTTTCTCTTCCTCCCTCTGTCTCTGCCTCTGGAGAGAGAGAGGGGGGAGTGGGGGAGAAGAGTTCTCCCTGGAAGCAGGTTGACAAGCTGCGTTCTCTGGAAGTCCTTTTGTACTCCTTGCGCAAGTGGGGAATGGAATGATTTACGGTGCAATCCCATGTATGTTTAGACACAAAAAAAGCCTACAAATCCCAGCATGGTTGCTGGGGGATACTGTAGGACTATTTCTCCATCTAAAGATGAATCACAGAGTGGCCTTAGACATGCTTAGACTAATCCACTGAAATCAATGTGACAGGTAAGTCATGACTAATTTAGTCCCATTGGTTTTAATGTGTTGACTTTAAGCAGGACCGAGTCCGGATGCAGGCAGAGTTCTACCTCTGACACACCTTCTTTGAAAGCACTTTCAAAGCTGATGTGCAGAATGAGCTACTTGCTCTCCTTTAATGATTCCCCTTTGTCTTGTCTCCCTTGTCTTGTGGTCACCTGATACATTTCTTCCTCCGCAAGTGTTATACAGCAAAATGCAAAATCTGAAATGGACTCCATGGGAGCCATTCTTCAGGGGGAGGCTATTGCAGGCTCATATTGCATCTGAGGGCATTATGAACTCATTTCCTCGAAAGGCTGGCCCATGGAGCATGACTTTCCCAGTGTTGTGTGTTACCTGCCTGCTTTCTCATTTTACTGTCTTCATCAGCTAAACAGTCTTTATGCTACCTATAAAGTAATGAATGTTAATGAAGGCAATTAATACTGTATCAGGAACATGTTTGCTTGTAGTTATGCTGACTTTCCCAGAACCAATGTTTTCCTGGGGATAATAGGGCCTCTTCTACTAAGCTTAGGTAGTCTTAAGTAGTGTATTATATTTCATTTTAAAAGCTCTCCAATGGGTTTGCATTTAAATAACTAAAATTAATACCCCAGTATGAATGTACTTGCTTGCAAATGTATTGCTACTGTGCATCTCAAGGGTTTCTTCTATACAGAGATGCCCAGGAAAAAAATATCTTAGGCAAAAATAGGAAGTCAGCTCTCAAATGTCCTTTTGTAACCTGAATACTTATTGGGACGAGTATTGTTTCCAAAGGACAAACTACATCTCTGGGGAGCAAGTCCTGAAACCTGGCTTTTCCCAGCGTGTTCAGAATTATGGTCCTTGGTAGAAGTAGTCAAGTCATAAGGCTTACATACATTCTTCTCAAATAGCTCCCTCTGGATAATCTAAGCTGACAAGTTCCAGATAAAACTGCATTGTGCTCTCCTTCCATGTTATATGCTATTGTTGGTTGCCATGTGGCCAATCCATCTCTTGCTAATAGAGCTTGGCACTGGGAGAATTGCACATGAAATTTAGAAGATGTGCCTGAGAAGTAAAGCTACAACACTGCTTGATTCAAAAAGCAATGGAATGTGTTTATCACATTTTGACCTTGCAATTCCACCTTTCATGAGCATCATGAAAGAAAGATATGAGTCTACCATTCTGGCACTGGCCAAGCCCAGATCTGCTTAGCATTTGTACAATTTCTGTATCATGTTTCTTCGAATCAAGTCTTGATGATTACAAAAAGTCTGGGTTTCTTGGTATGAAAGTCCACTTCTGGTCAGCAACTCCTTCCTCTTGATTTCTCAAAGCAGGGACATAACAGAAATCATTTCAATATGCACAATCAAAAGAATTACAAGATCAGACTAGCTTATGAATAAAGCCATATAAAGGTGGAGACCATAAGACAGGACCTCCTCTCTGTGTAGAAGTGAAAAGCCTAATGAAAGAGGTTTTGCAGTTCTCCCAAAAGAATGGATCTGGCAGGGTGACCTTGTGGTGAAGGTCCTTTTCTGCAGGGCCAGCACCAAATATATCCAGATACTGGTGGTAACAAATTATCCCTTTGGTATAACCCTGAACTGAAAACATAGTGGAACATATGAGAACAAAATTCAGGGTGTGCAGCGATTTGGTATCTCAGTGAACAGTATCTAATATCAAATGCCCATGTGTTATCTCAGCTCCACTCAGGACCAAGCTAAATGTTCGTGGCAGCTTGCTTACTTTCTTGTAAGTGCACATGGGCATGCCTGGCTCAGAACCATAGTGATTTGGGGTGGGGGGCTTTAGACTCAGGAAAACCCACCAATTCCTGCAGGAAGATGAGTAGGTTAGGAATCCAGTGGAGTGAGGAACGCTTAAATTCCTCTGTCCCAAGTTTCTATGGCCCCGAACTAAATTGTAACTACATGCTGTTAGAGAGAGGTAAGAAAGCCAATAATACACAGCTCTGATGTGCATGGTTATATAGTTTGGTGCTTGGTTCTACAGAAGTTTTTCTCTACAAGGTGATTGCAACAAGTTACACTCAATGAGATAAAAAGTTCATGTGAATCTACTTCAGTGTTCCAAATAATTCCTTTTTATATTATTTGATACTTTTCTACACAAAACTGTTAATCGGCTGTTATATCTACTTTCAGTTTTGTGTCAGAATTCAGACCCAAGCATTACTCTGAGAGTATCTCCTGTTCTGCTTTTCTACTACATAACCTCTAGGAGACACCATGGAACAGAAATAGCAGAATCCTGTATTTGTATTATTATCTCGTATGCATTATCTTGTACATAAGAAAAAAAGTTTCTTTTGCTTTTGTGAAGAACTGCTGTGTCTATACTGTTGGATGACTTGCTGGAAGTACTCTTTAGAGACAGCAGCATAACTGGAGAGTCACATTGTAATCTAAAAACTGTGTAAACAGCTAGAGTTGGGAATGACTAGCACATGACCAGTACCTTACACAGAAAAGGCTGTGCCTGATAGAAGAGTCTTAAACAGCACTGTGGTCACACATTTCTGGAAGCAAAAAAAATTCCATAGAAATGAATGTCAGCTATTCCCACATATTTCAAATTGAGTTTCTACAATACTTAGAAATATAGAAACATAGAAACAGAGCGAGTCAGAAGGGGCCTCCTGGGCCATCTAGTCTGACCTCCGGCACCAGCCAGCTCTGCTCATGATATGCCCACCATGTGGACGTCCAGCCTATCCTTGAACACCCGCACTGATGGGGCCTCAACGACCTCTCGTGGAAGCCCATTCCACACCCCCGGGGTCCTGACTGTCAGGAAGTGCTTCCTGGCATCCAAATGGAACCTTGGCTCCC